>NC_138183.1:28514744-29116887 GCF_964194105.1 Spermophilus citellus
TAATTTCCTGAAACTTAGAAAGATATCAAGCCACATATTCAAGGAAATCTGTAATGTCAAGAAGCGTAAATAAAAAGAAAGGAACATATAAGAGTCTCAGCATAAAATCATGGAAACCAACAATCAAGAGAAAAAAAAACAGCCAAAGGAAAAACAAACACCTATTTCCTCATGAACCTATTTTCATGAGATGATTAGTAAGCTGCAGCTACAAAAGTAGATACAGAAGAGGTTCAGGAAAACAAAGTTTATTGTACTCACAGGTCCTAGAGACAAAAAGAATGACACATTATACAAGGCCACATAGGGAGGGCAATGGGATGGTCAGGAAGAAAAGGGAAGGTAAAGGTAAGGTGGAGGCCACATCTTCCTCAAAAAAGCAGCAAAGAAACAGAGAGGTGACTTTTCATCATAAACAAGGGGTACCAGAATATAAAAAAGAGTTAAAAGAAAATGTTGAAGGAAAATAATTGCCAACCAGTAAGTATTTACTAAGTGAAAATATTCTTTGAAAATGAAAACAAAATTAAAACAGTTCCAGACCAACTCCTCCCCTAAATTCATACATACACAGAATTCATGTCTGGCAAACTTGCCTTGAAAGAAATCTCAAAGGGATAACTATTCATGGGAAAAGGAAATGACCTCAGTTAGAAGCAAATGGTGAGGAATGATAAATAGAGGATGGGTGGATATACGGATCAATCTAAATGAATGTCAAGTGTAACAAACATCAATTATACTAATTGCTTCTTTTAAATTATATGCAGAATTAAAACTTAAAAAATTAGGAATCTAAAACTTCAAACTAGAGTGGTTAAGCAAAGGTAACAGTCTGGATTTTTTTTTTTTATGAAATGAAAACAGCATACATTACCATCTTACAAGCCAGAGATGCAGATTTTTACCTCTACAGTTAGCATCCCTGAAGCAAATATAAGATTAAGTAAAGGAGAAATAAAACATTGCTCCAAAGAAAGCAAGATAGATAAAGGATAACATCAAATCTGTGGGACCAATCATAGTACCAAACCATAAGAACATATGAAAAGGGCTGGGGATGTGTCTCAAGCAGTAGTGCGCTGGCCTGGCATGCATGTGGCTCGGGGTTCGATTCTCAACACCACATACAAACAAAGATGTTGTGTCCGACAAAAACTAAAAAATAAATATTAAAAAAATTATCTTTCTCTCTTTAAGGAAAAAAACCATATGAACAGTTCTAATAGAATATGTGCAAGACATTTAAAAAAATCCAGCTGAACAATACTGAGACCAAATGGAAGGCTAATTTTTTTCATGGTCTGGAAGAGTCTATTCTGTCTAATCTGATGTATAGTTTCAAGGAAAAATCAAAATTCTAGCAGTTTTATTGTGAAAACTGAAAAGAGGATGCTAAAATATATGAATGCCAACACCTGCCAAACTTGTGTAATGAGGAACAAATTTAGAGGACCAGAAACCGAAACAACTTACAGAGCTGTATTTAATAAAGGAGTGTTGGTACAAGGACAGAAAAACAGCAGTAAAACAGAACAAGATGCCCCAAACATACTTATACATATATTATCAACCAATTTATGTTAAAAAGTGACATTGCAATGTACTAAGGAAAGGATCATTTTAATATATTGTGTTTGTCAAATACTATCCATATGGTGAAAAATAAATTTTGACCCTTGTCTCATACCATACATGAAAATCAATTTCATGTGGATTATAGATCTCAAAATAAAAATGGTGAAAATGTAAAAGAGGATACTTATATTTATCAGAATATTTTAATATAGATAAAAATGGCATAGATGAATAAAACTAATTCTTTCAAGACATGGGTACATCAATATAGGATAGGGAAAGAAAGCATTACTGCAGATCATATTTACATTGCTACAGGGGTATAGCACGATAAACAACAAAAAACTTCAGTAACATACAACAGTAAACATTTATGAGATTACATTTGACTTGGATCAGAGTCAGGTGACCTCAACTGAGTTACCTTTCTATATCAGTTCAGCTGTAAGTTGAGTCTTGGATTGTTCCTGGGTTCATTCATTCTTATGGTAATCGGTTGAGTGTTGGCTGACCAAGCATAGCCTTGGCTGTGGCCACTGGGCCAACTCAATTCTGCTCAATGTTATTTCATCCTCCAGTTGGCTAGCTTGAGCATATTCTCATGACAATGCAGAGATGCAAGAGAGCAGGCCCACTTCATTGTGTGAGTGCTTCACAAGTGTCTGCTTGCATTATGTTTGCTAATGCCCCAGTAATCAAATCAAGCCTAGGTCCAAAATCAGAGTAGGCAGGCTCAAGAAGGGATGAAGAATTTGAGTCACTAATTCAATTTATATACTTCAATTGTATAAGATCTCATGTCTAATCTGTAGCAGAACTGGGATGCAGTCCAGTTTTCTTTTACAGTAACTCCTATACTCATTGTAATGCAGCACTCTTTCAAGGTAAATATTATATATAATGTTATATAATATTTATAAAATCAATACTCTCCTAGGCACTTAAGTCTATTGAAGGGACATTTGACAGCAATAAATTATCTTATTGCTCAATGCTTTCTTCATTTTGAAATGACAAATGTTTAATGAGATAGTTATGCTAATTACTCAAATTTAATCATTACATATTGTATACACAGCATATATAATATACATATATGATATTTCTGTACCCCATAAATATGTACAATTATTAAATTATTATTTGTTAATTAAAAACAACTTAATAAGCTGTAAATACTAAATCCTTATGGAGTATGTTCTATTACTCAGATAACTGTGATATTTTGAAAGTTTTCTGAAATCAGTGTGTCACCAACCATATGTAAAGCCATTTCTAAAGTTCCATGAGGTGTACTGTTTATTGTATAATTCAAGGAAATCTACAGAAAGAATTGAATAGGCAAATAATTTCCTCTGCTTTTGCCTGCAAAAGTGCTTCTGAAGAATCAGGACTTCACTGGCCCCAATGGCTTGAAATAATTTTAAAAATTTTACCAATATTTTTGTTTTCTCATTGAGCTAATGAAATTTGGAATCATAACCTGGAGAACTACAGAGTTTCTTAACTTCTTTTGCTTCACAGTATTTGTTTGTGTCTTTCTTTCCTTTCTTCTTTTTAGAAGTTAAAGGTATATTTTACTTTTAAAATTTTTTATTTATTTGTTTTATGCCAGAGCATGAAAACTGGGTGCTGAGTGGGTAAGATCAATAGAAAAATCTCTGGTGGAAATGGAGGTGGGTACTGACCATGATGGACTTCAGTGACCAGAAATATCTAATTTTCACCCTTTGGATATAATCAGTAATATATTTCATGTTTTCTCAGGCTTTTGGGGTTGAAATTTTGGCAGATTGTGAAAGTACTAAGTTTTGTCTGAGTCAATGTGGCCCAGCACTGGAACATACAGGCAATTCTGGTTATGGAAAGCAGGGAAATCATGAATCCTTTATAGTTCACTGAAATGTTAGAGATGCCATGGAAGTGGGATGGAGGATGGAGAAGTTTTAAATTTTAAATTTATTTTAATTGATACATAAAATATAAAATTTATATATTTATGGGGTACCATGTGATGTTTCCAAATGTGTTTCTATTGTGTTATGTTCAAATCAGGATAAACATGTCTATGTATTCAAACATCATATCTTTGTGTTAAGAATATTTGAAATCCATTCATGAGGTCTGAAAGCTTTCTGGTGGAGGTTTTTTTTTTGGGGGGGTCTTCTGTATTCAAAATCATATCATCAGAAAACAGTGATAGTTTTAGTTTTTTTCTATTTGTATCCCTTTAATTTCTTTCTTTTGCCTGATTGCTCTGGCTTGGTTTCCAAGGACTATGTTAAATAGGAGTGATGAAGGAGGGGATTCCTGTCTTGTCCCAGTTTTTACAGGGAATGCTTTCATTTTTTCTCCATTTAGAATGATGTTGGCCTTGGGTTTAACATATATAGCTTTTACAATGTTGAGGTATGGTCCTACTATCCCTAGTTTTTCTAGTGTTTTGAGCATGAATGAAAGGTGTATTTTGTCAAAGGCTTTTTCTGCATCTATTGAGATAACCATATGATTCTTGTCTTTAAGTCTATTGCTGTGATGAACTATGTTTACTGATTATCATTTGTTGAACCAAGCCTCCATCCTTGGGATGACCCACTTGATTATGGTGCACTATCTTTTAAATATGTTTTTGTATGTGGTTTGCCAATATTTTATCCATATTTTTTGCATCTATGTTCATTAGGAGTTTTGGTATGAAGTTTTCTTTTCTTGATGTATCTTTGTTTGGCTTTGGTATCAGGATGATACTATCATAGAATGAATTTGGAAGTTTTCCACCTTTTATATTTCAGGGAGTATATTTTAGAGGAGTATTGTTTTAAATTCTTCTTTGAAGGTCTGGTAGGACTTGGCTGGGAATCCATCTGGTTTTGGGCTTTTCTTTGTTGGTAGGATTTTAATGGCATCTTCAATTTAATTACTTAAAAATGATCTGTTTAAGTTTTCTATTTCCTCCTTATTCAATTTGAGAAGGTCATATGTCCCTATAAATTTGTTGATGTCTTCATGACTTCATAAATGAATTTAGCAAAGCAGCAGGATATAAAATTAACATCCATAAATTAATAAATTCCTATACACCAAGGATGAATCAACTGAAAGAGAAATTAGGAAAACTGTACCATTCACAATAGCCTAAAAATAAAACACTTGGGAATTAATCTTACAAAACAGGTGAAAAAACTCTACAATGAAAACTACAGAACACTAAAAATGAAACTGAAGAAGACCTTAGAAAATGGAAAGCTCTCCCATACTCTTGGGTAGGCAGAATTAATATTGTCAAAATGGTCACACTTCCAAAAGTACTAGGCAGATTTGATGCAATTCCTATTAAAATTCCAATGATGTTCTTTATACAAATAGAAAAATCAGTCATGATATTCATTTGGAAAAATAAGAGGTCCAGAAGCAATCCTTGGTGAGAAAAGTGGAGCAGGAGACTTCACAATACCTGATCTTAAATTATACTACAGGGCTGTAGTAACAAAAACAGCATGGTATTAGCACCAAAATAGACCTGAAGACCAATGGAAAAGAATAAAAGACACAGAGACAAATACACATAAATACAGTTATCTTATCCTAGACAAAGGCACCATAAACATACATTGGAGAAAAGATAGCCTCTTCAACAAATGGTCCTGGGAAAACTGGAAATCCATATATAGTAAATTGAAATTGAACACCTATCTCTCACCTGCACAAAACTTAACTCAATGTGGATCGAAGACCTAGACATTAGACCTGAGACCTTGCTCCTACTAGAAAAAAAAAACAGCCTAAATCTACATCACACTGGCTTAGGAACTGAATTCCTCAACAAGACTTTTAAAATGCAAGAAGTAAAACCAAGAATCAAAAAAAAAAATATCAAGTATCAAAGTGAAAAACTTCTTCACAGCAAAGGAAAAAAATCAAGAACATTAACAGAAAGCCTGCAGAATGGGAGAAAATATTTGCCACCTCCACATCAGATAGAGCATTAATCTCCAGGATATATAAAGAACTCAAAAAACTAAACACCAACACCCCCCCCCCCAAATAACACACTCAGTAAATTGGCAAAGAAACTGAACAGGCACTTCACAGAAGAAGAGATATAAATGAACAACATGAAAAATGTTCAACATCTTTAGCAATTAGAGAAATGCAAATCAAAACTACACTGAGATTCCATCTCACTCTCAGGGGAATATCAATTATCAAGAATACAAGTTCAAAAAATGTTGGTGAGGATATGGGGAAAAAGGTACATTCATACATTGCTGGTGGGATTGCAAATTGGTACAGTCTGGAAAGTAGTATGGAGATTCCCTAGGAAACTTGGAATGAAACCACGCTTGACTCGGTCATCCCACTCCTCAGTGTATACATCAAGGACTGATAAAAATCAGCACACTACAATGACATAGCCACTTCAATGTTTATAACACTCAATTCACAATAGCTAAGCTATGGAACCAACCTAGATGCCCTTCAACAGGTGAATGGATTAAGAAAATGTTTTATATGTACACAATGGAACATTATTAAGCCATAAAGAAGAATAAAATTATGACATTTTGCTAATAAATGGATGGAACTGGAGACTATCATGCTAAGTGAAATAAGACAATCCCCCAAATCCAAAGGCCAAATGTTCTCTCTGATGTGTGGATGCTAACACTCAATACTGGGGGTGGGGAATAAAAGTTCATTGGATTAAACAAAGAGGAATGAAGGGAAGGGATGGGAGATGGGAATAGGAAAAACAGTAGAATAAATTGGAACCAGGCCTTCCTATGTTCATATATGAATATACAACCTGTGAAACTCCACATTATGTGCTGCTAAAATAATGGGATCCTAAATAGAATGTTGTATTCCATGTAGGTATTATATGTCAAAATATGCTCTACTTTCATGTATATCTAAAAAGAACAACAAAAAAGGGAATGTTTGAAATCCTTATAACTGTTCAAAATAGACTCATTATCTATAGCCATTCTACCATGCAATAGCACACCAGAACTTCTTATACCCATCTTACTATAATTTAGTGCCCACTGATCAATGTCTCCCCATCCCAATACCAGCTCTAAGAATCACCTATACAGAATCAAGTAACAGTTTTTTCTCCTATTTCATAAATTGCCTGTGTATCCAAATTGGCCACTCAATGTATCCCTCATGATGTCTCATGGTTCCTTAAATTCAACAGGCTTACTTCCTACAAATTTCTCAAATTCCTTCTCTTTCTCCATACTCCATCTTGCACAATTTTGAAGTCTTCATAAAAATATTCATGAAAGATAAGATTGGAGGTGAGAGGGAAGGAAATTTTAGGTTACAAATTATATATTAAAGTTATAGCAATATAGAATGGTAATGCAAAAATGAGGAACCACAGCTGGTTGATATTTCAGAGCAGAAATTGTGTGTGGAGATGGGAGGTATAGTGTTGGGAGATGAGCTTGGAGAAGTAGAGAACAGAGAGAATGCAAGCCTGTGTACTTGATACTGTGTTTCAACTCTGTCTTGTTCAATGGGGTTTTTAAACATTTCCATATGTGATCAGTTGTGAGATATGTTGTAAATAATTTAATATAGTGAATTTTAAAAGCGATTTTATTTCTAATAAAGCAGAGTCAAGATCATTTCCATATTCAAAAGTGCCTTCTTGAGGATAAAAATTGGGTCATATGATAGTGACTGGGCTATTGCCTGCTTCCCTAGTCTTTTCTGATATCGGTCAGTATACAGAATATTCGTCTGTCATATTAAGTAGTCTGCATGTTTATGAAGTCACTTCTTATTTCAACTTAAATGAAACAGCTCTTTGCATAGCTAACTCTCTCTGGTCCTAATTAAATCCAATAAATTTTTGGATTAAAATAAGTTTTAGAAAAATTTCCGAAGCAACTGCCTGTAACATAGAGTTACATTTCTTAGTTTGTATTCGTCTAGTATCACAACACATAATTACATCATAATATTATAATTATTTATTTACTTGACTGTGTCCTATATTTCCTTGTTCGTTGCCCAAGAGAAGATTTTGTGTAATTCAGCTATAGATATTCAGCACCCTAGAGTGTATTCAATAAATATTGGATGAATGAGTTAATAATTAATGTGATATTGCCAGGACAATGATCCCCATAAAGCACTTCTAATAAAAATTCCTTGAAAGTTCATGAGGTTTAAATTTTTAAATATATAAAATATACACTTCTCTATTCACTACTCCGGATTCAGGCTGGATAATCACTTCAAAATGTTTTTTCCTGGTATTTTTCCACTGCCCCACAGTTGAGGTCTGATAATGTACCTGAGCACCTTGCTGGGCAGTATAACTTTGAGTTCCATTATTATCCTGGATTCCCACCTGCACATCCTCATGTACCTCTTCCTCAGCTCCTCGGCAACCTTTCCTTTCTGGGCATCTGGTTCACATCTTCTGCTCTCATTCCAATTCTCACAACTTTGTTTCATGGAAAAATATCATCTTGTTCTTAGGATGTGCTCCTCAGATGTACTTCTCTCTTGCCATGGGCTCCACTGAATATGTGCTCCTCTCCTTGATGGCTGATGACTGGTACCTGGCCATTTGCAACCTCCAGAGATACCCTCTCATCATGAACAAGAGGGTCTGTGTGCAGATTGCAGCTGGCTGCTGGGTGACAGGCTGCCTCGATGCCCTGGTGGAAACAGTGCTTGTGCTGCAGCTGTCTCTCTGTGATCACAGTATCATCAGTCATTTCGCCTGTGAAATTCTGGCTGGCCTGAAACTTGCTTGGTTAGACACTTCCATGGTACAGTTAATTATGCTGGTGATCAGCGTGCTTCTTCTTCCCATGCCAATGCTGCTCATTTGTATTTCTTTCTCTTTCTCTTTTCTTTGGTGGTAGGGTGAGGTACTAGGAATTAAGCCCAAAGGTGCTTAACCACTGATCCATATCCCCAGTCCTTTTTATTTTTTATTTTGAGACAGGATCTTACTAAGTTGCTTAGGGCCTTGCTAAGTTGCTGGGGATTGTTTTGAACTTGCAATCCTCCTGCCTCAGCCTCCTGAGCTGCTGGGATTACAGGTGTGCTCCACTGAGCCTGGCCTTTTTTATCTCAGATATTTGTCCTCTCCAACATCCTGACAATCATCTCAGTGGACTGCCTAGGTGAAGCCTTTTCAATTTGTGCAGCCCACCTGATTGTGGTGGTTCTGTTTTATGGGGCAGCTCTCTGCATGTACCTAAAACCCTTGGCTGTAAATTCACAGGAAATAAGTAAATATATGGTTTTATTCTCTATGGTTTTGACTCCCATGTCGAAATGCAGTCATTCACAGGAGAAAAATAGCTGTGCAAAATTATTTATTAAAACTGTCTTTGTGTTCTCTTAATCCCTGGTGATAAATAAAATTGATAAAAATTAGTATAAAGGGGGTTTGGTGGTCAAGGTACCCCAAAACATTGGCATAATTGGAGAAGACACTTATTTATTGATTTTATATATTTTTAGTTGCCAATGGACTTTTATTTTATTTTATTTTTTATATGTGGTGCTGAGAATTGAATTTAGTGCCTCACATATGCCAGGAAAGCACTCTACCACAAAGCTCTGACCCCAGTCCCCAAAAGACACTTAATTAAAATAAGATGTGCAATTTCCTTAGTCCCTTGTTTGACTATTAAAACTCTTAGAGGATGTAAAGCCATCATATATACCTCTATTTGAAACTTTTATATAATCTAATAATAAGAAATTCTTTTTTGTTTTGTTATAAAGAATAACAAATTAGCTTTAAATATTGTTAGTAACTGTTAATTCATTCAAACTTTTACACATGTAGTTTGCAAATGTAATTACTCTAGTAGGTTATTGACTGATTTATAATTAATCTGCTTTTCAGAATGGCTAAATTTAATGGAAAAAATCACGTATTCTATGAATGGGTGGCTATGTTTTACATGTGTGAATCGTTTTTTCCTGGGATGGATATGTGTGATGTGAATGCCTTGGGGTAGAGGAGGGTTCAGCAGGAAAACAAAATCAGAGTTCCGCAGTATGTTGCTGATCTCAAGTTGACATTATATTGTATGTTATGCTTTGAACTAAGGTGTTAATCAAGCAATAAAGCCCTGATCATGTATTTCCACAGATAAAAATACTGACATGCATCAACAAACAATAACAGGCAGAAGAGTGAACAAGATGAGAGGGTTGTAACTGCAGAACAAGGATTAGAAGGATATTTTATTCTTTTATCGTTTTATTTTTAGCTTAGGTCAAGAGCTTGACTGTTTCAAGTTTCTGGAAGAAATACCACGTGTAGCTTCTTTGAATTGTTGAAAGAGCTTTTATTCATTCAAAAATGTTTAATGAAACTTCTTTATGTGTTGGTCTATGATGCTAAGGTATAGAATAGGGCATTTTGTGAGATGGAACTCTGGACATATATCTGTCTCTCTATCATGGTGATATAAAAAAAATTAGAAAGTTTTCATATGATCTTTAAATTGAGCTATAAAGGGGTAACAGATTTTGGTATGCTGAAAAATGAGTAAAACTTATTTTTGTTTGTTAACAAATTCACAAAGGGAAGATCTTTTTAAGACTACTAACATTTATTTAGGGATAAATGTGAAATGGCTTCTTGAGGCCAGATTGTTGAGTTTTGTAATATAGACAATGCAAATTTAGGTTTTATTTTGTTGATAATAAAAGCTAGTGGAGATTTTGTTGCACTCTAGTGCATAGATCACATTGTGTTCTTAGGTTACAAAGGCTGATCTTGTGATAAAGACTGCTTTTATGCTAGTATGGAATATTTGTCAAAAACAGGAGAGATAAATTAGTGTAACATTGCAAGAGTCCAAAAAGGGCTAATGAATAGTTAAACAAATCAAAATCTCACAGTTTTGGATGCTGACGGCCTGTGAACAAGTTCTTGGCAAGGTTATGATCCGTTTAGCAGGTGCTAGGGAAGGAACTGTTCCAGGCCTCTCTCTTAGGTTTTGGTAGTCCTTGGAGTTACAGAAAATCCATTATGATTTCAGATGACAGTTTTGTTTGTTTGTTTTTTAGTGCTGGGGATCTGACATAATGGTGAGAAAGAAGTAAAATATGGCTTCTATTACTGTGAACTTTATGGTACTATCTTTTTTATAATAATTCCTAAATGCCTTTTTAAAATTTAATTTATTTTTTTATTTATATATGACAGCAGAATGCATTACAATTCTTACTACATATATAGAGCACAATTTTTCATATCTCTGGTTGTATACATAGTATATTCACACCAATTCATGTCTTCCTACCTGTACTTTAAATAATAATGATCATCACATTCCACAATCATTAATTACCCCATGCCCCCTCCCTTCCCCTCCAACCTCTCTGCCCTATCTAGAGTTCGTCTATTCCTCCCACGTTCCTGCTCCCTATCCCACTATGAATCAGCCTCCTTATATCAAAGAAAACATCCAGCATTTGTTGTTTTGGGATTGGCTAACTTCTATGATACTATCTTTAATGGTTAGTTTTATGGAATGGCATTCCTCTCAGGCCATTTCAATGAAAAATATTAAAGTCTAGGGAATAAATTTATTCAATGAATCATATTAAAATCTAGGGAATAAATTTATTTTATACATATATACATATATGTACAAACACATATGCATACCTTTTTATAGGCATAATAATTTCCACATTTTATCTGCTATAATTTCTCTAGTATCTTTCTCCAAAAGAGAAAAACCATGCATTTACACTGATACTTTTAATTCTAATTCAATACCGCAGTTTTCTTCCTTTCCATATTTGTACCTCCTCCTCTGACAGTGAGAAACCTGTCATTACACCTGGTGTGTTTACTTGTTGCTCATTTGAGTCTCTGTGTGTAACTGACTTCCCATATTTCTTTTGCATCCCCATGAGGGTGTCCTTCACATTCTGCTCTGCCAACACTGACCTCAATCTCAACTTGCTTCTGTTTTGACACTTCAGTCAAGGTTGTCCCACTTCACTCTTATCTGGTTCTGACTGCCTTGACTGACTGGAACAAGTAAGGATCTCTCCTCTGCACCCTTGTGTTACTAAAGTCCATGCTAAGTGGTCTTTGAGCATGGAGGCCCTCAGCATCCAGCTCAGGCTGGGACACTGTGCCAGGCAGCTCAAATTTATTCCATAAAAACATATGACATGATATATTTTATAAAATACAACTATATATTATTACTCAGTAACCATTTTGAAGGTTTTTTTAAATGAAAGGAAAACATTTAAGATGAGACAATACATTGCTTCCAAAAGAATGAAATTGTCAGTTTCCTTGAAGAATTTATACAATTGATTTATTTTTTTAGCTAAATAAAGAAAAATATACACTTTGACTTTTGTCTTACCCAGCCCAGATGACCTCTTCAGTATGTTTTATTCAATCTTTTATCTTTCCCTATATTTAAAGATTATTTGATACTTTATGTTAACTTTTAGAAGTATAGTTTTTTGAAAGAAATAATATCTAAAGTCTAGTTCTCTGAACTCTTTGTGTTAAATCTGGTACTTAGATTACATTTACTGTCCTTTAAAAATTTTTAATTGATTCATTTAATAGCTAATTACTGACAACTGCTTTTAATTAATTGACATTGGGCTTCATACAGGGCACAGTGGGCCATTGTTCATCCTTTGGGAGGATTTCAGAAACTAACAAATGATTATAACATGAAGGGAAAGACACTGTAGTGAAGAGAAGAGTCAGGGCAGCATAAAATAGGAAATAAGTTTTGGATATTGTTGCAGAGGATATGACACAGCCTATCTTTTCTGAGATGTTCAGTATTTTATGGGGGAAGGAGAACTGTGAAAATGCAGATGAAATACTATGTGCAGTTGTCTTTAGATGTGAAAGAAGATGATGTAATTGGGTAACTACAAAGTAAAGGGAACCTAACATGTGCATAGGGGGTTGTGTGGGACACTAACAGGGAAAGAGAAGGTGAAATATAATGTTTAAATTAAGACCAGGGTCAGATCAAATCACTGGATAAAATAAAAAGCAAGAATAAAACAAAACAAAACAAAAAGCATTAGTTTTCTAAAAAAGAAGGCTGAAAAAATGTGGCTTAATTCTTAAGTAAACACATGGGCTGGATTTGCTCATGATGATGGAGTACCATAGGGAGTTGCAGATTCCCACGTCACTGTCACAGACCATCACTCTAAGAGCAAGAGAAAAAACACATCTAGCAAAAAGCTTAATTAAATTTTTTATTGTCTTCAAATGTCTATTCTTACTTCTCAGACCAATTATTGTGTATTTTATGAGATCAGCCATTTTCATAAAGGAATATAATTAGATTATTAATCACATTTCTTTCTAATTGCAATTCTATGAATCAAGAGGCAATCTTCATTTCTTTTGCTTATATTCATAATAATTGCTTTGAATTTATGATCTTACTTTGTACCTAAGCTCAAAAGTGTCAGTGTGTCATTATTTTCTCCAACCAGTGCCTACTCATCAATTTTCTCATAGCTCCATGCACCTCTGCATTCCTCAGGCTATAGATGATAGGATTGAGCATGGGGGTGACAACGCCATAGAACAGGGTAATCAGCTTGTTAAAAGCAGAGTCTTTTGACTTTGGCTTCATGTACGTGAAGAGTATTGTCCCGTAAAACACAATTACCACTGTCATATGGGCTGAGCAGGTAGAAAAGGCTTTTTTTCTTCCTTCAACTGAATTGATTCTTAGTACAGTAGAAAGGATGAAAATGTATGAGATACATATCAGCAATAATGGAGAAAACAAAAATATTATATTGCCCAACATTATAACAATCTCATTCAAGGAAATATCTGTGCAAGCCAGTTTGACTAAGGCCAGTATTTCACAAACAAAATGATTAATGATATTTTTCCCACAGAAAGGCAACCGTACTGCAAGAACAGTTTCTATCAATGAGTTGAGAAGTCCTAAACTCCAGGAGAGAGCTGCCATCTGAATACAGAGTGCCTTGCTCATGATGATGGAGTACCGCAGTGGGTTACAGATTGCCACATAACGGTCATAGGCCATCACTGCTAAGAGAACACACTCTGTGGATCCCATAGTGTAGGAGACAGACATTTGAATAACACATCTAGTGAAAGAGATCGTTTTTTTCTCTGATAGGAAGTGTATCAGCATTGAGGGGATAAAGGAGGATGTGTACCAAATATCTAGGAAGGAAAGATTACCCAGGAAAAAGTACATGGGCACGTGGAGGCGGGAATCCAGCAGAGTTAGGATGATCAAGGTGCTGTTTCCCAGAAGGATTATCAGGTACATCACCAAGCACAACACAAAAAGAAGTTTTTCAATTCTTGGGTATTCAGAAAGTCCCTGCAGAATAAACTCAATCTCTGTCCAGTTGGTCCTTTCCATTTTACTTTCCTATACCTGGAGTTTAACAAGTCTGTATAGGATTATCATATGACGTGAGAGTTAATAGGGGCAGGAGGGGCAACAGGTGTGTCAGTACCAATCGAAGTGGTGGCAATCGCCGTGATTTTAGCTTTTGGGAGGGATTCTTCTTCTAGTTCATAAATCAGTTAATTGAAGACACATGAGGATTACATTGGTAGTTTATTAAAAATGCAGGCTTCTGTATTCCATTTCCTGAGATTGTGATGCATGAGGATGGAGGCAGAGAAGAATCGTTTGAATTTTTAATATGCACCTGTTATTTCTGATGCAGTTGATCCACAGACCCCACTCTGAAGTTAATATTTTGGGGAGAGTATGCTTCAATCTGTTCAACAAAGATTCGTTTACTTGATTTTATACCATGCCAGTCATTAAAAATACTGTTGGTTTAAGATTCAATAAGTTATGAATATTCATACTTATTACTTATTTTATCATTGCTATTGGTCTCTGGGGAAAATACAGCTAAGAGAAAAATTTATAAAAAGTTATACTGAGTGAACTGCTATGTAAATCTTCATTTTCTGATTTTAAGTCCATTTTATAAAACTATAATATATTGTCCTCCCGATAGTTTAAAAGTTGACTAAAGGGAGGAAATTAGCTATTTGGAAAATAATGCTCTTCAGGTGGTTTTTAAGGTGAAACTAAGGAAAAGATCCACTTATCCTGTGGAATATTTCCAAACTTTAGTATTCATACAAGTCACCTGGGGAATCTTTTAACTGATTCTGATTCCATGTATTTGAGGTAGGTACTGTGATCTCCATTTATTAACATGTTCCCAGGTGATTTTCATGTTGCTTGTTTACACAACATACCTGAGTATCAAGCCCTTTTGGACCATCTTTCTCTAATACCATCAGAGTGCTGTTGCTGCTTCAGCTGTGTGTAAGCAGCTGGATAACAAGCACTGCTAAACTGAGCACTCTGGTAAGACTTCTGTCTGGTTAATGATAATCGATTCTGTGTTTTTTAGATTTCAGATGTACAGACAACCAAATCACACATTGATTGCAATCAAATTGCCTTTTATTTTTGTCCATATAAAATATGTTCTTTTTTATGCTTGTCAAATTTGCAGCTAGGTCCAGTATTTTCCTAAAGAAGGAATTTTTGTTCAGCTTAAGCACCTGAGTTGTGCTCCAAAGAACATGGAACAAATGACTTCAATTTGAAAAAAAAATAAAAACTAGTTATTAGCAGGTCATCTTCTTTATAATAAACAAAGCATAGAAATATCATTTTGAAAATACTTGATCATCCTCATGATATTCTACCTAGCTTTGAAATATATTCTAGAGAGTAAAAAAAAATTAATGGATGAGTTTTCACTTAGTGTTTTCAAAACCTGGCTATTTCTGGTAGAGGATTGTCTCAGATTGTGCTGCTTTCTTTCAGTTACAGTGGTTGGTTGGGCAATTTAATCACCAGAAAGGATGTTTGTATTTGTGTTGACATTAAAATGAAGACTCTCCTCCAATTCAAGCTACAACTTGTTTGAAGCGCATACATTGTAAAGAGGGTAGGAGGTGTTGGGTAGGGCAGCATACACTTCTTTTAGAAGTAAGATTGGAATTTGATTGATGGTATCTGCATATATCAACCTACTCTGAATGCCCATGAAATTCTGACAGAGGTTTTGACAGAGTATTAATTGTCTGGCAATTGGAATGAGGTTTTTGCAAGGAAGATGTAAATTAAGTAGAATGTCCTCTCTTTTCTAAGAACATCTCTCCTAAAAGTTGACTCCTATTTGAAAATTAATTTAAAAAATAATTACGGTAAATATTTAGTATTCTAGCAGTCCTGAGATTGTTAGGGCAATAAAAATTTCACTTGTGAATATTTGTAAAAGAAAACATTGGTCTGCTTTGATGGTTTCAATGGGGGGATAATAATAGTATAGAGAAATGATTTGCATTACTCTTGCAACCCTTGGGTAGCTTTTAAGAAGTAACATTTAACAAACACTCTGTTGAATAGAGTTGTTCCTAATTTTTTATACTGAATTTAAATTTACTTCTCTAAAATGGATTCTTAGAATCTGTTTGGAAACAGGAATTGAAGACTGTTAAGACTCTGGATAGTTTCTAATAGATCACTTTCCTCCTTACTTGTAGCATTAGATAAATTCATTTTTACCAGACCTTTGCTATTGTTGGTTATTATCTCTCTCTCTCTCTCTCTCTCTCTCTCTCTCTCTCTCTCTCTCTCTCTCTCTCTCTCTCTCTCTCTTTTGGTTAGGAGGATTGATCCCAGGGACGCTTAACCACTGAACCACATCCCCAGTCCTTTTTTATATTTTATTTAAAGACAGGGTCTCACTAAATTGTTAGGGCCTTGTTAAATTGTTAAGGCTGACTTTGAATTTATGATCCTCCTGCCTCAGCCTCCTCAGCTGCTGAGATTACAGGCATGTGCCATCATGCCCACCTGGTTATTACGTCTTAAAATATATATTTTTATATTTTCCTAACTCTAGGAGAATTGTTACATAAATTAAAGTTCATTTATGTTATGGGCCACATTAAACACTTATTTATGACATTTGTTTGGACTTTGTATTAACACAAAGGTAGTTTAGCTTAAGTTAAAGTGATTAAGTAAAAACAGAAACTAAATGACAATATAAAGTATTGTTTACAAAACACAATCCTAGACCAAGATAACTTAGGATACAAAGGCTAGAAAGAAACATCTAAAAAGCTAATGGTTATCTTAGCATTTTTCCACTTTTCTGAAATATCTAAAATTTTAAAATAAATATACATAAAGTAAAAATATATCAGAGGAAGACACTGAAGCAAGTTTATAATTGTGCTTGAAAGACTAACTCAGAGTACAAAATGCAAAAAGAATTTAACATTAGAGTGATTATCTTAGATGTCTAGAGATTGCACATTGAGGCTGAATTATACTGGTGTTCTTTTTCCAGTTATCCAAAGACGCCCATATTTCTTTGTACTGGACCTAAAGCATTTGTAAACCATATCCTCAGAATCTTCCAGGTAACAGTCTTCATTGTTTTCAGGGGGTACATCCAAGATAAAAAATTGAGTTTCTCAACTTAAATCATATGATCTCAAAAAGGTCTAGAGACCATTGGTGCTTAGATCAGAATTATCACTAGAAGATGAAATTCATATTTGTAAAACACTATGAACTGGCCTAATCCTGGGCATCCTCTAATCCCTTCCTCCCAAATCATGATATTTGTAAAAAAATTTCAATGCTTTGCTGCTGTATCTGGGTACTTCTTTAATGTTGTAATAGATCTAAGCAAAGTTTGTGACTTATATGCAAGCCAGATGTCAAGTTCTCTATCTTATAGGACTTCCAGCTTTCTATAAGTTGTTTGTTTTGTTTTAATTTAACTACTTGAAGTTCTAGTATTTAAAATGTTATTATTTTTCAGTTAGCTGTAACCTAAATAGTCAATATGGCAAACAATCCTGAAAACTTCTCTGACATTCTAAATAGATTAATTAAGACAACTGATACTGTGCAAAGTTTCATAGTCATGCCAATTCTCAATTTATAGATTTTATAAACTTGAAATGTCAATATACCATGAATAAAGACATTATTTTAGTTCACAAAAGGAAGAGTAATTGTCAATATGTGGGGTCTTAGTATGTCTTTTTCATTTTGTAGAATTTTTTAATAATTTAATCTTTAAATGACTCAAATGCTACTATGACATTTTATGGATAAGAGAATTATATTGAGATTTCAACAATTAAGTAAAATTTTAAATTTTTTTGGTGGTAAGTGCCAGAATTATGGTTTAAACCCATATCTTCATGATTTCCAAGTTACCATTTTCACCACTGTACTACACACAATGTGTGCTTATTTGTACAAAAAAATGTATAAAAACACAATTTAATTAGATGAACTTGACTTTCAATGATGAACCATATGATAAATATACACATGAAATATATATTTGCCCCTTTTGAAAGCCATCTGTGAAGATATTATCTTTAAAAAATAATTCAAATGAAAAAGTACCCTGAAAATTCTTTCAGGAATTTTTTTTTTTTTTTTTTTTTTTTTTTTAGAGAGAGAGAGGGAGAGAATTTTTTTTAATATTTATTTTTTAGTTTTTTTCGGCGGACACAACATCTTTGTTTGTATGTGTTGCTGAGGATCGAACCTGGGCCGCACTCATGCCAGGCCAGCGCGCTACCGCTTGAGCCACATCCCCAGCCCATCTTTCAGGATTTTTTTTAAAAATTATTTTTTAGTTATAGGTGGACACAAAATCTTTATTTTTATGTGGTGCTGAGGATTGAACCCAGTTCCTTACACATGGTAGGCCAGCACTCTACCTCTGAGCCACAACCCCAGCCCAGGTGTTTTTTTTTTTTTTAATTAATTTTTAAAAAATTTATATAGGAGATTTCTGCAATCTGCATTTGGGGTAAAATTGGGGGTTCATAACCCACTTCAATCTAATGTATGAAATATGACATGTCAAGAGCTTTGTAATGTTGTGAACAACCAATAAAAAATAAAATTTAAAAAAATGTATATAGGACAGCAGAATGCATTACAATTCTTATTACACATGTACAGCACAATTTTTCATATCTCTGGTAGTATACAAAGTATATTAACACCAATTTGTGTCTTCATGCATGTACTTTGGATAATAATGTCCATCACATTCCACCATCATTTTGGGGATGATGTCTTCCACAGTGGAGTTTGATTAATCATATAAATGAAAGCACACAAAAGAATCTTAATAGTTCTTTTGCCTTTGGCTGTCTGGGTTTCAGATTAACACTCAATTATGATTACATCTCCTCCCTCATATTACTTGTTTCTAATTTTGTTTTTATCATTAACACCTTTAATTATATATTTTCCCGTTGGGCTTAATTTAAATAATTCAGAATATTAAAATCACCACATTCTCCTTCCCCAGATAACTATTACTTAAGATTTTAGTAAACCAGATGCTTGAATAAAATACCTATTTGCTTATTATTTATAAGGTCTATTATATTATAATCAACTTTTCCTTCCTTAAAAGATTTACTCATATGATTTCAAAAGAGATTGCAGATCACTGAATTATTTGGAGATTTTTCAAAAAATAAATAAATGAAATATCCTGGTCTGGTAGATGATGCCTGGGTTTTTGTATATTTCCTTTATGCATATATTCATATTTTAAAAATCCAACAAGCAATGGCACCTCGACTAGAAAATATATTTATTCATAGGATTGTTTTTGAAAAAAATTATAATAAAATAATCTCTTTTTATCTTACCTCCTGACTGGATTTAAAAGTCATCCACACCATTCCTGCTATTAAGTAATAGGAACATTTCCCAGCAATTTGAATTTCATTTGCAATTTTCTGATGAGAAGAGAAAATTCTCAGTTTGAAAGGCTGTAGCTTCTCTTTCCTGAAAGGAAATGTGAGAAAGAATAGCCACAACCAGGTTATTTATCTTCTTAAAAGGGTATCAAGGAAACAAAACATATTAAGCATAAAGATCAATGATGCAATTGTAGTTTTCTCATGATTTGTTATAAAATTGACACTTAATTAAGGCCCAGCTTCTTTTGGAGGGGAATTTAACACTTATTTTCACAAACTTTGTTAGTCCCTAAGGTTGTGAATCAGAAATTGAGGATTCCCTAAGGATTAAACTTCCTGACTTCCATGCATTCTAAGGACCCAATTATATTAACTTCAAGAGAATCTTTCCCACTCATACATTTCTTGGAGTATTCATTAAGTATGTTTGTATTTGATGGTGTCATCATAAGTTGGTACTAGAAACAAAATATCCAAAATTTCTCAGAGAAGTTAAACTTTCCTCAGAAGTTTATTTTTCTTTTTATTGCACAAATAATATAGGATCAACTCTATGGAATCCTAAATAAATCATTCCATATCTTCAAACTTTTATTTTTCATATTTTTCTTAATTATAGGTCATATACGTTTTTCTTGAGACTAACAAAATTATAGGAAGTTTTAGTTAGCATTTGACACTTTCTATCAATGATTTTTTTCATAGTAACTATAATGCTATTTTTAATACTTAAAGACTATTCCATTAAATGTAATTGCTCTAATCTAGCCTACTATTTTCACATTATTGAACACTTTGTTTCTTTTTTTTTTTGAGATGTATATATAATGATCATCAATATCTATGCTTCTTGCTAATTTGGTTTTCCTTCTACTAGAAATAAGATAAACTTCTAGAGTTGCAACTATAGAAGAAAGAATATGGAGTCTGAGATACTTCTTAGTATACATACAAAACTTTTTTCCCCAAACTTAATGTTTTAAGTAGCTGCTAAAATATTTGCACAGACTAATTTCTGGAATCAGAGATACTTATTATTTTCTATTTATATGAAACATTACTTTGTTTTACTTTTCATTTCTGTAAATGCTAGTTAGATTGAACATTTTCTCTGTGTTTACTTATATTTTCTTTTCAAACCCATCACTTAACTATCACAATTTTAATAGTTTTCCTCTCAGTTTGTGTGAACTCTAATAAAGTATATGTTTAACCTATCTTTCAAATTTTCTACAAATACTTTTCCAACAGTGGCTTTCCTTCTTATTTTTAAAATATTCTTTTTTTTCTGCATTGAAGTAAGACTTTAATAAAATCCTAAAAAAGTGAGCAAAACTTTTTTGTGATTTGATATTTTGTTTCACCAATATGATAACTATGTTCTTAAATGTCTAAAGCATGAAACAGATGGATATTTTAAAAATATTAACTATTTTTTTCAAATGCTTTATTTTATTTATTTTTTATTTTTATTTCTTTTTTTTAAATTTTTTTATTGGTTGTTCAAAATATTACATAGTTCTTGATATATCATATTTCACACTTTGATTCAAGTGGGTTATGAACTCCCATTTTTACCCCATATACAGATTGCAGAGTCACATCAGTTACACTTCCACTGATTTACATATTGCCATACTAGTGTCTGTTGTATTCTGCTGCCTTTCCTATCCTCTACTATCCCCCCTCCCCTCCCCTCCCCTCCCCTCCCCTCTTCTCTCTCTACCCCCTCTACTGTAATTCATTTCTCCCCCTTGTATTATTTTTCCCTTTCCCCTCACTTCCTCTTGTATATAATTTTGTATAACCCTGAGGGTCTCCTTCTATTTCCAAGCAATTTCCCTTCTCTCTCCCTGTCCCTCCCACCTCTCATCCCTGTTTAATGTTAGTCATCTTCTCATGCTCTTCTTCCCTACTCTGTTCTTAGTTACTCTCCTTATATCAAAGAGGACATTTGGCATTTGTTTTTTAGGGATTGGCTAGCTTCACTTAGCATAATCTGCTCTAATGCCATCCATTTCCCTCCAAATTCTATGATTTTGCCATTTCTTAATGCAGAGTAATACTCCATTGTGTATAAATGCCACATTTTTTTACCCATTCATCTATTGAAGGGCATCTAGGTTGGTTCCACAATCTTGCTATCCTGAATTGTGCTGCTATGAACATCGATGTAGCAGTGTCCCTGTAGCATGCTCTTATTAGGTCTTTAGGGAATAGACCGAGAAGGGGAATAGCTGGGTCAAATGGTGGTTCCATTCCCAGCTTTCCAAGAAATCTCCATACTGCTTTCCAAATTGGTTGCACCAATTTGCAGTCCCACCAACAATGAACAAGTGTACATTTTCCCCACATCCTCGCCAGCACTTGTTGTTGTTTGACTTCTTAATGGCTGCCAATCTTACTGGAGTGAGATGATATCTTAGGGTGGTTTTGATTTGCATTTCTCTGACTGCTAGCGATGTTGAGCATTTTTTCATGTACTTGTTGATTGATTGTATGTCCTCCTCTGAGAATTGTCTGTTTAGGTCCTTGGCCCATTTGTTGATTGGGTTATTTGTTATCTTATTGTCTAATTTTTTGAGTTCTTTGTATACTCTGGATATTAGGGCTGTATCTGAAGTGTGAGGAGTAAAAAATTGTTCCCATGATGTTGGCTCCCTATTTACCTCTCTTATTGTTTCTTTTGCTGAGAAAAAACTTTTTAGTTTGAGCAAGTCCCATTTGTTGATTCTAGATATTAATTCTTGTGCTATGGGTGTCCTATTGAGGAATTTGGAACCCGACCCCACAGTGTGTAGGACGTAGCCAACTTTTTCTTCTATCAGATGACTTGTCTCTGGTTTGATATCAAGCTTCTTGATCCATTTTGAGTTAACTTTGTGCATGGCGAGAGAAAGGGATTCAGTTTCATTTTGTTGCATATGGATTTCCAGTTTTCCCAACACCATTTGTTGAAGATGCTATCCTTCCTCCATTGCATGCTTTTAGCCCCTTTATCAAATATAAGAAAGTTGTAGTTTTGTGGGTTGGTTTCTGTGTCCTCTATTCTGTACCATTGGTCCACCCGCCTGTTTTGGTACCAATACCATGCTGTTTTTGTTACTATTGCTCTGTAGTATAGTTTGAAGTCTGGTATCGCTATACCACCTGATTCACACTTCCTGCTTAGCATTGTTTTTGCTATTCTGGGTCTTTTATTTTTCCATATGAATTTCATGATTGCTTTCTCTATTTCTACAAGAAATGCCATTGGGATTTTGATTGGCATTGCATTAAACCTATAGAGAACTTTTGGTAATATCGCCATTTTGATGATGTTAGTTCTGCCTATCCATGAACAGGGTATATTTTTCCATCTTCTAAGATCTTCTTCAATTTCTCTCTTTAGGGTTCTGTAGTTTTCATTGTATAAGTCTTTTACCTCTTTTGTTAGGTTGATTCCCAAGTATTTTATTGTTTTTGAGGATACTGTGAATGGAGTGGTTGTCCTCATTTCCATTTCAGAGGGTTTGTCGCTGATATACAGGAATGCCTTTGATTTATGCGTGTTGATTTTATATCCTGCCACTTTGCTGAATTCATTTATTAGCTCTAATAGTTTCTTTGTAGACCCTTATGGGTCTGCTAGGTATAGAATCATGTCATCTGCAAATAGTGATAATTTAAGTTCTTCTTTTCCTATTTTTATGCCTTTAATTTCTTTTGTCTGTCTAATTGCTCTGGCCAGTGTTTCGAGAACTATGTTGAACAAAAGTGGTGAGAGAGGTCATCCCTGTCTTGTTCCAGAATTTAGAGGGAATGCCTTCAATTTTTCTCCATTCAGAATGATGCTAGCCTGGGGCTTAGCGTAGATTGCTTTTACAATGTTGAGGTATGTTCCTGTTATCCCTATTTTTTCGAGAGTTTTGAACAAAAAGGATGCTGTACTTTGTCGAATGCTTTTTCCGCATCTATCAAGATGATCATATGGTTCTTATTTTTGAGTCTATTGATGTGGTGGATAACATTTATTGATTTCCGTATATTGAACCAGCCTTGCATCCCAGGGATGAATCCTACTTGATCATGGTGTACAATTTTTTTGATATGATTTTGTATCCGATTCGCCAGAATTTTATTGAGGATTTTTGCGTCTAGGTTCATTAGAGATATAGGTCTGTAGTTTTCTTTCTTTGAAGTATCTTTGTCTGGTTTAGGAATCAGTGTGATGTTGGCCTCGTAGAATGAATTTGGAAGTTCTCCCTCTTTTTCTATTTCCTGAAATAGCTTGAAAAGTATTGGTATTAGTTCCTCTTTAAAGGTTTTGTAAAACTCTGCTGTATACCCATCCGGTCCTGGGCTTTTCTTAGTTGGTAGTCTTTTGATGGTTTCTTCTATTTCCTCAATTGATATTGGTCTGTTTAGGTTGTCTATATCCTCCTGTCTCAATCTGGGCAGATCATATGACTTAAGAAATTTATCGATGCCTTCACTATCTTCTATTTTATTGGAGTATAAGGATTCAAAATAATTTCTGATTATCTTCTGTATTTCTGAAGTGTCTGTTGTGATATTGCCTTTTTCATCCTGTATGCTAGTAATTTGAGTTCTCTCTCTTCTTCTCTTCGTTAGCATGGCTAAGGGTCTGTCGATCTTATTTATTTTTTCAAAGAACCAACTTTTAGTTTTATCAATTTTTTCAATTGTTTCTTTTGTTTCGATTTCATTAATTTCAGCTCTGATTTTAATTATTTCTTGCCTTCTACTTCTTTTGCTGTTATTTTGCTCTTCTTTTTCTAGGATTTTGAGATGAAGTATGAGATCATTTATTTGTTGGTTTTTTCTTTTTTTAAGGAATGAACTCCATGCAATGAATTTTCCTCTTAGAACTGCTTTCAATGTGTCCTATAGATTCGGATATGTTGTGTCTGTGTTTTCATTTATCTCTAAGAATTTTTTAATTTCCTCCTTAATGTCTTCTATAACCCATTGATCATTCAGTAACCTGTTGTTCATTCTCCAAGTGATGCATGATTTTTCCTTCCTTCTTTTATCGTTGATTTTCAGTTTCATTCCATTATGGTCAGATAAGATGCATGGTATTATCTCTACTCCTTTATATTGTCTAAGAGTTGCCCTGTGACATAATATATGACCTATTTTTGAGAAGGATCCATGTGCTGCTGAGAAAAAAGTGTAACTGCTTGATGTTGGGTGGTATATTCTATATATGTCAATTAAGTCTAGGTTGTTAATTGTGTTATTGAGTTCTATAGTTTCCTTATTCAACTTTTGTTTGGAAGATCTGTCCAGTGGTGAGAGAGGTGTGTTGAAGTCTCCCATGATTATTGTATGGTGGTCTATTAGACTCTTGAACTTGAGAAGAGTTTGTTTGATGAACATAGCTGCACCGTTGTTTGGGGCATATATATTTATGATTGTTATGTCTTGTTGGTGTATGGTTCCCTTGAGCAGTATGTAGTGTCCCTCTTTATCCCTTTTGATTAACTTTGGCTTGAAATCTATTTTATTTGATATGAATATGGACACTCCTGCTTGTTTCTGAAGTCCATATGAGTGATATGATTTTTCCCAACCTTTCACCTTCAGTCTATGTATGTCTTTTCCTATCAAATGCATCTCCTGTAGGCAGCATATTGTTGGGTCATGTTTTGTGATCCATTCTACTAGCCTGTGTCTCTTAATTGGTGAGTTTAAGCCATTAACATTTAGGGTTATTATTGAGATATGGGTTATCCTTCCAGCCATATTTGTTTATTTATGTTACTGAATATGGTTTGTTTTCCTCTTTGATTATTTTCCCCCCTTTACTGTCCTACCTCCCACTGTTGGTTTTCATTGTTATTTTCCATTTCCTCTTCCTGTAATGTTTTGCTGAGGATTTTTTGGAGAGATGGTTTTCTAGCTGCAAATTCTTTTAACTTTTGTTTATCGTGGAAGGTTTTAATTTCATCTTCCATCTTGAAGCTCAATTTTGCTGGATACACAATTCTTGGTTGGAACCCATTTTCTTTCAGTGTTTGAAATATGTTATTCCAGGATCTTCTAGCTTTCAAAGTCTGTGTTGAGAGATCAGCTGTTATCCTGATTGGTTTACCCCTAAATGTAATCTGTTTCCTTTCTCTTGTAGCTTTTAAAATTCTCTCCTTATTCTGTATGTTGGGCATCTTCATTATAATGTGTCTAGGTGTGGATCTCTTATGATTATGCACATTCGGCGTCCTGTAGGCTTCTAGGATTTGGGATTCTGTCTCATTCTTCAGGTCTGGGAAGTTTTCTCGTATTATTTCATTGAATAGATTGTTTATTCCTTTGGTATGGACCTCCATGCCTTCCTGTATCCCAATGACTCTTAAGTTTGGTCTCTTTATGTTATCCCATGTCTCTTGGATGTTCTGCTTATGGTTTCTTAACTGTCTTGCTGAGCTGTCTATGTTCTTTTCAAGTTGAAATACTTTGTCTTCATTGTCTGATGTTCTATCTTCTAAGTGTTCTACTCTGTTGGTAGTATTCTCAATTGAGTTTTTAAGTTGGTTTATTGCTTCCTGCCTTTCTAGGATTTCTGTTTGTTTATTTTTTATAACTTCTATCTCCCTGTATAGTTGATCTTTTGCTTCCTGGATTTGTTTGTGTATTTCATTGTTGAAGAGATCTTTCATTGTCTGATTTTGCTGTCTAATGTCTTCCTTGAGACTCCAGATCATCTGAAGCATGTATCTCCTGAATTCTTTATCTGACATTCCATCAGCTGCAGAAATTACCTCTTCTAACGTTGAGTTGACCTGCATTGCTTGTGGTCCTTTCTTTCCTTTTCTCTTCATACTGTTCGCGTGTCTTTCTGCTTACTGAGACTGTTGTGTTGTTGAATTTTCCCCCTATATATTTGTATTACTCTTGTATAGTTGCAAAGTCTCCTGCGCAGACGCGGGCAGGGGCTCTGCTCTTCCTCCAATTGGGGCGCTGTGCCTACCACATTGGCAGGCTGCTGGGCCTGTTCTGCTGGTTGGTAGCAGGTGCGCCTACCTTGCAGGCACGTGGGGCGTCTCTGCCACTCCCAGGTTGCTGGGCCTGACCTGCTGGTGGGTTGCAGGTCCGGCTACCTTGCAGGTGCGGGGGAAGGGCGCACACCTATTTGTATTTAGACAGTTATGCGAAATGGAGGACGTAATGCTTGGGATGAAAGTTGGGGGGAAGGGGAAGGTAGGTGCTCTTGAGAAGAAAGAAGGAGAGGGAGATAGATAGCATAGAGGAGAATGGAAAGAGCCATAAAACTTGGAAGGGGAGAGAGAGAGGGAAAAGGGAGAGAAAATGTTAAAATGAAATAGGAAATAAAATTAGGTCTTAGAGATCCATTTTCTTCTCTTCCCGTAGGCAAAGCTGTGCCCTCCGGGCTGAGTTTTGCCCTCAATGTGTCAACAGCAATCCCTGTAAGGCGGTTCCTGGGAGTCTCTCAATCCTGTTGGTCCAGAGCTGTTTCACTTCTACGGCCCCTCCTCCCCTTCCTCCTGCCAGCCAGCCAGGTCCTGCTCACCGGAGGCAGTTCACCAAGGATTTGGTTACACTTTCAGCCCCACCGAGTGCTCTATTTCCCTAACTACTGAGCACTCTCGTTGTCATTCATCTAAGCCCCAGTGCTGTGAAGCTGTAGTCTGGGAGTCAATTGTTTAATTTTTCCAGACCCCTTTGGTGGGCACACCTTCGGAATCTGCCAGCTAAGACCATTGGTGTCACTGCTGGTGGTAATAGAAGTTGTGGGTCTAGGATCCCCTCTACTTCCCTCAGCCCCTACAGTCACAACCACACTGCTGGCAGTAGGAGGAGTTGGGGGTCTGGAGTGTCCTCTGTTTCCCTCCGCCCCTACCGTCACACCCTCTCAGTTTGCGGTTGGGGGATTTGGGGGTGGGGAGTCTTCTCTGCTTCCCTCTGCCCCTACAGCCACGCCCTCGTCACTGGCAGTAGGGGGAGTTGGGGGTCGAGAGTCCTTTGGCCCTTAGGGTCACGCCCACGGAGAGATTTTGAAGTTTCCCGGTTGTTTGTATCTGATGTGGGTGGGAGTCACACACCTGCTAAAGTAGATTCTGCTGGGAAGGAATCTCTTTGGCAGAACTTTGGTGACTTCCCCTCTCTGCTATGGCGGGCCCTTGGCTCCTTGCCGGAGTGTCCGAAGGGAGGGGTGGAACGGGCTTATCTCTGGTCTGACACAATCTCTGGTTTTAGTTCCCAGTTCGCTATTTTGTAAAGGGTTGGTTAGATTCCCTTCACGCTGTCTGGGGGGGGGGAGCCGTTCGCCGGGTGGGCAGGGCTGTTAGTAGAGCCGGGAGGGCACGGGCTGTCTGCTGGGCCAGGCCGGGACACTTCTCGCTGCGCTGGGCTGCCGGTAGAGCCGGGCAGCTGCGGCCGTGTGTCTAAGATCCGGGCGGGTGGAGTGGCCATTCGCTGAGCGAGAGCGGGGCCTCTCGGGACGGCGAGGTGGCGGGTGCCGTCTGCGGGTTCAGGCGGGCCGCGCCGCTCGGGGCCTCCGGCCGCTTTCTGAAGCGGCTGGTGGCTGCAGGACTGGACCTCCGCGCCCGCGTGGCCGGCCAAGATCCACTTGTCTGGGACAGACTGACACTTCTAATAAACCTACCAATTCCTGGCAGGTCCCCTCTTCACGGAATTTTGCTAGAAGTTCCTCAGTAGGTAGACTGCCGCTGTTCCAATGGGTCTTTCTGATCCCGTTAATGTGGAGACATTGGAATCGCTGCTTCCTCGCCGGTGGCCATGTTGGATCCCCCCCACCTCAAATGATTTATTAAAGCTGTCTTATCATTTCCCCTTATGCATTCACAGAAGACTTATTGAATACCTGTTATGGGCTAGGCACTGTGATCATCCTTGAAGTGAATTTGGAAATAATTTGTAGAAAAATATGGGTTCATAAATTTTAAAACTAAACATGAAGAGCATTAGGTTATAGGTCATAACGTTTCTGTTATTTACATCCTTTTATGCTCAAAATTATATCATAATCAGTTTTTCACATTTATAATAGCTACATTGTAGTTTACTTTTGTTTCAAGATATACTTAATTTATTTTCAAATAATGGACATTTATCTTGCTTATTATTATATAATTTCATAATATATAATAAATATTACTATTATAATATATAATAAATATTACTATTATAAAAATTTTTATAAAAGTAATTATAACATTCTATAAGGGGGATGTTTCTATTTTGTTTCATTTTGAAATAATCTCAATCACTTCAATAATTAATTTAAAAAGTGAAGATAAATATGATTAAAAGCCTATTCATATGGAATCACACTAGTGAAATAATCAAATTCTAAATGGTTAGTTTTAGAGGTGGAAATTATTTAAAATCAGGTCTAATGAGATGAGATAACAGAAATACACCTAGAGTATGACTAATGGTCAACGTACTTCTGCCCCTAAGCCCATTGATGGTTAGAACACTTTATGAGGCCACATGAATTATTTTTGGATCATCATAATTATCATAAAGTTGTTTGCATGCAACTATAATATTCAAAAGACAGAAGAATGAAAGTGTTAAAATCATGATTTCTGGAGTTAGGTCAGCATTGTCAAGCACTACCTGTATAACTTTGAGGATGTCACTGCACATTTGTAATCTTCAATTTACCTATCTATGAAATGAGGAACTTAAGAATTTCTACCTGATATTGTTAATATGTGAATTAATGAGGCAATGCATATGCAGAATTTGACATAGTTATGGAGGCATAGTAGATAGTTAATAAAAGTACTTTCTATTCCTCCAATGGTATTGCCATTGTAAATATATGCCTTGTTTTTATATAGAGAGATTGGTTTGAGGATAGATACACATAAGTTAGGATCTCACTTTAGAAACTCCTATTTTATTAATCTCTAGTAAGCTATTTAAGCTGTAAAATGAATACTATAACTGCCTTTCAATATTGCTATATGATAATACTTTAGTTGTGCTTATCATGATTCTTGGTGTTTGACAGATAGTCCATAAAAGACTGTTAACATTTTTATTATGGATGAGTGAATTGGGTAGATTTTGCCTAATGTTGACACACCAAATAACCACTTTCAGTTGGTTTTGGTAAGTCAGAGAGATATGTAATCATTCTACTTCAATGTGAAGATATAAAAATCGATAGAAAAAGAATTAAAATAAATCACTGCCACCAAAATATGGAATTTCTTCCTTGATTAGATAGGGAAAATATAGATTGCTTCTGTGAGACAAAATTATAAACCTTATTGAATTTGATTACATAAATTCTTCACAAGTTGTTTAAGATAATTGTGTCAAAATTAAAAGAGACTCGTTTGTTTTGGTAAGTGTATGGAAGTCAATTTATTTCAGCAGGCACATTGGTAGACCCAAAAATGAGGAATGCACAGCTCTGACAAGTTGGACTCCTGCTTATGATATTTCTGTCAATCTCATAGTAGCAGAGAATAGAATGGTGGTTGCTAGAAGCTAGGGGTGGGAGAAATACTGGTCAAAGGGTACAAACTTTCTCTTATATGATGAGTAAGTTCTGGATACCAGTGTAGATGGTGATGGTTGTATTAATTAGCTTGATTGTGGTAATCATAATACAATACTTACGTAGACTAAATCATTATGCTGTATACCTTGAATATATTCTATTTGGCAATTCAACATTTTTAAATAAAGATAAAATGGCCTTTTTGCAAGAGTTTCCTATTAGATCTCTCAGCTCACATTCTTTTCTTCCTTCAGTATATTCTATAGATAGTAGCATGGTGGATCTTAGAATGTGATACAGTTCAAATCACTATTTATCTTACTAATATGTAATACCAGGTATATTTCTATTCTGAGTTGTTGTTGTTTATGCCGTACATGAAATTTCTTTTGCATATCATCCCTTGTCAGGTCCCAGTATCATATTCAGGCTGAGCCAGGAATGGCTGAGCCAGGGAATGGCTGCACTTGATATCTCATGTGGAGTCTTTTAAACAGTTTTATTTGTGTTTAAATGAGAGAAATGCTACACTCTCACTACTTATGCTCTTTCACTTGTAGCATAGGTTTCTCTTAGACAAAGTGAGAAATATTCTAGGGAAGCAGGGCTCATAGTTTCAAGGATCACATCTGTCATGACAGCAACATTCACTAGTATGTCCTTGAGCCCCAGCCCCTGGAAGACATGAGCTCTATCAAACTACAGCACACTCATCTTTGGTGATTCATCCTCTGCCAGGACTGAGCTAGAGCATCCTGCTTTTGCTGGAGCTGTGTGTGGAGCAAGGCTGGGTGAAGAGCACACTATGGCAGATATACTGGACGTCAAATACCCTTCGATATAACTTCTCTATAACTATAGGGCCCAATGCTCTCAGATATTAAAGGGACAGACACTGATCAATTTTTAGTTGTGATTAGTATTAGATAATATTTTATTAGCACATTATAGTTATACACAGCAGTTGGGTTCATCCTGACAAAATCATTCATTCATGGAATTTGATTTCAGTTCACATCCCCCAATAGCCCTGCTGTTCTTTTTCTTCTACTCTGCTGGTTTTCCTTTCACTCATCTGTTTATTTACTTTTATTTTTGATTGGTTGCTTCTCTTTATATATAAAGGTAAAATTCCCTCTGGTACATTTATATATGCACAGAACATGATTTTTCTGAGAATTCATTCTGCATTTCCTCCCCTTCCTGTCCCTCTTCTATTCCTCTCAATCTTCTATACCCTCCCTTGGTATCCAATTCTCCCCTCTTTATTTACTTTATTTTACTCTAACTTCCACATATTGGAGAAAACATTTAACCTTTGATTTTATAAGTCTGGCTTATTTCACTTAGCATAATGTTTCCTATTTCTATTCCTTTACCAGCAAGTGCCATAATTTCATTTTTCCTTATGGCTAAATAAAACTCCATTGTGTATATATATATATACACCCCACAATTTCTTAATCCATTCATCTGTTGACAGGCATCTGTGTGGATTCCATCATTAAATGATTGTGAACTGTGCTTCTGTAAACACTGAGGTTGCTGTATCACTATAGTATGCTCATTTTCGTTCTTTTGGATAAATACTGAGTGGAATAGCTGGGTCATATTCCTAAGTGTTTTGAGGAATGTCTATAGTGCTTTCTAGAGGAGTTGTACTAACTGCAGATCTACCAACAGTGTACAGGTCTATCTTTCCCCCACATCCTCACCAGCATTTATTATTGTTTGTGTTCTGATAATTGCATTATGATTGGATTGAGATGAAATTTAGTGTAGTTTTGATTGCATTTCCATGATTGCTAGACATGTTGAACATTTCCATATATCTGTTGCCATTTGTGTTTTTTCTTTTATAGTTTCTATTTAGTTCATTTTTGCCCATTTATTGATTGGGTTATTTATTTATTTATATAAATAAATGTGTTTTATTTATTTATATAAATGACAAGTGTTTTTAGGAAATATATATATATATATATATATATATATATATAATTATTATTATTATTATTAATCCTTTGTTGGACGAGTAGCTGGCAAAGATTTTCTCCCATTCTGCAGGCTCTCTCTTCAACCTCTCAATCGTGTCCTTTGCTGTGCAGAGGCTTTTTAATTTTATGGCATCCCACTTATTGATTGTTGGTTTAATTTCTTGAGCTTTGTGCAACTTGTTAAGGAAATTGATGCCAGCACCAGTAGGATGGAGTTGTTAGGTTTCTGGTTTAATTCCTAAGTCTTTGACCCATTTAGATTTGACTTTTGTGCAGGGTGAGGGATAGGGATCTAGTTTCATTTTTCTATACATAGCTATCCAGTTTTCCCAGTGTCATTTGTTTAAAAAGGCTGTCTTTTCTTATCAAGTATCAGATGGCTGTAAGTATGTCAGTTTATCTTTGTGTCTTCTATTCTGTTCCATTGGTCTTCTTGTCTATTTTGATGTCAATACCATGCTGTTTTTGTTACTGTAGCTCCGTAGTATCATTTTGTGATGAGGCATTGTGATGTCTCCTGTATCACTCTTTTTGTTCAGTATTGTTTTGTATTCTGGGGTCTCTTATTCTTTGAAATGAATGAAGTATTATTTTTCCTAATTCTTGAATATCGTTGGTATTTTGAGGTTGTATCGAATCTGTATATCGCTTTTGGCAGTATGGGCATTTTGACAATATTAATTTTGCCTATTGAAGAACCTGGGAAGTGCCAAGTACAGTGGCACATATCTGTGATCCCAGCAGCTTGGGAAGTTGAGGCAGAGGATTGTGAGTTCAAAGCCAGCCTCAGCGAAAGTGAGGTGCTAAGCAACTCAGTGAGACTCTGTCTCTAAATTAAATCTGAAGTAGGGCTGGGATTATGGCTCAGTGGTTGAGTGCCCCTGAGTTCACCCCAAACAACAACAAAAAAGAACCTGGGAGGTCTTTCCATCTTCTAAGGTCTCCTTCAATTTCTTTCTTCAGTGTTCTATAATTGTCATTGTAGAGATCTTTTGTCTCCTTGGTTAGAATAATTCCCAAGTATTTAAAAATTTTTTGAGGTTTTTGTGAATCAGATGGTTCTCCTGATTTCTTTATCAGCAGAATTACTGTTGGAGTGTAGGAAAGATATTAATTTATGGGTTTGATCTTATGTCTTGGTAGCTTGCCAAATTCATTTATAAGTTTTAGAAGTCTTCTGGTGGAGTTTCTTCACTCTTCTAGATATAGAACCATGTCATCAGTAAACAGACATAGTTCTACTTCCTTTTCTTATTTGTATCCCTTTAATTTCCTTCTCTTGCCTGATTGCTCTAGTTAATGTTTTGAGAACTATACTGAATAGAAATGGTGAGAGTGCACATGTTTGTTTTATTCCTGATTGTAGAAGAAAGACTTTCATTCTTTCTACATTCAGTATGATGTTGGCTTTCAGTTTGTCATAATAGCTTTTAAAAAGTTAAGGTGAGGTCCTTCCATCCCTAGCTTTTCTAGCATTTTTAACATGAATGGATTTTATCAAAGTTTTTTTTCCTGTATCTGTTGAGATGATCATGTGATTCTTGTCCTTAATTCTCTTTTAGCAATGAATACATTTATTGATTTGTGTTTGTTGAAGCAACCTTGCATCCCTGGTATGAAACCCATTTAATCATGGTGTATTATCTCCTTGATGTGTTTTTGAATGTGGTTTGCTAAATATTTTAGATGATGTGTTTATTTGAGACAAATTTGAGTTCTCCAAAATCATATCATAAATTTGAGCAATTATGATAAATCTCCAATGAAAGATAAAGCAGCATGATCAACCCTGAAACCTTTGCTGAAATCTATGTAATATTTAATGTAAATATACTCTCAGTGGGTCATCTCATGGACGCATGATCATATAGCCACTGTCTGTTAGAAAGGTTGGGCATCCACATCTTCAAATATCAATAATGCTCACATTTCAGATGAACAGTTCATTCTTTGGTGGCCGTCATAACCATTTCACATTGATTCGTATCAGCAGGATGAATAATCCTAACAGAAAGGTGCACTGATTATCATGAACATCTTCATTTTGTACTGGTCCTGATTTTTAACTTTGTGCTATCTTTAAATGTCATTGAAGTTATTGTGAATCAAAGTTAGAAAAAAAATCTTAATACTTATTGACACACATCTGAGCTCGCTGTGGAATTCCTCCTTTTAGATTCCTGCCCCATGATTTCCTTATATTCATGTAAACATTGCAGAAAAACACTATTTCACTCCCAAAGTTGGAAATACTGTATTCAAATCAACTTTAGTTCTTTTTAAATTGCAATAGATATGTGGGAATCAATTTCCTGGGATCAAAGTGAACTATTTGCGTAAGTTAATGTCTCAGGGCGGGAGTCACAGCCCACCCATATCTTTACTACTATGTGATTAATGTATTTGAGTATAGTAGACTAGATTTAAAATGAGAAGGAGGGGTGAGAACTGTGACAAATCCCTAATTCCATGTGACTAAACAAAATGAGGTATTATCATATTCCCTTTTTCATTGCTATAATCACTCTGGCTCTAAGTATTTTTACTGAGATATCTTTTTTAACTTGTCTAACTTACTATTATTTTTTTTTGTACTGGGTATTGAACCCAGGAAACTTACCCACTGAGCACTTTTTATTTTTTATTTTGAGACAGGGTCTCTCTAAGTTGCTTAGGGGCTTGCTAAGTTACTGAAGCTGGCCTTGAACTTGTGATCTTTCTGTCTCAGCCTTTTATGCTACTGGGATTACAAATGTGTACCACTGTGCCTAGCCTAACTGTGTTTTAAAGTGACTTGTTGATGGTAGTACATACAGGACTGCTTTCTTTTCACAAGTGATTACACTTTTAGAATTTTCCACATGATGACTTCATACACCTTTTCTTCCTGTTTAGTTGTAACTGAGGAGGAGACATCAGTCTTGAGAAATATCCCCAGATTCCCTCTGGAAAACTTGTAGAGGAATGAGTTTGTTAAAAAAGTTACAAGTTTACTTTTAACAAGCTTGACTTTAGACTGCTAGCAGGCACATGGGACCCCTTCCCTATGTTGCCTATTTGTGCCTTGACTTTAGAGAGAAGTAGGTCAGTCAACTTTTAATGATGTCCTAGGAGACATCCCTGCTTAGATTCCCTGCTTAGGTATAAATATTAGACTGTGTTTTATATTCCAGTGAGAGATGATTACCAGGCTATGGGATAACAACTAGAAAAGAAACAATGTCTTTCTATGTTGGTTGGCCTCTTTGGAATTGTCCTGTTTTACATGGTTAAAGGTCATCTAGAGCTGAAAATTGTTCTTATATATTTGCTAAAAAGGTGGATAAGGAGGTCTTGACAGGTCTTTTAGCAATCAAAATAAAATGGAGCTCTATGGTGGGGTAATGGGTATATGAATTTTGGATTCTACTTAGTAGTGCTCCAATCCCGACTGAACTATTTCCTAGCTGTGGAACTAGAACAATTAATATGATCTTTTGCAATTCTACTTTATTATATAAAAACATGTATGTCTTTGTTTTTTTATGAGAATTAAATGTATCTGCAGCATAATATGTTTGGTGGATTCTCTTTCCTGAGTTATAGAAAACACTAATCACTGAAATGATTACTTCATTAATCTGCAACAGGTATGTGTTAGTTTTTCATCACTGAAACCAAGATACCTGATAAGAATGACTTAGGAAGGAAAAGATTAATGTAGCCCAAAGTTTCAAATCTTTCTCCAATGCCAGAATCTGAGTTGAGGCAGAACATCATGGTGGAAATGTATGGTGGAGGAAATCTGCTCAGTTCATGGTAGTTAGAGAGAGGGGGGAAGGAGGGAGAGGGAAAGAGATAGGAGGAGAGAAGGGGAAGAGAGAGAGAGAGAGGGAGAGAGAGAGAGAGAGAGAGGGAGAGAGAGAGAGAGAGAGAGAGAGAGAGAGAGAGAGAGAGAGAAAAGAGAGGAACCAGGGATGAAATATAATCCCCAAGGGTATGTCCTCTCTATGCCTCCCCCGCATGGTTACCACCCAGTAGTTCGTGGATGAGTTACAGCTCTCATAATCTAATCATGCAACTCTGAACCTCATTACATTGGCTATCACTTTTCCAACACATGAGCTTTTTAAGTAATACTTCATATCCAAATTATACCAAGGGAAAAGGCCTCTCCCTTTCCCAATTCTCTGAAAATATCTTTTGTCCAGAGATAGACAAAAGATTGGTTTTATCTAGTATTAGTAAAGTTATCACTGTTTTATATTGGTTTAGAGTCCAACTGATCCTTTTAAAACTTAAGACTTCCTACTGGTGACTCTCCAATATGCCTGAGAAGGAGCCATTGCTGAATTCATTGGGTCAGGGAACCTCTTCTTCTGAATAATATCTCTGATATCTTTGATGCCGGTATCTTCCATTTCCTTCCCTAGATAGGCTAGTTCCTTTTCGAGTTTTTAAAGCTCTATTTTTTTTTGTGATCTCTGTGCCTCTCTTCTGCCTCTTGGATGGCTTACTTCCCTCTCCTTTTAGTGACTCTAAAAAGTGGAATGAGCTTAGTAATAGTTGCTCTGCTTTTATCATATAGCAAGAAGACATGGCCTATAATTGCATCAAGAATCTTGCTATCTATCTGTGTATCAAATCAAATGTCCACCAATAGTGTTTAAATTTGTATCTCCATATATTGGCAGAAGCCATTAACCTGGTGATCCATTATCACCCCCAGCAAACCTGTTTTTAATTGAACTCCCTTTAGACCTCCGGGTTTTTGGTTTGCTGAACTCTTTGTATAGCGTGAGAGAAGTACTATAAAATGTGGATGAATGAGCTACTATGTTTAATCCTTACAATAATTGAGAAAATTGAGGTTCTGAGAGTTCAAATCACTTGCCCCGATTACATATTAGTAAGGTATATGTGGAGGGGATATTCCAATCTAAGCAGTTTGACTACATATCCAGCCTCCTAACCAGGAAGGTTTTCTATCTCCCTTAAAAAACTGAAAATTCTTGAACCTTTTTATCTTCCCTGTAGTGTATCACACCGAAAGCCCATGATCTTAAGTTTATTTAGCAGTTTTATGGTTTGTTAAAATCCTTGGTGCTAATATTTACTGTATATTACCTGTGAGTGAAGGTAAAGGAGGATGTTATAGTACTGGGATCAAGAAAATATAAAATTATTCATATTTGTTCATGGCCTTTGCTACAGTCATTCAGTCATCACAGTACTTGGTCATCATAGTCTCTTAAATTCACCCAATTACACATTAACAGCTTTGAAAGAATGCCAAGGTAAAATCCAATTGGGATTTTGTAACTCATCTGACCTCTAACAACTGTTGATTAGTAATCAATATTAAGACTGTGAAGTACAAAAGAACAATTTAGTGTCTTCAGAATTACAATTCAGGAGACAAAAATCTGAGTAAAACTGAAGATGTGTTTCAGAGAGAGAACAAAGAGCTTAGGCTCAAGAAGGAAAAAACTTACAATGATTAATATAGGCAGACATCCAAGTTCATGAGTCCATACCTAATGATCAACTTCTGATTATAGCTGCAGGCCTATCTAAGTGTAGCCTGTCAGATGATCAGGAGGCTCCATTTAAAAATGCTCTCTCTCTCTCTCTCTCTCTCTCTCTCTCTCTCTGCCCTGATGAAAGTAATTCCATTTGGGGTAGCATTTTCCATGAATTTACATACCTTTGGGTTATCTTCCCACACTTTGGTGCAATTAGACTATAGGATATTTCCTTCCTGACCAGTAGGCCTCTAGAGGAAAGAAACCTAGTTATATTACTTAACCTGACTTAACTTATGTGACTCTTAGGTTCTTCATCCTTGAATTATGCATAAGAAGATATATCTTTTAATATTTAAAAATGTAATAAGAAATAATGTCCTGTGACTTATAGCACATAATGCCTGGCCTTGTGACCTGAATTTAAATTCTCTAGATAGTGCATTCTCATTGTTCCTTTGAGGATTGTTTTCTTCTCTCTGCTCTATAAAGTCAAATTTTCTATGAGGAGTATGAACATTTACTGCTGAAAGCACTTTTATGTTTCCAGTAAATTTTAACATGTATTATTCAATTACATTTGATTTTTTGGCAGAATGGATGATGAAAATATTTTACAAAGATGGTAACATAGTTACAAACCACTCAGAATAGACATTACTATACAACACCATATAGTAGCTATAATCTCAGACCTGTTTTTTGATGTTTTAATATTTTGGTTGATACACACACAAATATTTATATATATATAAAATCTCTTTCTATCTATGTATGTATCTATCCATCTATTACTGTTTTCTCTGATCTGTATAAGAAACAATATTTAGCTGGCACAGTTACTAAGGCTACATTGGGTATTTATGGCAGGCTTTCATTTTTATTTATTTGAGCCCTGGCTATACAATCATTAAGGGATCTGAATATCACTGCTATTCATTAGTTATTTAGAATTTTGTTTTAATAGTCTCAGGTAATGGAAATTTTGTATTAACTTTTTAATCATATGTAAGAAAAAGAACATGGTCTAGTTAATATCATTTCTTTAAAATTTGCTTAATCTTACCTGCTGCCTTAAAAGAATGTACATTCTATAATAGTTGGGTTGAAGCTTGTTAAATTTTTGTTCAAATATTTTACATCATTATAAATCTTTGTGTGTCGGTTCTTCCAGTACACGAGAGAAATGTATAGTTATATCAAGTTTTCTTTTACACACTAAAGCTCTTTTATTAGGGAAATAAAGCTTGAATTTATACACCTTCCTGGTTAAATGAAAATTTTATTTTAATGTAACTACCCCTTGTATCTCTAATAATGTTTTTTTTTTTGGGTCTTAAATCTACTTTGTCACATTAATATAGAAAATCAGCAACTGGTTAATTTGCCTAATATATACATTTTCCATATTTTATTTCATCTTATTTTTTCTTATGTGGTATATCTGTCTCTTGTAAACATACAGATTAAAATAAAACACTCTATCCTTTTAAAATAAATATTATATATCTACCATAATCATGTTTCTATTAAATACCTTCCCTCCCCACTCCAAAATGAACTGACAGGCACTTTCAGGATTTGCAAGAAAGCTTTAGACAACCAACCAAATGAACTGATGAAGCATTTACAAATTTTTTAAAAATTTTAAAACTGTTTTATTTTAAACTAAAATTTAAAAATTCTTTTCTATATATATTTGAACTACTATTTAGTATTACTTCTTTTTCACCTGAAGAACTTGCTTTAGTATTTTGGAAGATGGGTTTGGTTATAAAGAATCATGTCAGTTTGGTTTACTAGGCAACGTGTTTATTTGCCTTTATTTTTGAAATACAGTTTTTCTTGATAGACATGAGTAATAGTGTGTTTTGTTTTATTTTTTGTTTTTCTTCTAGGTTTTGTGTTATCCTACTAACTTCTTATCAAATAATGACGTTATTATTTCATGAGAAGTCAGCATTTAATCTGATAGTGATTCCCTGGTATATGATGAGCCAGTTTTCTCTTTTTTTTTTCCCTTTTTCTGTTTTGTTTTGATTTTGTTTTAACCTTTGCAAAGTTTATAAGAAATTTAAAACATTTTCTGCCTATTTCTGGTTTTCTTTTTTTTGTTATTATTATTTATTTTTTTATTGGTTGTTCAAAACATTACATAGTTCTTGATATATCATATTTCACACTTTGATTCAAGTGGGTTATGAACTCCCATTTTTACCCCGTATACAGATTGCAGAGTCACATCAGTTACACTTCCACTGATTTACATATTGACATACTCATGTCTGTTGTATTTTGCTGCCTTTCCTATCCTCTACTATCCCCCCTCCCCTCCCCTCCCCTCTTCTCTCTCTACCCCCTCTACTGTAATTCATTTCTCCCCCTTGTATTATTTTTCCCTTTCCCCTCACTTCCTCTTGTATGTAATTTTGTATAACCCTAATGCTTATGAGATATTTTCTTTTCTTTTTATTTTTCAGTATTTTAATTATGATGTGCCTGAATGTGGATCTCTTTGAATTTATCTTGAAGTTTCTTGAGCCTCTTGTATGTGAAGGCTAATGTTTCATCAAATATAACATTTTTTTTCTGCCCATCCCCTTATGCTACTCCCATTATGTATTTGTTGGTAAACTTAGCAGTGTCTTGCTATTCTCTGAAGTTCTGATAATCTTATAATTATATGGTTATTATGATTATGCCTTTTTATAGTATATTAAAGTGACTTTCATAAGTTCCATTTTATTTTTTATTTTTTTTAACTTTTTAATATTTATTTTTTAGTTTTAGGTGGACACAATATCTTTATTTTATTTTTATGTGGTGCTGACGATCGAACCCAGTGCCTCATGCATGCTAGGCAAGCACTACCACTGGGTCACAACCCCAGCCCCATATGCTTTAACTTTTTAGTGAAAAAAAGAGTATATTACCAAATAATGTAAAGGGGAACATGAGTAAGGATAGTTGCAGTGTAACAAAGCCAGTTCAAATGTCTGATCCCTTATTTATTGTGATGCTGGGAATAGAATCCTGGGCCTCATGCATGCGAAGCAAGTGCTCTTCCATTGTGCTACACCCCTAGTCCTTATTTTTATACATGCATAGAAAAGTTTCAGATCACTGTCAGTGCTATCTATTGATGTTCATAAAATCAATTTGGTAGGTGATAACCAGCATTTTTTCAGGTTAAATAAAAAAAAATGTCAAGAATTTTTAGTACCTTTTAATTTGCAATAATTTCAAATTTAGTATTACTGAAAATTTGGAGGGGAGTGTTACTGGGGATCACTTGTAGAGCCTTGCACATGAAAAGCAGGCAGTCTGAAGGTCCTCAATCACTGAACCACATCCCCAGTCCTATATTGTGTTTTATTTAGAGATAGGGTTTCACTGAGTTGCTTAGCATCTTGCTGTTGCTAAGAGTGGCTTTGAACTCATGATCCTCCTGTCTCAACCTCCCGAGCTGCTGGGATTACATGTGTGAGCCACGATGCCCGGCTCAAATCTGAATTACTGAAATGCAACTGGTTCTAATATTTAAAAAAAAAAGTTGAAGATTTTTAAAATTACTTTGTTTTCTGGCCTTTCCTATTACAGGTGAAATGTTTACTGTCTGTTTTAAGTTCATTCTCTTCTTTCTGGTGGGTTTTAAGATCTTCCTCTCTATTCTTGGTATCTATATTTTAATCATAACCTATCTATCATAACTTATGACTATTCTATTGATATTTAGGGTTCATTACTTTAGATTTAAGTTTTTTTCTTAATTTTGGAAAGTTTTAGCTATTACCTATTAATTTCTCCTCCTCTGTTATTCTCTACATTATTTCTAAAATTATTTTTTTCAAACTCAATGCATTTTCATATTTTTACATTTTTCTTTCTCTATAGAAAATTCAAATAATGTAAAGGGGAACATGAGTAAATGAATAAACATAAATTCATCTTATCTTTATGGTAGATAGTGTTGTCCAATCAAAAAGTATTTTCTGGGTTGGGTATAGCTCAATTGGTAGAGTGCTTGCCTTGCATGCATAAGGCCCTGGGCTCAATCCCCAGCACCACATACACACACAAACACACACACACACACACACACAAAGCAGCTATTTTCCTCACTTTTTCTTTGCTTATGTAGTGAGTAAACACGTACTTTAGAAAAGACATGAGGTATTGCTGCAGTGGAACAAAGTTTGGCAACTTCTTAGAAACTTAAATATGTACTTACAATCCTATTTGTTGTCCCATTTGTTGATTCTAGTTATTAACTCTTGTGCTATGGGTGTCCTATTGAGGAATTTGGAGCCCGACCCCACAGTATGTAGATCGTAGCCAACTTTTTCTTCTATCAGACGCAGAGTCTCTGATTTGATATCAAGCTCCTTGATCCATTTTGAGTTAACTTTTGTGCATGGCGAGAGAAAGGGATTCAGTTTCATTTTGATGCATATGGATTTCCAGTTTTACCAACACCATTTGTTGAAGATGCTATCCTTCCTCCATTGCATGCTTTTAGCCCCTTTATCAAATATAAGATAGTTATAGTTTTGTGGATTGGTTTCTGGGTCCTCTATTCTGTACCATTGGTCCACCCGCCTGTTTTGGTACCAGTACCATGCTGTTTTTGTTACTATTGCTCTGTAGTATAGTTTGAAGTCTGGTATCGCTATACCACCTGATTCACACTTCCTGCTTAGCATTGTTTTTGCTATTCTGGGTCTTTTATTTTTGCATATGAATTTCATGATTGCTTTCTCTATTTCTACAAGAAATGCCATTGGGATTTTGATTGGAATTGCACTAAACCTATAGAGAACTTTTGGTAATATCGCCATTTTGATGATGTTAGTTCTGCCTATCCATGAACAGGGTATATTTTTCCATCTTCTAAGATCTTCTTCAATTTCTCTCTTTAGGGTTCTGTAGTTTTCATTGTATAAGTCTTTTACCTCTTTTGTTAGGTTGATTCCCAAGTATTTTATTATTTTTGAGGATATTGTGAATGGAGTGGTTGTCCTCATTTCCATTTCAGAGGGTTTGTCGCTGATATACAGGAATGCCTTTGATTTATGCGTGTTGATTTTATATCCTGCCACTTTGATGAATTCATTTATTATCTCTAATAGTTTCTTTGTAGACCCTTTTGGGTCTGCTAGGTATAGAATCATGTCATCTGCAAATAGTGATGATTTAAGTTCTTCTTTTCCTATTTTTATGCCTTTAATTTCTTTTGTCTGTCTAATTGCTCTGGCCAGTGTTTCGAGAACTATGTTGAACAGAAGTGGTGAGAGAGGGCATCCCTGTCTTGTTCCAGATTTTAGAGGGAATGCCTTCAATTTTCCTCCATTCAGAATGATGCTAGCCTGAGGCTTAGCATAGATTGCTTTTACAATGTTGAGGTATGTTCCTGTTATCCCTAGTTTTTCTAGAGTTTTGAACATGAAGGGATGCTGTACTTTGTCAAATGCTTTTTCTGCATCTATCGAGATGATCATATGGTTCTTAATTTTAAGTCTATTGATGTGGTGAATAACATTTATTGATTTCTGTATATTGAACCAGCCTTGCATCCCAGGGATGAATCCTACTTGATCATGGTGCACAATTTTTTTGATATGTTTTTGAATCCGATTCGCCAGAATTTTATTGAGGATTTTTGCGTCTAGGTTCATTAGAGATATTGGTCTGTAGTTTTCTTTCTTTGAAGTGTCTTTGTCTGGTTTAGGAATCAGGGTGATGTTGGCCTCATAGAATGAATTTGGAAGTTCTCCCTCTTTTTCTATTTCCTGAAATAGCTTGAAAAGTATTGGTATTAGTTCCTCTTTAAAGGTTTTGTAAAACTCTGCTGTATACCCATCCAGTCCTGGGCTTTTCTTAGTTGGTAGTCTTTTGATGGTTTCTTCTATTTCCTCAATTGATATTGGTCTGTTTAGGTTGTCTATATCCTCCTGACTCAATCTGGGCAGATCATATGACTTAAGAAATTTATCGATGCCTTCACTATCTTCTATTTTATTGGAGTATAAGGATTCAAAATAATTTCTGATCATCTTCTGTATTTCTGAAGTGTCTGTTGTGATGTTGCCTTTTTCATCCCGTATGCTAGTAATTTGAGTTCTCTCTCTTCTTCTCTTTGTTAGCATGGCTAAGGGTCTGTCAATTTTATTTATTATTTCAAAGAACCAACTTTTAGTTTTGTCAATTTTTTCAATTGTTTCTTTTGTTTTGATTTCATTAATTTCAGCTCTTGCTGAGGGCCATTGCCAAGTAGGAATGACACATCAAAATTTCCTTGCCAGCGTACCCCATGTTAAATGGACTTGCCTTGGAATTTCGCTGTTGACATTGCATGTAAGGTGACCTTGCTCAAGGACCAGGGCGGATCCGGGTTTAGAGCTGATCAGGTTTGAGGAAGTATCTGGGTCCTTGGGTCTAGGGCGTTCCTGGTTTAAGACAAGTTTAATGCGTTCCCGGTTTAAGACAATATGGGTTTTAGGGAAGTTGGAGGTTGAAGATTATTGCTGCTAGAAATAGGGCGTTCCTGCTACCTGAGCTCCTGTTGAGTTCTCATGAGGTTCAGAAAGTAATTTGGAAAAAAGCCTCGTGGAGTAGGTGAATTGGGCGTCGGGAGAACTGGGATTTCCCCAGAACGTGTGTAGAGGCCGGTGTGAGTTCGGGAATAAAGAATTGCTGTTTGAATCGACAAAGCTGTGTGGTGGCTCGTGATCTTGTGCCCAGCCAAGACATTGGCAAGCTCTGATTTTAATTATTTCTTGCCTTATACTTCTTTTGCTGTTGTTTTGCTCTTCTTTTTCTGATTTTGAGATGAAGTATGAGATCATTTATTTGTTGGTTTTTTTCTTTTTTTAAGGAATGAACTCCATGCAATGAATTTTCCTCTTAGAACTGCTTTCAATGTGTCCCATAGATTCCGATATGTTGTGTCTGTGTTTTCATTTATCACTAAGAATTTTTTAATTTCCTCCTTGATGTCTTCTATAACCCATTGATCATTCAGTAACCTGTTGTTCATTCTCCAAGTGATGCATGATTTTTCCTTCCTTCTTTTATCGTTGATTTTCAGTTTCATTCCATTATGGTCAGATAAGATGCATGGTATTATCTCTACTCCTTTATATTGTCTAAGAGTTGCCCTGTGACATAATATATGATCTATTTTTGAAAAGGATCCATGTGCTGCTGAGAAAAAAGTGTAACTGCTTGATGTTGGGTGGTATATTCTATATATGTCAATTAAGTCTAGGTTGTTAATTGTGTTATTGAGTTCTATAGTTTCCTTATTCAGCTTTTGTTTGGAAGATCTGTCCAGTGGTGAGAGAGGTTTGTTAAAGTCTCCCATGATTATTGTATGGTGGTCTATTAGACTCTTGAACTTGAGAAGAGTTTGCTTGATGAACATAGCTGCACCGTTGTTTGGGGCATATATATTTATGATTGTTATGTCTTGTTGGTGTATGGTTCCCTTGAGCAGTATGTAGTGTCCCTCTTTATCCCTTTTGATTAACTTTGGCTTGAAATCTATTTTATTTGATATGAATATGGACACTCCTGCTTGTTTCCGAAGTCCATATGAGTGATATAATTTTTCCCAACCTTTCACCTTCAGTCTATGTATATCTTTTCCTATCAAATGCATCTCATGTAGGCAGCATATTGTTGGGTCTTGTTTTGTGATCCATTCTACTAGCCTGTGTCTCTTAATTGGTGAGTTTAAGCCATTAACATTTAGGGTTATTATTGAGATATGGTTTGTTCTTCCAGCCATATTTGTTTATTTATGTTACTAAACATGGTTTGTTTTCCTCTTTGATTATTTTCCCCCCTTTACTGTCCTACCTCCCACTGTTGGTTTTCATTGTTATTTTCCATTTCCTCTTCCTGTAATGTTTTGCTGAGGATTTTTTGGAGAGATGGTTTTCTAGCTGCAAATTCTTTTAACTTTTGTTTATCGTGGAAGGTTTTAATTTCATCTTCCATCCTGAAGCTTAATTTCGCTGGATACACGATTCTTGGTTGGAACCCATTTTCTTTCAGTGTTTGAAATATGTTATTCCAGGATCTTCTAGCTTTCAGAGTCTGTGTTGAGAGATCAGCTGTTATCCTGATTGGTTTACCCCTAAATGTGATCTGCTTCCTTTCTCTTGTAGCTTTTAAAATTTTCTCCTTATTTTGTATGCTGGGCATCTTCATTATAATGTGTCTAGATGTGGATCTTTTATGATTTTGAACATTTGGCGTCCTGTAGGCTTCTAGGATTTGGGATTCTGTCTCATTCTTCAAGTCTGGGAAGTTTTCTTGTATTATTTCATTGAATAGATTGCTCATTCCTTTGGTTTGGACCTCTATACCTTCCTGTATCCCAATGACTCTTAAGTTTGGTCTCTTTATGTTATCCCATATTTCTTGGATGTTCTGCTCATGGTTCCTTAACAGTCTTGCTGAGCTGTCTATGTTCTTTTCAAGTTGAAATACTTTGTCTTCATTGTCTGATGTTCTATCTTCTAAGTGTTCTACTCTGCTGGTAGTATTCTCAATTGAGTTTTTAAGTTGGTTTATTGCTTCCTGCATTTCTAGGATTTCTGTTTGTTTGTTTTTTATTACCTCTATCTCCCTGTATAGTTGATCTTTTGCATCTTGGATTTGTTTATGTAATTCATTGTCGAAGTGATCTTTCATTGTCAGATTTTGCTGTCTAATGTCTTCCTTGAGACTCCAGATCATCTGAAGCATGTATATCCTGAATTCTTTATCTGACATTCCATCTGCTGCAGCTATTACCTCTTCTAAAGTTGAGTTGACCTGCATTGCTTGTGGTCCTTTCTTTCCTGTCGTTTCATACTGCTCGCGTTTCTTTCTGCTTGGTGAAACTGTTGTGTTTTTTTTTGAAATTTTCCCCCTATACATTTATATTGCTCTTGTATAGTTGACAAGTCTCCCTTGCATGGCGGGCAGCGGCTGTGCTCCTCCTCCAATTGGGGTGATCTGTCTACCATGCTGGCGGGCCGCTGGGTCTGTTCTGCCGGTTGGTCGCAGGTCTGCCTACCTTGTAGGCGTAGGCGGCGGCTCTGCTCTGCCCCTCCTCCAGTTGGTGTGACGTGTCTACCACGCCCGCAGACCCCTGGGCCTGTTCTGTCAGTCTGTCGCAGGTCTGCCTACCTTGCAGGCACGGGCTGCGACTCTGCTTTGCCCTTACTCCAATTGGGGTGACGTGTCTACCACGTGGGTGGGTCGCTGGGCCTGTTCCGGGAGTGGGCGGCGGCTCTGCTCTACCCCTACTCCAATTGGTGTGACGTGACTACCACGCCGCCTGGCCGCTGAGCCTGTTCAGAGTGCAGGCGACGGCTCTGCTCTGCCCCTAGTCCAAATGGGGTGACGTGTCTGCCGCGCCGGCAGGCCGCTGGGCCTGATCCGCCGGTCGGTCGTGGGCGTGGGTGGTGGCTCTGCTCTGCCCCTACTCCAATTGGGGTAACGTGACTACCATGCCGTCGGGTCGCTTGGCCTGTTCTGGGCGCGGGCAAATGCTCTGCTGTGCCCCTACTCCAATTGGGGTGACGTGTCTACCATGCCTGCGGACCGCTGGACCTGTTCTGCCCGTCGGTCGCAGGTCTGCCTACCTTGTGGGCGTGGGTGGTGGCTCTGCTCTCCCCCTACTCCAATTGGGGTGACTACCATGCCTGCAGGTCGTTGGGCCTGTTCCGGATGCAGGCGGTGGCTCTGCTCTGCCCCTACTCCAATTGATGTGACGTGTCTACCACACCGGCAGGCCGCTGTGCCTGTTCCGCCGGTCGGTCGCAGGTCTACCTACCTTGCGGGCTCGGGCGGCTGCTCTGCTCGGCCCCTACTGCAGTTGGGGTGAAGTGATACCATGCCGGTGGGTCGCTAGGCCTGTTTCGGGCGCGGGTGGCGGCTCTGCTCTGCCCCTACTCCAATTGGTGTGACGTGTCTACCACACTGGCAGGCCGCTGGGCCTGATCCGCCAATCGGTCGCTGGTCTGCCTACCTTGTGGGCTCGGGCGGCGGCTCTGCTCGGCCCCTACTGCAGTTGGGTGAAGTGATACCACGCCGGCGGGTCACTGGGGCTGTTCCAGGCGCGGGCGGCGTCTCTGCTCTGCCCTCTGGCTTCCACAGTATTCAGCAGGATCCGGACCGAGAAGCAGTTTCCGCGGGTTCTTTAGCCCTGGGCCAGAGCAGTTCCGGGAGCCAGAATTCAGCCGCTCCGGGCTCGGTGTATGTTCTGATAGGAGCAGGCTCCAAGAGGCAGTTTCCGCGGGTTCTTTAGCACTGAGCCTGAGTACTTTGTCTGCGAGATGCAGGTGAATGGCAGCCTGAAATTACCTGTTCTCCATAAGTTCCATTTTAGAAACAAGAAAGCAAGCAGAAGAAATGCAGTATCTTTCTCAGTAACTTCTGTTGTTTAGTTGGGTTTGGAAATGACAGAGCAATCTACGTAATTAATTAATTTATTTTTTACTTTCGGGGGATTGAACTCAGGGGCTACTGAGCCATATTCCTACCCCTGTTTTGTATTTTATTTAGAGACAGGATCTCACTGAGTTGCTTAGTGCCTTTCTTTTGCTGAGGCTGGCTTTGAAGTCCTGATGCTCCTGCCTTAGTCTCCTGACAATCTATTTTGTATGTTCTGACTTGCTACATCTCTCAAGCAGATCATTTTATATATTATTGCTTTTAAAGATACTGTAAGAGAACATAAAACAGGACTCTTACTTTACTACATGTAAAAGCAAGTGATAGTAGGCTCTGAGGAGACAGAGCCTGCTGGGTGTGGGGAATGGAGAAAAAGAAATAGATCTAAAAGTAATATTGGAAGCACCTAATTGCCATGGTGAAGAACCAAAGCTGCTGACAGGAACAGGAAGCAAGTGACTGAGGGGTGCAACTCCTCTATCTTCATTCAACATTCTATTCTCCTTCTAGTGTTCTTCTGGAGAAGTCTAATGGAAGCTGGATATCAAGGGAGAAATGAGGTTCTCAGTGGCTAATCCTAAATTACAAAGTAGAAGATAGAAAAGTCTATTTGAAGCTCAGAGACAATTGTTTAATGGCATCAAAATTGTTCCCTAAAAAGTGAGGATGAAAATCTTGTGCCAGTTCAAAGACTAGGACCTAATTAATTATATCCAACACTAAAAGTTATAAAATAATGAATTGGGAGTGTACATTTAAGCTTTTCCAGGCACTATTAAGTGATGTTCATAAATTAACTTGTTTAATATTATAATATAACAATTATTATCTGTTAGCAAGAGAAGAAGGTGTTATGATAGGCTGTTACAACTTAGAAGAATCCATTGTCTTTCAATTTATATTAATGTCCTATTCAATTACCCCAGACTCTTAAAAGAGCTGGGAAAAGGGAGTGTTTTTCTCTGTTGACCACATCAGACTCAATTTTGTGAGTTTAAGTGGGGCTTCCTCTGTAAACATGAGGGCTGCCCCACCTGGCTGTACTCTTCAGTAAATAATCTCAATTTTGGGCCATCTCTGTCTATCCCCTAATGCTCCAAACCCTTTAGCTCCTCAGTCCTTCAAACAATTTGACCTAATCATTCATGCCACTTATTTTTGTATTGTGATATTTGTCAGTTGGGTTCTGTGTAGTTCTACTAGCTTAGAAGTTGTGTGATCCAGTGAAGAGCAGAAAAGAAATCCTTCTTCCAACCTGAACTCTTCTCAAAAATCCAGCAGAAATACTTTGCCACTGTGTCATCTGCATTTTATTAATTTAAATCTTAGGATTCATTATTAGGGAACTTTTTCATCTATTGTGGTCTCATTATATACCAAAAAAGTTATGGTAGATGGTAAGCACGTATGTGTAATTCCTGTGTGTTATAACAAAGAAAATAAAAGGTAATGTGTTAGCTATTAATAAATGTTTGTGACAAAATGCCAAGAGTATTTATTCAGAATATTTCATATTTTCTTCTTGAATAACATTTGCAACCTCAGCTGTGACAGACACACATTTCTGGTTTTATACATCAGGTAGTTCACTTATTTATTTAAAAATATTTATTGGGCATTTATTATGTTCCAGGCTTTGTCACAGGTCCTTGGGATGCTGGAGGTTAATAAATACTATCCTCAGGGTGCTTATATTTGTGGTTAATAATAATAATAAGTGAACGAATTAAAAATGAATGCAAAATATATATGCCATTTAATATTTACTTTGCTTACTAATAAAGTGCCTATTATAGGTTACAGAGTGTTTTTTAGTATGTCTTTGGTTATTATTATTTTCTCAGTGTTGAAGAGTGATTTCTTTTTGCTGAGTATTCCTAAGAGATTTTCAACAATTTGCATTTCTGTAATAATTAGGTTTTAAACAAGGAGCATGACTCATTTCTATAGTTAGTACAAAAAATTGTATAACAGCTATTGAAATATTGCTATCACATGGTTTTGAATGATACATGGTAAATTTGTTTTCATGTGGTAATTTTTTGTTTCTGAATTTTGAGTCTGTAGCTACTTTGAATACCAAGTCATATAGTAAAAATTAGTATTCATATTTCATCAGAAATTTTTCCTACTCAGCATATTCTTAACAGCAGCCTTTACATCCTTGTTCCTCAGACTATAGATGAGAGGATTGAGCATGGGGGTCATTACTCCATAGAAGAGGGAGATGAGAGCCTCAATGATGTCTTGATTATCTGTACCAGTGGAAGTTTTAGCCTCGGGCTTTGCATACATGAAGAAGATGGTTCCATAGAATATAATCACCACTGTCAGGTGGGCTGAGCAGGTGGAGAAGGCCTTACGTTTTCCTTCATTGGAAGGGATCCTCAGAATGGTAGCAACAATAAAAATGTAAGAGATCAAAATAACTAGCAGTGGAATAACTAGGACAATCAGATTTGACCCTGCCATGCTGATCACATTGATTGAAATATCAGCACAGGCCAGTTTCAATACGGCCAGAATTTCACAGACAAAATGGTGAATGACATTATTAGTACAAAATGGTAATTGTATTGCTAGAGATGTCTGTATCATGGAGTCAACAAGTCCAGTGACCCATGATCCAGCTGCCATGGGCACATAGACACCTTTGGTCATAATGGCAGAGTACCTCAGTGGATAGCAGATGGCCACATAGCGGTCAAGTGCCATCACGCCTAGAAGCACACATTCTGTGGCTCCCATGGCAAAGGAGAGGAACATTTGCACCATGCACCCAGGGAAGGAAACTTTTCTCCTTAATGTCAGAAAGCTGTCGAGAATCAGTGGGACAGAAGAACTTGTGTAGCAAATGTCCAGGAAGGAAAGATTACAGAGGAAGAAATACATGGGGGTGTGTAGGTGAAAATCATAGATGATCACTGAGATGAGGACTCCATTTCCAAGCAGGATTATCACGTACATCCACAAAACTAGCACAAAGAAAACTGTCTGGAGTTTTGGGTGGGCAGAAAGCCCCACCAAGACAAATTCTGTCAACACAGAATCATTGATTCTTTCCATGTTATGCTTTCTCCAACAGAACTCTGTGGATAATAGAACAGAAATCTGTTAATACAATATCCGAAAGAGCTGGTTTTTTTTTTTTTTTTTTTTTTTTTTTTTTTTTTTTTTTTTTTTAAGAATCATAGTCTGTGTTACTGCAATTTTGTATTTGGGTGCAACAGTGTAACTCTGGGAATTTTTTTTTTTTTTTTTTTTTTTACTATAAATCTGGCTCACTACATTAGGGATCCCAACCTGACTTTCTCAGACTTAAGAGACAGGATCTTTGGATCCCAAACCATTTTCTTGTCATTTCTACAAGTTCTGCCTCTTGAAAAGCAGTAGCTGACAGCCTGGATTCTGCAGAGAGCTGTGCTTGGTTTGGCATTGGGTGCCTGCACTGTGTTTAAAATGTGAATTAGAGGTCAATATTTAAAAATCATCAGCCATGGTTAAACATCTGTACTTCTAGCTTGGCTCCAAATAAATGAGGACTTTTGAAAATACTGAAGCTGTTTCCATCATGAAGTTGTTACAACTGACCCATAGTCTTTAAAGCATGTCTCTTCTTCTGCCAAAGTACTCTCCTCACTCTCTTGTCTCTTGTCACTGGAGGTGAATATAGGTTGCTAATGAACATGTTGTGCTTAATTGGTCTTAAATCATTTGTATTACCCAACAGAATCTTATATCCATTTGAAATATTAACACAAGGCTGTCAATGCAGCAAGCCCGTCATATGGTGAGGAGCCTAGGAAAATGTTTTAAAATCTGAAGAAAAAGTGAACTTTTAAGTCTTAGCACATAATATTAATATATATCTTTATACTGATACAGAAATAAAATATAACTTTTAACTTTTTAATGGAAAAAAGGACCCACAAAGACAAAAATTGCTTAGGTCCCATCAAAATAATAGTATTGCCTGTGTGACTGAGTACCATTCTAATCTTAGTCTGTCTGCTGGTGAGGAGTGATTGTAACATATACCTCTTTGAGAAATCTCATTGAGGAAAGTACCTTCCTTGAAAAAAAATAACAAATATTTACATTTATCTACTCTCTTCTTCAATATAACAAGGGCTTTTATGTTTAAACAAGTATTTTTCAAAATTGGAATAAATTGAAAGTATTAAAAAAGACAATTTTATTATTGGTAAAGAAAGAACATTGTATATTGTAGGCTTCTCTAATTTGTTTATTTACACCTCATGCAAGAACTATCAGGTGAGGATCATCTATAATGATAGCGCTTTTATTAAAAATATATACATTTAATAATGTCACTGACATCCAGTCATTATTTTTGATAAAGAAAATCCACACAGGAATATAACCTATATAAAACCCAAAAAGGACAGTTTAGAAAACCAGTATTGGCAGTTTTACTTGTTTTTCAAGTGAGAAGAAAGCACTATTCTTTCAGGTTCTTATTCACACTTCTGTTTTTTTTTAAAGGAGAATTCCAAGGTCATAGGTGAAAAACTTCCTAGTGAAATAAGAATTAATATTAAAATCTGTATTTTAAATAATTTCAATGATAATAAAATAGTGTTTGCGTTTTGGTAACCCTCTGCCACATACATTTCTAAAGAGACAGGATTGCTATTTTGTGGGACATAGAGTGCCCTTCCTTAAATATTTGGTAACTATCACTGCAAATCATGGTATAAAAAACCTGAATAAAAAATGTTATGATTTTGGAGATGTGAAAACACATTTAGTGAAGTTCAATTCATAATTTTCATATAATTTATCTGAAGTTCACAAAGCAGAAGGTAACTTTTTAAATTTGAAAGAAAGCCCATATCAAATTACTATTTGCTAGTAATTAATGGAGAGAGCTATTTCATTTTTATTAATATCTGTTACAAGTTTAGAATGTCCATTCTTACAGCCTCCATTTAACATAGACTTAGCAATTTCTGGTAAAATTCAGTAGACAAGAGAATAACAGAAGTAATGTTAAATAAAGGCTAAAAATCTATATGACCTAGGGGGAAAAATTAGTAAAATTTATGGCTATAAGATCAATGGAAAAATCAACAGTTCTCTTACATTTATAAATCAATTATTAGAAAACATTAGAAATGTAATAAAAATAATAAAAGGATAAAGCCCCTGGACCTTTTAAAGTCTGAATGAGATGTTTCAATAAATCCTTTAAAATTATGATATAGAGAATAACAAACTATGAATAATTGTGAAGGTATAACTTATTAATAGGTGGGATAAAAATGCAATAGTCTGCCCCTGCCAACCCCATTAGTCTGTGCATCCAATTGAATCCATTCATAATGTACCCAAGTTTTTTATTTTAAGGAATGTAAGTACTCATTTAAAAAGTTGTATGGAAGAATAAAAGTACACAATTTAACATACACAATCAATTTTATAAAATAAAAATAAGGAAGAATCTATATTTGGGATACACTAAAAATCCCCAGTAATAGAAATAGTATAATAATAGTGCAAGTACATTGAAATAATCCAAGGTTAAAGAAAAGAGATCATAGATAGAGACACATGTACATATGGGAGCTAGATAAAAATTGTGAAGGCAAAGCAGTGATGGAGTGAAAATTTAGTAGATAATGTTAGGAAAATGTCTTTTACATAAAAAAGAGATTAAATTAGAATTTGGGTCACCAAAGAGACAAAATTAGACATTTGGGTCATCATACGTACATAAAATTGGAAACCAGATGGATTATGGATATAAATGTGAAAAATGAAAATTTTCAATTAATGAGATAATATAGTATATCTTTGTGAACTAAACAGTGGAGGAAAAGCCTTTCAAAATCTCAAATGTCATCAACTATAAGCAAAAGTTGGTGGTTTTAATTATATCAAAATAAAGATTTTTTTTTCAATAAAGTACATTAGATATAAAGTTAATAGAATGTAGAAGCTGATTATAATGGATAATCATACAGGGGATAACTGACAAGGGGTCAATATTATAATGGAAAAAAAAATCTTGATAATTGAAAATGTAAAGCTTTAAACCAACAGAAAATTGGTCAAAGGGTATGCAATAGCACTTTACAGAAGTGGTTTCCTAAATGGCTGACAAGTATATGGAGAGATGCTCAAACTTAGAAAATCTGAGAAATGCTCATTAAATTCTCAGAATCAACATTTCATAGTAGTATTACAGTAAAAAATCTGAAAATGTTTATTAAAGGTTCAAAAGTGATCACTTAAACAGGCATTATATATTACTTATTTTTATTGGAAAAGTAAATATCACCCCAAAATGGCAGACCTGGGGGCAGGTAGGATTCACTAATACAATGGAAAGCTTTCTGGCTAAATTAAAATTGGGTAGAACCTAGGGATTCCAGTCCTTGGGCTAAAGAAGACAAGCATAAAGATGTTAATCGTTGCACTTTTTGTGGCGAAAGGATGTCAGAGGCAAACTGTATTTTCATTTTCAGAGTGTTGGTTCTACCACATGTGAATATGCACAATGGTACACTCTGTAGAAATTGGAAGAAAATGGACTATTAATACAGTAATATAAATAAATTCCTGAAAAAATAAGCAGTAGTGTGATCTACATCATTGTAAAATTATTAAAATTAAAAATATATTTTACCAGGATACATGCATGTAGAGAGACAAATCAAACACATCACTATGAGTTGGGAGAGAGAACATAAGTGGAATCAGTGACTGTGGGGAAATATAGGAGGCTTTGTAAAGACTGAGAAAAATAACATAGGGAAGTAGGAAGTAAAATACATAGGTGAATGATTAATTAAAGCCTAAATATAAAAGAAAAATACAGACAAAAATACATGCATAAATTTAAGAGTGCATATATGTGTATAGGGCATAGTCAACAAAGAAATGCTGATAAAAAACAATAGTTTAAATGGAAGGAGGTATAATAAAATTAAAATAAAAAGAATTGATTCATGATGCCATATATAAATAATATTTAATAGATTAAAAGGGAAAATGAGTCATTTAAAAGAAAAAAATAAATCAAAGCTTAGTTTTACCAAAACTTTTTTGAAGTCAAGCTTTTCATCTAGGTAAATTTTTTAAAAAAGTCATAGATTGATTGGTCAACAACGAAGGAGAATGAAAAGAAAATTAGGTCCTGTGCTCCCATTGGAAAGGTTTTTCCTTAGTGTGGCTCAAATAAATCTGGCCTTGGTGTTAGCCCTGATTAATGGAGGAGTGTTCATCAGGATCATGTATGTTTCTCATCAGTACTCAACTTTGACCTGTGTTTTGTAGATTTGTAATCATTGCTTTTCAGGGAAATCATGGGCTCCTTCTTTAGCTTATAGAGAACTTGACTCATAATTCATCTTCCTTTGGAAATAAACACATGGCAGTTCATTTTAGGTCAAATTGATATCAAAAAGTTTTTATTTTCCTTGGCAAAAAGAAAATCTTCCTGTTTCCCTGAGTTTTCAGTTCACTTCTGTCCCTGGGAACTAATGTACATCTAGTTTAGTTTGAAGAAGTGGCTAAAGCTTTTTGGGTCTTTCATAGATAAGTCTTGGATGCTTCACTTACTAAAGTTATTAATTTAAGTGCCTCACTCTGCCTGGGTTTTCAATCTTTCACTTCTGAGTGTGAAAGTCACTTCACCAGAAACTCAGAATAAAAGAAAAACAAAAACCATAGCAGTTAATAAGTTACAGGATTGGTGCTGGGGGATGGGGTTGTGGTGGGAGTGTGTGTGTGTGTGTGTGTGTGTGTGTGTGTGTGTGTGTGTCTTTGTGTGTGCGCGCTGTTGGAACTTTTCATACACTTTTTTTTGCTAAAGACAATCTTCTTCCCTCCTTTTCCTCAGAAAATTTCTCTTCTAGAAGTTGTAAATTCATGAGACTTTGTCCACAGTTTGAAACAGTACACATTCATTTTGTCTATGGTTTTTCTATATGGGCCCCCAGGGTGTATTGAACACTATAGGAAATCATCCTCAAAAACATATAATCTGATAAGAATCTTTGCTGCCACCTCCTGGGAGGTCTGTGGCATTGCGCTAATGTTCTAGCTTCTGGCTTTGGGAGTTCACTTATGTATTGGGACTAACAGAGGCTCATTAGTCGGATCTTAAGTTTCATTGTTATCACATATGTTAAAATTATGGTAGAGAGTAGGAACATAAAACCCATTTCGTTCTTCCTTGGGTCATATTTAGTTAGAATTAAAAGGTAACCCAAAGTTACTTTCTTAGTCAATGAATAAGTAAAAGATAAAGAGGCACTGATTATAGAAACTTGGTTCAAGGAACTTCCAGAAAGGGTTAATAGAAGAGGAAGTTTACATCCATTATTATTTACAGAGAATTATATCTAATAAGACTTGCATTTATATTAGGTATAGGAATCATCATAATTGTCTCTTACAAAATTTGAATCCCACAATTTTTTAATACGTTATAATATAATCACACGGGTGATATGATATCTAAGCTAACATATGATATCTCAGAAAACATTTTAAAAATATTTTCAAACATATTTCCCATAGTTATGGCCTTATTATTTGAACACAAGATGGTCAGATTATAATATTGCAGTTCTATATATTTGGGACAGAGATTTTAAAAAAAATATATTACAGGTCCAGTAACATGTTCATATTGCTTGTCTACTGAAGAAGATGAGAGATAACACACCAATTTACATTAATATTTCTAGGTTAAAGCACCACAGAGGGGAATCCAATGTACCTTCTATCTTAAGAATTGGTGGAGGGTGGGAGAGAACGGAATAGATGCTTTTAAAGAGGCAAATGTGACATTAGAAGAGAACACTGAACTTTTGAGTACCTACATTTGAAACTCAAAGACTTGGAACCTTTTTTTCTCCTTTTCTTTAAGTAAGGGCAGTTTGTACCTAAGAGTTTTGTTGTGAATGGTACTCAGAGGATGGTCTAAAATATAATACAAATCTCCATGACACTACTGAAAACTCATAGATGAAAAAGTTAAACCATATACAATTAATATCCATAATTTGAGGAAGAGTATTTACATAATAAGAACATAACTTTGATGTCATTTCTGTACCTCTGAATCTGAGGAATGGTTTTTTCCTTTGGTTTGAGACTGGCTTTCTTCCTTAATAGCATTTCCTTTGTAGCCTTAAGAAATGCTCTCCATTTTATGTGACAGTTGGCAGGATAAAGCGAGGGGGTTCAAATGAGAATCAGTAAACAATGTGCTCCTCCTATTATTTTCTTCAAGTTTCCACTTACCTGTAGTGTATCCTTCAGGTAATACCAATAGGTGAGTCTGTCTAAAATATTCTAACTCACAGGCCCAGTATTCTAGTTCAATCTCAGAAAAAAAGAAAATACTGTAAGATGGTTCATAGTTTATTGAGAACTTTGTGGTGATATAAATATTTCTCTACATTCTGAGCTCCAGAAATATCTTCCAAAGGACTAGCTATTAGCACAGGAAGGCAATTTAAATTCTTTCTTGGAAAAGATAGGGAGGGGCCTAATATTTGCAACAAATTAAAGTCAGGAACATAAGCATGGAAAATTAAAAACTTTTCAAAACTCTAGGGGGAATGTTGTCAAACCTCATTATGTCCTATAATTGGTACATTTTTGTGTTGACAAAATTTAAATAACGAATATATTGCAATCCACATTACCACAGTATTTGAAGACTTCAAGGCTGACCTATGGTAAAGCATGCCATTCTTTATGAGTTAAGTCCTCTTCCACCTAGAGGAGTAGAGGTAATAAATACCATCAGTGTGCAGGGGTCATTGTGCATATTTCCCATTCTTCTGCCCTAGGATGTTGTATTCCTATCTGTTAATTTTTTTTTTCATTTTTTCTAAATCTCGGTTATCTTTCCAGGCCTATTGTCATTATTTCCTATCCTAATGAACCAAAATCCCTTTATCATATATTTTTTATTGGTTCATAATAGTCATACATAACATTAGGCCTTATTTTGACATAATTATAAATGCTTAGAGTATAGTTTGCTCCAATTAAGTCCTCAGTACTTATCTTTGCCCTCCCCCTCCTCCAACATCCTGTTTCCTTTCCTTTATTCTACCTATCTCTCTATTTATTTACATTTTCTTAAAAAATTAGTTTCTTGTGGATAGACATGATGATATTCACTTAGAATATTCATATGGTACACTGGAAAGTTAGCTAAGATTAATTCAATTGTTTTCCCCAATCCTCCCTCCCTATCAATCCCCTTCTTCCACATCCTTGATCTTTCTTCTATTGTACCAAAATCTGTTTAAAGCAGTTAATGTGAACCAATAGGCCAGTAAGTTGATTCATGAAAAGGCTCATAGATCTATGTTCAAGTCCCTTTTAGAATGTTTTGGTCCAAGTCATCTTATACACAAATTTGTTGTTGCCTTTAATGACATATTACTTAAGTAGAGTTTGAATCCACATTTTGGACCCCAATGTTGAATTCTTCAGGATACTATCATACCTCCAAATACACTTTAGTTTGACATGCCAAAGAACTTCCTATAGATCCCTCAGAAAACAGTGGTCCTATCAGTGGTAGGTTTGTAAGCCCAATAAGTTACCTTAACCTAACCATGGCTTCCTCCCTTCTTCCCTCCTTCTCCTTTTGTAATGGGGTCTTGCTATGTTTCCCAGGCTTGCATCTTCAAAACTCCTGGGCTGGGGGATCCTCCCACTGCAGTCTTCTGAGTGTTTGAGTGTTTGGACTATAGACACATGCTACCATGCCTTTCAAAGTTTTTTATTTTTTATAAATAAATTAATTAATTGATTTGGTGGTACTGGGATCAAAAGCAGGACCTTGCAAATACTAGGCAAGTGTTCTATCACTGAGCTACTTCTTCCCTCTCCCTTCTTTTCATTTTTTCATTAATTTTAACCCAGATCATCTTCCTTGAAGTTGGACTGTTAAGCTTAGCAAGGGAAATGACCCATGAAACTGGCAGCGACATAAATCACTGCAGTAATTCTCCCCTTCATCTATTCCTAATCATATGGAATAGACTCATAAAAGCAAACATATAAGCCTTCCTCATGCACTGCATAGGAAAGAAGCAAAGCCCACTAATCCTGTTTTTAAAAGATGAAAAGAAGGAAATGACCTGTTCTGAAGCAATGATGGGCACTTGTAGTTATAGATATTGTCCCAGTGTCATGTTCCACAATTGATCCTTATCCTGGAGCTCATAAATGTAATACACATGCCACCAACATAGAAGCGAACAAGGAAAAATATAGAAAATGAGAAGTTTTTGCAAATGATGTTATTCTTACAACCTCTCTATATCTTTATAAAATATCTCAATAATCTATCAAATGACAATCCTTCTTTTCCTTTATATATATGAAATTTTAACACATATTCATTCTGTTGTAAAAGCTATCAGTCTTTTATTAGGAGATTCTAACATTCAATCAATCCACTTCTTTATGTATCATGCATATGATAAGCCCTTTGTGATGCTTTATAACTTATATTTCACTTGGAGTAAAATGGGTTCCTTAAATACAGTATCAACATTAAAAAATAGCCCAATATTCTTTCTAGAGGGCTTTAATAGTGGTAGCAGTATTTTCTTCATTTTTCAGGTACACAAATATAAGTCCGGCAGAAGTGTTTCCCTATTATCCACTTGAAACCAAGGATAATAAACCAATGTAATCTACTTGTCAACTGCAGTTTTTCCTGGGTTCCTTCAAAAATCAGTCTGTTGTGAGTTGAATAATGTCCCTCCAAAAGATATGTTAAAGGTCCATCCTCTAGTGCCTCAGAATGTGACCGTATTTGGAAATAGTGTTTTATAGTTTTAATCAGATAAGCTGAAGTCACACTGCAGGACGGGGGTGTTTAACCAATGTGACTGGTGTCCTTATATGAACAGCAGAGAAAAACAGACACAACGGTGAGGGCTACCATGTGACACTGGAGGCAGAAATGGAAGTATTGTGGCTGTACACCAAGGAAAGTCAAGAATTGCTGACAAATCACCCACAGCTGGCAAGAGGAAAGGAAGGATTCTCCCCTACCGATTTGGTGCATTGGCCCTGCTGATTGGCCCTGCTGAAAACTTCATTTCACATTTCCACCATCTAGAACTGTAGACAATATATTTCTATGTTTTAATTCACCCAAGTTGTAGTGCTGTGTTATGTCAGGCATAGAAAACTAATATATAGTTCATAACTGCTTTTAGTCTCTGTTTTTTTCTGTTGACAAGCATAATAATTTTAGTATATTTTCAGTTTCTAAGGGAGACAGTGGGATGCATATTTTTGCACATATTATTGCATTGCTTGAATGCCTCCATGTCTTCTCATCTCGTGTCCAAGAGAGGCACTTTCAAAGAGCTAATGAAAGCTCCCACTTGTTAATTACTGGTCCTTTTTTAAATTAAGAATGATATTTCATCATAGGCATAGACTGGTTCCAGTTGGATTTCCCTTCTTCGGGTCCCTAAAGTGTTGTCTAACTTCCCATCTCGTACATGTGTATTTTTTCATCTTTCAATCTTATAAGGCCCATTTTCCAGACCATAATGTCTGTCCACACCTTGCTCTCTGAGAAATTATAAAAATGTATACCATGTTATTATAAAGTATCTCTGAAGGTAAGAAGCACTGCTAATACTCATTGAGCAGATTTATCTTTCTAGTTTCAAGGGACTATTGTAAACAAGTGAAAAGATTGTTTCCTTTGAGGTTGAGTGTCTGCTTTCTCTACTTGAGTAGATATGACGCTGTTTGTTTAGCATCCTTTGTAACTGATCATGGGGAGAGGCCTATTTTTCTATGGGGTAAGAAATTCTTCAGGGAGATTAATATAGGGACCAAACACATGGCAGGCCTTTTTATGTATGCTATGGACACCTCCAATTATCCTTCATTTCATATTCTTGAATATGCAATTTCCATTTAAAAGTGAACCCTGTGTGCATTTCTGTATTAGAATGTTCTTTGCATATACTTCATAACATGCATATTTCAGTTCCAAAGTAATTTTCCATACTTCCATAATAGAAGAAATCTAAATTAATGCTCAGTTGGCCAACTATTGTCTTCCAAAAGGCATAAAACTTGAGGCTTCCTCCAATAATTATCTATGAAAAGTCTCAGTGGTATTCCCAGGATAAAAGTGATGGAATTTGGTTAAAAGCTTTCATCAGTGTGATGACATATTGTGGACACTTCTGATTATATTTGAGAATTGGGATTTCATCTCCTGGGACGTACATTTGAATATTCTTTGGAGCTCCAAGGGTACCTGCTGCTATTCAGAGCCCCACTCAAATCTAGCTTTTCTCAATCTTCTGGCAGCTTCATAAATAGAGAATAATAACGTTTCTTGATATGACATATGATTTCTCTACAAATCAATCAACCTGATCAATTAAGTGCTTTTGATTTGGAGGCCATAGAACAATACCTTACTTGGATTGATAAAGGAAGAAATAATAATAGACCAAATAATTCCTAAGACAATATTGTTGTTTGCTTGGCCTTGTATTTTAGCAAGTTTAATCAGCCATTCCCCTGGTGGTTATATTATTTATCATCGCTTGTAATTCAGTCTTAAATATTCAGATTAAGATATCAGCATTTTGTCATCAGAATAATGAACAGTAATTTACAATTGCTTGAGTGTGCCACCTCAACAGAATGTGGCAATAAACAGGATAATTTAAATGTCTTCTGGGAGCATAGTAATTATGTATTGGAACCCACTCATACTGGATTTGAATTTCTCCTGAAATAGAAATGAAGAATATGCTATTAAAATAGATCATAAAATAATAGTACATATCTTGAATTGTTAATGTCATGTCAGTTATGGCTAAGCAACCACATTATTTAGTCCTCAGTAGTCAATCATGAACCTCATTGGCTACAAGTCATACTGGATGATTACACACAAAAAAATTGTGGGTACTAATACATACATTTTTTTGTATACCTAGGATTGAACTCAGGGACACTCAACCACTGAGCCACATTCACAGCCCTATTTTGTATTTTATTACAGACAGGGTCTCACTGAGTTACTTAGTGCCTTACCATTGCTGAGGCTGGCTTTGAACTCATGACCCTCTTGCCTCAGCCTCTTGATTAGAGGCATGCGCCACTGCGCCTGGCATACATACATCTTATAGAGTTCCTTGATATATATTCTGAATTTGATTGTGTTCTGATAGTGCTTAAGTTCCCATGTGGCTTATTCTTTCAGAAAAGAATAAACAGAAGATTTGTATGACCCAATGATTTGGCTAAGTGAAGTATCCTCCATTCAAACATATAATACATATCCAGTAATAATTTTTGGTAGAGGTGATACAATATACATACATAGCTTTCATTTTTAAATTAAGACTTTGAGACTTATTTTTATATCTCTCAAAAGAAAAGCCTAAGTCCTGATGGCTTCAATGGTGAATTCTACCAAACATTGAAGAAAGAATTAATGTCAATCCTTTATAAATTTTTCCAAAAAGTTTAAGAGGAGGGACCCCTTTTTAAATCATTTTAGGAAGCCAGCATGGCACTTTAAATTAATCCACTTTCAATTAATAATACTAATAGACTAAATAATCCTAATAGACTCCCCTCCCCATCATTAAATGGCATTTTGGAAAGTTAAGCTAGAAAATCTATGCATTCTCTTGTTCTTCTACTTCACCTTCCTCTCAAATGAGTACATGAAATGACCTGAGCAGTTGGAGTCCTTTTATTGCTGTATCATAAAGCATAATATTAGGGGACACTTCAGTGTCATTGTATATTCAATCCAAATTTTCTTGCATTCTCAATGTCTTTGGAGCTTCAGAAAGATGATTACATTTAGTCTCTAATGGTGGAATTTGACTATTGCATCTTTAAGGTATTCTTTGAGTAGCTTCATCTTTATCCACCTTATCAGATTGGAAGTTTTTCCATCTACCTAGATCTTTTAAGGTGGTAGTTAATTTAGTATCCTGAGTAAGTCTGTAACAAATCTTTTTCTTTAAAAAAATTTTGTAGTTGTAAATGGACAGAATGCCTTTATTTTTTTTTTTTTTTTTATGTGGTGCTGAGGATCAAACCCAGTGCCTCACACATGCTAGACAAGCACTTTGCTGATGAGCTGCAGCCCAGCCCTGTAACAAATCTTTCTATTCAACTATTCTGAATGTAATGGAAATATCTCCCTGTATGCTAGTGCCTAAAATCCTGCTAAATTTACTGCTTAAACTACTCTTAAGTACTATTTCCGCCATCTTTTTTTAAAAATATTTTTCCCTCCCTCCTCCATTTTTGTTCTGTATCTCTCTTCTTTAATATTGGGTTATCTGGAAATTTATGACATTCATCTACAGTAGGATCTAACTCTTTGAATAATATCCCTGCATCTCTGATGTCTCTTCATTTTCAGCTCTTACAACATATATTATCTTAGTAGTGACTATGGATTAAATGGAGGTCACATTCCAATCAAAGAAATATCTTCCTAACTCCGTGTTAGTGCCTGTCCTTCCTCATTGCAGGCAGGCTATTGTGGACTTGGCAATCTTAGGATCACTCTTGTATTTTCATTTTTGGTAAAGCAGCCCAGGTAACAAATTGGCTTAACTTCCATCCATCTGAACTTCCTGTTAATCCATTTAGTTCTTTTCTCAGCTTTAGATCTATCAGCCACAAGTTCCACTGATATGTCTTTCTTCTTCTCAATGCTGATAGAGCTACTGTGACATTAAGTAACTGGTGGCCTTGGAGCTATATATTTTTAATAATTTTAGTATATTAACAAAACCATGTTATTAATGGTTTCTTCCCCACCTCCCCACAATTTACCTTTTTTTCTTCAATAAAGCCTCAGATATCCTCATATCACCAATTGCAACAGTTAACAGATTTTTATGTAGCTTTGAGTAATTGAAGCTCCACAGGGTATAGTCTCATAGATTTTAATAGAGATAAAAGATACAGCATCTCAGCAAATGAAATAGCAGTCACAGTGAGGTCCAAAATCTTCCAATAGCAGTTCCAGGATTTTCCTCATTCTCACAGGATATATTTTATTTTTGGATTGTGAAATGCCAAGATATGTACCAAAATGGTTTGATCCCTAGAGAGACAAAGCTCAAGTTTGGTAAGAGGTCTTTTATACTCCACTGTTCCTGTATTTAAAATATGGCATGTAAAAAAGCTATACGCAAATCATTATCATAAACAATATAGTACAGTGTACCTCCAGCAGAGTTTCAGACTTTAAATAGTATGTTATTATTTAATAGGATATTTCATTCTTTTCTTGACCAGGCATCTGTCCCCAATTTCCCAGTGTTCGTGGAGGTAAACATAGACAACTAACACATTCATGAAGCTCTTCATTTTACAGCAAATTTGAAGTTTTTTTTTTTTTTTTTTACCAGTCTCCTATATTCTCTAGCTAATGTAACATAATAAAAAAGAAAAACTGCATATTTCCATTAGTTTTATAGAATACATTGGATTGGAATAGAGTTTCAAATTTCTTTTCTTGCTTGATAAATTATAACACCTAATCAGATTAGTGAACTCCCAGCTTTGTCTCTGATACTGCTTGAACTACTCTTAAGTACTATTTCCGCCATCTCTTTTTAAATATTTTTCCCTCCCTCCTTCATTTTTGTTCTGTATCTCTCTTCTTTATAACTCACCACTACAGCAGGTGTTTGAGTTGATGACTCAGTTACAAAAAAGACAATCTAGCTTTTTATTGGTATTCAATTTAAAATTCACTATTGAAGAAACAAATTGCTTAGATAATTTGCTTCACATTAAAGCAATGGTGAGAAGGCTTTTAAAACTCCAATCTTGTTAGTCTTTGCCTAAGTAAAACAAACAAAAACCTCAAATTAAAATGAGGATAAAAAATTATTTCAATATCTGAATTGAGATAATGTTGCATCTTGAAGAAAATGAATCTATTAGTGTTTTGGGAAATTAATCAGGTTATAGGTTGGAAAGATGATTATAGCAATATTGTGAGACTTATCTATCAGACTCTGGTATGAGAATATGCAGTTCGGCTAATAAGTTCTATTTTGAAGTGCCTTATAAGGCATTACACTCTAATGAACTTTTTGTGATCTTTTAGAATTACTAGGCACATTAAATTGGAGAAGAGGAAATTACTGTAGAAACCCAATGCTATTATATCATACATCATTTTCAACTACTCATCAAATTGTAATACAGTCATTACTTTATAGGTTTGTTTACTCCATATGTTCAAATCTTGAGGAAAGGGAGTGTAGCAATTTCCTTCTCTTGCAAATAATGTTCAGAAATGTTGCTCATATGCAATAGTAGACATGAATATGTTTTATGAACTTCAAGATTCTGTAACATTTACTATGAAAAATATAATTCATAAGAAATAAATATAAAAATACTGTTTTAATAAAATTGTCTCTTAGAGTCCATATAAAACTGGTGAAAACTAGTTAATACATTATAATATATATTTATTTTTAAAAAGCTTGTTATTCTCGATATGGAGAAGAAAAATATACAACTAATTTTTATTTTTATTATTTCACTGATGAAGATGTTTATTAAGTATGTCATGGATCAATTTTGATTGTAAAATCTTAAGTAAATCCATTCCATTAAAGTAATAAGATTTTTCTAAATAAATGAAAAAAAGTTTAACATCCTTAGTGGAGAGATACAAATCAAACTACACTGAGATTCCATCTCACTTCAGTTATAATGGCAATCATCAAGAAAATAAATAACAATAATTTCTGGTGAGGATTTGTGGGAAAAGGTATGCATTGTTGGTAGGATTGAAAATTAGTACAATTGCTTTAGAAAACAGTATGAAGATTCTTCTAAAGATTAGAAATGGAACCACTATATGACTCAGCCATCCCATTCCTTAGTATCTATCCAGAACACCTCAAATCAGCACACTACACTGATACATGAATACCAACATTTATAGCAACACAATTCACAATGGCCAAATTATGGAACCCACTTAGGTCTCTGTTAACAGATGAGTGGGTAAAGAAAGTACATACACACTCACAAAGGAGTTTTACTCAGCCATAAAGAAGAATGAAATTATGTCATTTGTGAGTATATTGATGGAACTGAAGAACATTATGCCAAGTGAATTAAGCCAAACTCAGAAAGTCAAGGGTTAAATGTTTTCTCTCATATGTGGAAGCTAGAGAAAGAAAGAGGAGAAAAAAGGATTAATAAAAATGAATCTCAAGAAAATAGAAGGGAGACCAATAGAGTAAGAAAGGGGACTTAGTGGGTAGTAAGGGGAGGAGGGGAAGGCAAGGAAAACTACTGAGAAAGGAAATCTACAATTTACGTTATGTCCATGTACAAATAGACCACAATAAGTCACACACACACACACACACACACACACACACACACACACACACACGATGGACTAATTAAATCACAATAAAAATAATATAAGGAAGATAAATAGAGCAGAGCAAGTGGATTGGAGAAGGAGAGGAGGGAAAGGGAAGGTACTGGGAAATGAAACTAATCAAATCATATGCAGGTACAAATATGGCTTAATGAATCCCACTATTATGGAGAATTACAGTTTACCAATAAATAGAACTATTTGGAATTTAAAGAATGTAATGAAATTTTCTAAAATTGTACTTAAACTATATTCATTGGAAACCATGTTATTAGTGGTTTCTTATGCCCTTGAATTTACCTTTCTAATGTAAGAGTTGTCAAAAGTATTCTTTCCCTTATGTAAATAATGTGACCATTATATGTTAGGTTTAGTGCAACTCTTTTCTCAGTCCTTAGTTCCTTGTAAAATTCTCAACTGAACATTCTATCCCCAATGTCCAGTAAAGGGTTTGTACATAGTGGTATTCAGCCAAATTGACCAAATTAATTTATTAAGTAGGATACTAGAAGAATTTCTCAATTCTTTTTTTAAAAACTTTAATTTGTTATATATGACACCAGGATGCGTTATAATTCATATTATACATATAGAGTACAATTTTTCATATCTCTGGTTGAACTCAAAGTAGAGTCACATCCTTCATATTTTCATACATGTACTTAGGGTAACAATGACCATCGCATTCCACTGTCTTTCTTACCCTCGGTACCCCTCACTTCCCCTTTCTCCCCTTTTCCCCTTTGTCATATCTAGAGTTCATTTAATCCTCCCATCCCCCCAAAGCATATTATAAATCATCATTCTTCAATCAGAGAAATCATTTGGCATTTTTTTTGGGGGGGGATTGGCTAATTTCACTTAGCATTATATTCTCCAGCTTCATCCATTTACTTGCAAATGCCATCATTTTATTCTTTTTTAGTGCTAAATAATATTCCATTGTGTATATACACCACATTTTCTTTGTTCATTCATCTACTGAATGGCATCTATGTTGGTTCCACAGTTTAGCTATTGTGGAGCAGGTGGCATCACTATACTGAGCTTAAACTATACCACAGAGCAATAGTAACAAAAGTGGCATGGCATTGGCACCAAAATAGACTGTTAGAACAATGGTGCAGTTTAGAGGACACAGAGACTAACTCAAATAATTACAGTTATCTTATATTTGACAAAAGCACCAAAAACATACATTGGAGAAAAGATAACCTCTTCAACAAATGGTACTGGGAAAATTAGAAATCCATATGCAACAAAATGAAATTTAACCCCTATCTCTCACCATGCACAAAACTCAACTCAAAGTGGATGAAGGACCTAGGAATTAAACCAGAGAACCTGCACCTAATAAAAGTAAAAGTAGGCCCAAATCTCCATCATGTCAGATTAGGCCCCAACTTCCTTAATAAGACTCCTTTAGCACAAGAATTAATATCAAGAATCAATAAATGGGATGGATTCAAATTAAAAAGCTTCTTCTCAGGAAAAAAAAACAATTAGTGAGGTGAATAGAAAGCCTACTAATTGGGAAACAATTCTTATCACACTCACATCAGACAGAGCACTAATATTTAGAATGTATAAAGAACTAAAAAATCTTAACACCAAAAAAAAAAAAAAACCCAAATAACCCAATCAATAAATGGGCCAAGGAACTGAACAGACACTTCTCAGAAGATATACAATCAACAAATATAAGAATTTTTCAATTCTTAAAAATAGAAAAAGTAAACCCTGATTTCCAAAAATAAAAATTATTTAAAAATATATTTTAAAGAGATTTGTCACCTAAAATATTAGACTTCATAGTCTAATATTTTATTAATATTGATAATGACATTGTGACTTTGAACACTTTCTGAGTTTTCTCACATAGAGAAAGTGAAAACTTAATTGGTTTCTGTCATGTTCTTTAGCTTAAAACTTCTGTGATATTAAATTAAAACATAAAAAAATTCCAGGCATTATTTTAATTTGTATTGATTTAAATTATCTTGATATTTTGGAATATTTTAGATTTATACACAAGTTGCAAAGATAGTGAAAGAGTTTTTATACTTGTAATCTTGATGAATGGGATTTTATAGTTGCTAGGTATTCAAGTACCACTGTGTCACCTTGGAACATTATTTTATTACTTCATACCTTAGTTTACTCATTTATAAAAGGATAAATCCTACTATATAATTTCTACAGAATTTCCCAGCTTTAAGATTCTCTGGCTTTAAATATAAAACACAATGCTGACATGTTCTTTTTTGTATTTTAATGCTCATATATTATGTTTTCTAGTATGTATTTGTCTCTCTGTGCATGCATAAGTACCACTCCTGCTTTGTTTAACAAATTGTTATTTCTCAGAAGCCCAACATTGTATGAAAAATTTCAGTATATCTACCCTATAGCTTAATAGACTTTCCTAAAACATTTTAATTCAATAATGTGTTATTTACTTACCTGAACTTATTCCCAGAATAATTCATTCTGGATTAATTTTTTTTTGTGATCTTAACATATGGGTTTACTTTTGTCTTTTGGTTTTTTACCCATTGTATAGTTTGGCTGTTTGTTTTCATTCCAAACAAGGTTGGGGATGGCATTCAAAAAGAATAAAGATGCAGTAAGGTAAAAATTGAATGATAATACATTTAATTCACAGTGATTAGTTGGTTTATTTCAATAATAATAATACCTAGTTCATTTTTTTCAATAATGACATTACATCATTTTGCCAATTATGGTTTGAATTATTAATCTCTTTGAATTAACTTTGCTTTGGTAGATATATTTTAAGCAAAAAGCTCTCACATTTCACAAAATATCTTGGATGAACATCTGCCCTGTTTCCAAAAGGTAAAGAGCAGAGGAATGTTATTTTTGAGCTTTAGTTCAGTCTCAACACATTCATAACACCAGATTTAATTGGGTGTGTGGGAAACCGTCCCTAATGCATCAGAAGTTTCTCCATTGCACAGATCCTTCACTCCAACTTCAAATTGTTTTGGGAATTGGGGAACAATTATAATAACTGTTGCATAATAAATATTTACTCTCCTGCCTGTGTGGTATCAAGCATGGTTTCTTGAACTTGACTTCAATTCAGACTGCTGACATAAACACTATGAAAAAAGTCCTGGTTCCTATAGGAGGTGGAAATAATTTATCAAGATCAAGGTGAGTCCTGCATACCAGAATCTGTTCCATAACTCAACCAAACTCTATCTATAATAAATGTTATTAATATGCATCTGTACTGTAAATAACCTGAAGCAATACAGGCAGGCTCCATTTTATTTTCTCCAAATGCAGCTGCAAATTATTATTGTATTTTTATTTGCATAATATCTGTTAATCCTAAAAGTAATCTCCATATACTATCTTATCATTTCCTTGCCATATTCTTACAAGAAAATTAAGGTAGGTATTTTTCTCAATGATATACAAATGAGAAAATTGAGGTCATAAATTACAAAGAACTTCAAACCAAAGGCTGATTCTAGTCTGAGGCACTATTCCATTTTGCTAGATCCATATCATAGGTAGTCCAATAAGCCCCATGTACTTGCAGTCCATAAACTGGTGATTGCATACATAGTAAGGCAACTTGTTAGTTCTGAGGGAAAGATGATTAAAACCTTTTGCAGGTGAACAATTCAGACATTATTAAGCTGCTCTGAATTAGAATCCACGAGTACCACACAGGGAAATTGCTCAAGTGTCAAGAAAATAAACATTGATGTATTCAGTCAAAACCCATCTGCTGTGTGTAGCCACTCTGTTAGAATTGGGTGTAGAGGGATGAACAAGGAAGGCAGTAATTCTCTATTTCTCTTGTAATCTCCTAATAAACATGGTAGCCAATTTAAAGTGCTAGGAGCAGAAGAAAAACAAAGAGAGCAAGACAGGCCTGGTTTGAGGTAGATTTGAATTGGCAAGACATTCCAACTCTGGAAAGGAAGGCTTAGAGCACATGGCAAGATAAGTTCCATTAGCTTAGGATGCACTGCTGTTAAGTGTGTCTGGAAGTGGAAGACAACAGGCTCCCCAAGCCTGAACCCCAATTTAACCCTAACCCTTTCAGGTTAGGGGTTAGGGTTAAGGTTAGAATATCTCGTGACCTTTTGGAATATCTCTGTAACCTTGTCAGTGCCTTGTTGTTTTCTTTTTGCATTTGTGACTCAACTTACCAAAATTCTCACGCTTCTTATCCAATGTATCCCCCTGGTTAATTTCTGAATCCCACTTGAGAATTTTGATGTATCATAAGAATTCCTATAGAGCCAGTGGAGTGTCATTGGATCTTTTCTCTGGGCATTGTTGAATGAGTACAGTTAATTAATTGTTGTGACCCTAGTTTCTCTATGGTTCTCCGAGCACTTTCTGATGTTGACATATAAATTCTATATAGACTTTAGAGATACCAGTTGGGCATGATAGTAATGTAAAAAGAATGGACTTAGGATCTTGCCTCTGACCATTATTATCCATGAGACCTTGGCCCAGTGAACTCTTTCAACACAAAATATGACACATAGGATGCTCAATTAGGCTGAATAAAATAAAAATTAATAACCTTTTTTGGTTTCACTTTTTCATCTCTAAACTTATATATATTTCTTGTCTTTCTCTTCAAAGTTTAAATGTTATGTTTACTTTTAACTAAATTTTTCTGTGAAGAGAGACTATTCCTATTCAGTTGGATTTCTGACTCTAAGCAATATTTGTTCTAGTAATTTTCCCCAATACTATCATATAATGTGAATTGTGATGAAATTCTCAAAACTATCACTCCTTGCAGCAATTAAATTGGGAATTTTTACCGGAGTCAAATCCATAATGTTTACAGAGAAAGTAATATTCACATCTAGTCAGCTTTTAGTGAACTCCACTAATACAAATATCTTAGTTCATATTGTTACATTTCTGCTAAATACACCTCATATCATACTGTATGATATCAAGCTTGGAGAGCTGCTAATGTCAGTTGTGGGCTAACACTTGCCTCTTACTTTTTGCTTTCTAAAGATGAACCCTTTCCCCTCCAAAAGAAGTGTCACAGTCTCTCCCTGGGTTTAGACTTTTGACATACTAGATTCATTTTCCTTACTGGAAGGGCTTGCCACCATTCCTCCTTAGCATCCTTAGCAAGTACCTTGTGCACAGGAGACATGCTGCCGATTTGCCTACTCCTAATTTTGGCTCAACTTCTCACTTTTGGGTTATGCCCTCCTCTTTTCTTAGAAACCTGCCTAATTCTTTCCATGCTTCTAGATCCAGCCTAAGTCTTAAACTATTCCTGAAGTCTTCCTTGCAGGATTAGTTTTCCATAATTTCTTCTTCTTGGAAAGATCTATAATTTTAACCCAAGTTACAATATGTAAATATAGTTATAACATATTTCCATATGTACCTTTTCTAGATTCCTAATTGAATGGTGAACTTTATAATGACAATACATTATTTATTTATTTATCTTTACTATACTTGGAACAGCTTCCAAGCTAAGCTGTTAATGATATCCTAAACATTTTATAGTAGTTTGGAACAAGTTTATTTTCCTTAAAAATGTGTCTTTCAGTAATTTTGAGTGCTGCTGTCCTCTCATCTCTGCTCCCAGCTGTGCCATTAATTCAGGGGAAAGACACTGGAAGAGGGGAATGGGGGATGAAGAATAGGCAAACAGACACCGAGAGAAAAAACCTGGGGCTGGGGAGTGGGGGGCAGCCAAACTATGATGGCATTTGACTGACCCAGAGGTAGCTCAGCACATTTATTTTATAGGTTTTGTCATCAAAAGATTATTTGTGAGGAAGTTTCAACAAAGCAGGCAATCTGAAGACGCAGGACTGACTACCAAGACGTAGGGTTACCTTGTTATGTTCAGAATTCTCAATCCCTGGAAGCTGGTGCCTGAGCCAAGTTCCCGACTGATATAACTCTGTGCCTTTGCACAGATTCCTCAGGGCTGGCATCACCCTAGCAACTGGGCCATCTTGACCTGCACCTTTCCGTAGGAAGTTCCCAGCCCAAATACAGCCTCAAGGCAGTCAGACCACGATTCCCATCACTGCTCTCTACATTTGAGTATTTAAAAATGAAAGAAAGAAAAGAAAAACTCAACTCATCATCAGCTAAATAAATAATCCATTGTGAAGACTTAAAGTATAATTATTACTGAAAAATAAAAGAAGAGATCATGGGGAATTTATTACTTGATTTTCAAAAGGTATGACACTTTCGGTAGGCCTGATAAGTGTAGGAGGAAGCCTTGTTTCACTATCCACTCTGTCTCTGTGTCTGATAAAAAAAAAATCTTTGAATTTCTGATTGATGTAGCTCTATATTTATATAACATTTAATGTTGCTGAGAGAAATTTGAAAAAGAAATGTGTCAATGTGGAGTTTTCTTTAAACACAAAAAATTATGTTCCTGAATTTTTCTAGGTTGTTACTCTAATCTCTTATAATTAAGCACTCCTTTTGTCCCCCACCAAAATTGTTTGAATCAGGAACATCGAGATAAACTGCAAACTCAGTGCTTTGAGTTTGCAAGTCAAGTGCTTTGGCATACAATTGCAAAAACATCACCTGGGGTACTTATGAGAAATTCAGATTTCAGGATTTGCCCTGAGCACTAAAATGTGATCTGAATATTCCCAGTTTTGAAAATTAGTGAATCCATGAAACTGTACTTCAAACTCAATTATTTCCTATCTTGGTCAAGTCCAATCTTTTATATTTGCCAAAAAATAGGGATACTATAAAGAACATTATACTTTGTAAAGCATATTAATGATAGTATAGATGCACACATATTTGTATAAAATATTTAAACATGCTCACAATTTTTAGGTTGGCTTAAGCAAATTTTCAAACTCTGAAGCTGCAGAATGAAATAAGTGAAGATACTGTGTAATGTTTTCTGAAGATTCTCTATCACATTTATGTGGAACTGGTCAACCTACTGGTCTTGTCATAGAACAATCAAACAAGATAATAATAGTCAGCTGAAATATAGGATCAACTCTAGCTATGTTTTAAATCAGATGTTATATTTCAGTTTATGTTATTTAATTTATTATGATAAAATGTTGATAAAATATGCAATTAAACTGATTAATACAAGATATTGATCACTATAAAAGAAGTAAATTTAAAAGTATTGGTTATAAAAGAAATATGTTTTAAAAAAATCAAAACTGCAACAAAGTTTTGACCACTTTTAAAATTCCAGTCCTGTTCAGTAGTCTTTTAAACTCTCTATTGCTCTGTCACTAGTTCAAATGACATAAGGAAGTCAGGCTTATAGGTAGTACTTAGCCAGGGACTGTAGAAATACCAATCCAGAAAGGTGTTTTAACAACAGAAAGGTTACTTCTATATATGTATCTGGCACACATAAAGATTTCCTTCCTTTGCTAGCTCTTTTTTGATATGATACACATATAGAAGTACCTGTGAGAATAAAAAAGTATTCTCTTGCTATGCAACTGCCTTTCTGTGGAAAGAACATTATCAAAGGTTTTACATGTGAGATAGCTGTCCTCAAGCTGGCTTGTGCTAATATATCCCACAATATTATTACCATGTCAAAATCAAATACGGCCTTTCCGGTTCTCCCACTACTGGTCATTTAAAAAATATTCTCACAGATACTTCTATATGTGTATCATGGGTAAATATCTATGTATTGTCAATGGGATATAGTTTTTTCATTATTCATTATTTCTTTGTTTTTTAGTAATACATATTATTGAAAATAATGTCCAAGATTCAAGAAAGAACTCCTTCTAACATTCTAAAAAAAATGATTGTTCATGTACATTGTAATTTTGTTTCTTGGAAATATATGTATATTATGCTGGGTCATCTTTGATATTCTGAAAATGAGTGAAAAGGAGAAAATTAACCTGACATTTGTGTCAGAATTTCTTCTTCTGGGTCTTTCTGGATACCCAAAGACAGAACTCACTTACTTTGCTCTGATTCTGATTATGTACCTAGTGATTCTAAGTGGAAATGGTGTTCTGATCACAGCAAGCATCTTTGATTCGCATCTTCACACTCCCATGTACTTCTTCCTGAGCAACCTCTCCTTCCTGGATATCTGCTACACATCTTCTTCTGTACCCTCAACATTGGTGAGCTTAATAACAAAGAAAAGGAATATATCCTTCGCTGGATGTGCAGTACAGATGTTCTTTGGATTTGCAATGGGATCCACAGAATGTTTACTTCTTGGTATGATGGCTTTTGATCGCTATGTGGCCATCTGTAACCCTCTGAGGTACCCCATCATCATGAGTAAGGGGGTGTGTGCACTGATGGCCTCTGTATCATGGCTTTCTGGTGGAATCAATTCAGCTGTGCAAACCTCTCTTGCCATGCGACTGCCTTTCTGTGGGACAAACATTATCAATCACTTCACATGTGAGATCTTAGCTGTCCTCAAGCTGGCTTGTGCTGATATATCTCTTAATATTATTACCATGTCAATATCAAATATGGCCTTCCTGGTTCTCCCACTGCTGGTCATTTTCTTCTCCTACATGTTTATCCTCTACACCATCTTGAGAATGAACTCAGCCACAGGGAGACGCAAGGCCTTTTCTACCTGCTCAGCTCATCTGACTGTGGTGATCATATTCTTTGGTACCACCTTCTTTATGTATGCAAAACCCAAGTCCCAAGACCTGACTGGGGAAGAAAAATTGCAAACTTCGGACAAACTCATTTCTTTATTTTATGGGGTAGTGACCCCCATGTTGAATCCTATCATCTATAGCTTGAGGAATAAGGATGTTAAAGCTGCTGTAAAACATATGCTAAACCAAAAACCTATTCAATAAGAACATCAGAAATCCAAGTTTTTTTTTTTTTTTTTATAAGAAGCACAAGATGGACTCATAGGTAAATCAATGAGAAAATTTTGGTAGAAACTAGGAAGAAACATTTTATTCTCTGTCTTCATTAGCCTTGTTCAGCAAGAATGGTTGAGAAATACAATTTTCTACAAACTCCGTTTCCAACATGTCATGATCCAAATCTTACAAACACCCTGAATCCCATTTGAATCCCATTCTTGGTGATGCATGAAGAGAGTATTTAAAGTGAACTGTGTGGGTCAGTGGAGAACAGTCACACATAAGCTTTGGAAACAGGGATACAAGAGTACAAATTCCCCAATTCCCCAAACTAGCTAAAGGATATTGGATAAATTATTCATTTTTCTCTATGTCATAGTTTTCTTACCAAGAATAAGGAAAGAAAGAAAGAAAATGCAGTTGTTAGTGTCATTTAACATTTCAATAAGTTAGAGAAAACAACTACCATAGTGCCAGTAACATTCTGTCCTGAAATTTCAGAATTGAAAATAAAACTATATTAAGCACTAAAGATTGGTACTTAGCATCTCTTTACTCTAGTAAATAATGGTTAGAGTCAGACACCTCCCTGCAAAACTTACACCATTAATAGAAATCACACCATCCTTATTCACAAAGAGGAGATTGATCAGGCCAGGAGAAGAAATAAGAAGTGTGAAATGAATGTTGGGAAGCATTTCACTATTGTCCCAGTGACAGGAGAGAAACTGTTTCTGTTCCCATTTCGGTGAGGAGGCTGATAAAAGCCTCTTAAATTTTTGAGAGCTAACAAAGGAAGGGAATCTGGCATCTGGCTTGATGAGTGGAGGCCTTAAGAGTTCTCAAGGATGCAGACTTGCAGAGTAAGCTAGTCAGAAGAGAGAGGAGGGTAGGTATTCTACACAGAAAACCAACAGAAGCATTTCAAGATGTTCTCACAAGCTCACAATGAGGGATGAACAGTTAGTGATTGGAGAAAGGAATCAATTCTTGTTATTTTCCAATGAGGGGATACTCCTCAGTAAATCTAGAATAATATTTTCTTTTTTGGTATGTTACTTGTTATAAGTCCAATTTTGAGCACAGGCTAATGTTGGGCTATAACATCCCGATTTTCCATGGTCTCTATGATACCTGGGTTTTGACTTCATTTTCCTACTCAAGTTTCCTTTTCATCATCTTTATTAGAGTTACAACTTTATCCTCCCTCTTCTTCTCAGATCTTCACTTTTTTGGCCAACCCTCTTCTTTCAGGTAGGCTAACTTCTACCTAAGTGTTCAAATACTACTGTGCTGTGAGTATCTGCACATAAGTGGGTATTACTGCAGAGCACCTAGAGCTGAACATCTGTGCCTCTCCCCCATCCCCTCCATAAGTCCTACATTTACATCTGATCCTTGGCTATCTCCCTTTACTGTTTGATCTCTTTAAATAAGGTTTTGGCCTATAAAATATTATTTCTATTGTTTTAGCCAACTCCTTAGCACCTAACCTTAATTTCCTCCACAATACCAAGATAGTCAGCATCTTCTGTGTATGCTTCCATCATACTGAATTCATTATCAACTGGCATAATACCAATAGATATGTATGAGTGGATGTAATCTAGCTTTGGTATAGACAAAATGTGCCCACGTTAACCAGTGATCAGAAAACTAATAGATTAGATAACAAATTGTACTCTCTGGAAAATTGGAAAATCTCTAACAGATTTTAAGTATATTAAATTTTAGCTAAAATTCATGTTCTTTAAATTTCTAAGAAGCATCAATAATAAGAAAGAAAAAGTGCTGTATTTTAGCCATCTCCCCAAAATATCACTTTTAGTGTTTCTGCTATTAATTACTAGTCATATATTCATCATGTTTTTTATTTTGATTTATCAGTGATGTAGTATAAGCACTTTTTTAATGTATGAGTTTTATAGGATAAATCCAAGAAGTAACAACAATAGTCCAGATGATATGAACATTTCTATTTCTGGCAACATTACCCTTATAAATGTCATATTATCTATGTTAAACACAATTACAAGAATTTACTCAAACATGTTTTTAATTCTTATTATATTCATACAAACATATTTATGTATCTCTATATTATTTCATATATGTTATATGTATTTTAATTTTCTCTAAGTATAAATGCACTTAATATTTTTCTTTAAAACAGTTTTTAGAAATGTTAATTTAAAAATATTTAATAGAAGATCAAGAATAATTTAACAAAACCCCATGTACATGTTATACAGCTTAAATAATTATCATACATGGAAAATCGTGTTTTATCATGTCTGTGCTCATTTATTTTCATCTTCAAGATTATTTCAAGGCAAATCCTGGCATAATTACATCATAATATATTTTATATTATATAATTATGCTCAGGATATTAAATTGTGTGGAAATACCATAAATGGCAACAACCCAACAACCACCATTCACATTGTAGTTCAAGAGAATACACCTTCTGAAACATGTAAACTCTGATATGAGTGACACCTCCAATACTGAAGCAAATATGAGGACTGGAGTCCACCATATGGGCACATGAGCCATATAAAATCCATCATTTGTCATTCTACTGAAAAGTTACTGTAAGATAATGTGGGCCATATGTTGATTGATTTTCTAAATTCCAAGAGATGTCATTAAAAAAAAAAAAACACTGAACACTTGCCCAGAGTTGGATCTTTTACAAAGCACTTGCAACTTCAGAGTGTACACTCATGCAACTTCAGAGTGTGTACTCATACAACTTCAAAGTATGTACTCATGTGAAACTTTCTTAAAGATATAGGACATGGTCCTGGTGTAGGAAGATATTTCCGGACCAAAAAAATTCTAAAAGTTTATTTTTACCTCCCAGGAGAATATAGTAGAATGTTTCTGTCACTGTTGGCTTATACACCAATCATGCTGTCACCATTACTGCTTATTCCTTGAGTAGAATTTGAATATATGTCATTGGTCCCAAATGTTCCTCAGGAGACTACCATACATGTACTAGTAACCTCCAAATACACATTAGTTTGGGTATGCCAAGAAGCTGTCATAGGCTCCATTTCTCCCATCACTTGCTTCTCCTTTTTTCCACTTTTCATTTATTTATTTTTTCCAGATTATCCTTCTTAGAGTAGGACTGTTATGTTCAACCAGAGAATGATCCATAAAATTGGTAGCAACTGTGGCCAATATTTAGCCCTTTATTATTCTCAGTTATGTGAAGTATGGTTGGGTAGGTACAAATATAGTGATTAACATTATCCAGCAGTTTGGAAAAAGTCCAAAACATTTATTTTTTTTTAATCCCCATGAAACATGTGTTAAACTTCTTTTTTTCAGGTAAAATATTTATTTTTTCTTTGAATAATTTATTTCTTTACTTCCATATTTATTTTATTCTTTTTAATTGCTTTTATTTTTAAATACATGACAGTAGAATGCATCAGTATTCTTATTACACATATAGAACACAATTTTTCATATCTCTGTTTGTATATAAAGTATGTTCACACCAATTCATGTCTCCAAGACACCATCTCACTCCAGTCAGAATGGCATCTATTATGAAGACAAACAACAATAAGTGTTGGCAAGCATGTGGGGGAAAAGGCACATTCATACATTGCTGATGGGACTGCAAATTGTGCAGCCAATATGGAAAGCAGTATGGAGATTCCTTGGAAAACTGGGAATGGAACCACCATTTGACCCAGCTATCTCTCTCCTCAGTCTATACCCAAAGGACTTAAGAACAGCATACTACAGGGACACAGCCACATCAATGTTTATAGCAGCAAAATTCACAATAGCTAAACTGCGGAACTAACCTAAATGCCCTTCAGTAGATGAATGGATAAAAAATTGTGGCATATATACACAATGGAATTTTACTCAGCAATGAAAGAGAATAAAATCATGGCATTTTCAGGTAATGGATGCAGTTGGAGAAGATAATGCTAAGTGAAGTTACCCTATCTCCTCAAAAAAACAAATGGTGTTTTCTCTGATGTAAGGTGACTGACTCATAGTGGGGTAGGGAGAGGGATCATGGGAGGAATAGAAGAACTCTAGATATCACAGAGGGGTGGGAGGGGGCAGGGGTTTAGCAATGATGGTGGAATGTGATAGACATCATTAATCGTGCTTTAAAAAGCAGAGAACTAAGAATGATCCATATAGTCATTCTTTTGGTAATTTAGACGGTAGTAATATTTAGATATACTTTTGTGATATCATGTCCAACAAATGATCAGTCTTTTGGAGTTTATAAATGCAACAAATGTCCCACTAATATAAGATCAGGGAAAGAAAAAGAAAAAAATGGGAACAGAGAATTTTCTATGAGCACCTATTTCAAGTATTGCCATCTTCTCTCTATCTTCTCCTACAGGCTTTCAATAATATATCCAAGGCTTAGTTCCCATTAATTCTTTCTATGTTAGGTTTTAACACTCTTCATGTAGTTATGAAAGCCATACCTTTAGTCTCTTAACCCACTCTAGTTTTGTTAGATGGACTTTCAAATATCCATTTCAATTTTCACTAGTCTGCAATTTTGTGGAATAGGAATAAAATTAAATCTATTTCTTGTGCTACTTTGCAACTCATTTTTAAATATCACATGCTGTACCTTAATTATATAACCAATATCCAAGTTAAAAAAAATACTTTTGCACCAGGCCCTGATATTTGCAGTGGTAATTACTTGACTTGCCATGTATGCAAATCCAAATCCAAAACAAATGTCTCTCTCATTCAAGATTCACAGCTATCCACCTGAAAACAAGGGTAATGGGCCAATGTAATACACTAGCCACCTGTAGCTCTTCTGCATACTTTCTGTAGAAAGACCATAACTGCTTTTAGTCGCTGACTTTTCTAATAACAAATGAAACAAGTTGGGGGGAATATTTTCAACTCTAGAGAGAAGAGGGGCACATAAATTTTTTTATAGTTTGTTGCATTGGTTGAAGACCTCTATGCCCTCTTATCTTATATCCCAAACAGGCTACTTTCAAAGAGAGAATAAAAGCTCCCATTGTCGGTTTTAGTCCTTTCCTGGATTTGGAAGGGAAGTTTTATAATAAGACATGAACATGCCCCACTTTGATAATCTCTCTTCAGGTTAATAAATTAAGGTATCTCAAAATTTACATGCTAAACAGGAATCCTATGCTGTTACATAAGGCCTGCATTTTCAGGCTATACTACTATTCCATTAGCTACCATCTGAAAATTGGTAAAAATTCATGAGTCATTATCTCATTATCTAGTTCCTCTGATTCATAAGGAAGACTGTTCTTAATTCTTCCTAAATCAAATGCTAATTATTACTTGGGGACATCATTTTTTCTTATTTATTCATTTTTATAATATGGTTCAAGTACCTATTATAGTAAAGAAAAAACAACATGGACACATATCTTTTGTATTTACTGTACATATATTACGGGTTATGGTATATGTTTTGGTGTGTGTTTTTATTTGTGCATGTTTGTGTCTGTGCATGTATAATACAATTCCTACTTTCTTAAGTACATTGTAATTTTTTAAAGTTCAGTTATTTTACAGTAAAACATGGCATCTAGTAGTAAATGACTATCATTATCTAAGCATTAATATTCCTACTGTACCTTAACAGACTTGACTAAAGCACTTGAAGTCAATAATATGCTCTTTACTTATCTGAATTTATGTCCCAAACTATTCATCCCAGACTTAAAAAAAAAACAAAACTTCTATGGCCTTAACGTATGAATTCATTTTTGTTCTTGGATTTATTTATAGTATGGTTTGCAGGTTATATACTTCATGGTATATTTGTATTTTTTCATCCCAAGAACTTGGTGATTTCATTCTGTATGAAATTAATTTATCATGAAGAATGAAGAGAAAGTAAGGTAAAAGGGAAACAATAATGCATTGAATTCAGAGTGTACTTGTTTTATGTCACTTATCTCTATAATTTTTTCAGGTATGGTTTCATTTATGTAGTTATTATTTGAATTATTAATCTCTTTGAATTAATTTGGCCTTAGTAGACATCTTTTAAACTAATGATTTTTTGTGTTTCATAAACTTTGGTTTGTTGAACATTCCCTGTTATCAAAAGTAACAAGGACTGGTGTATGTTATGTCCATATTGAGATTCAGTTCAGCCTATATTCTCAGCATCACTCTTAATTGGCTATGTGAGATACTATAACTACTCTTCAGAAGTTTCCCCATTTCATAGATATTTCACTCCAACTTTAAATTGCTTTGGGTATTGGGGAACAATTATAATAATTATTGCATTACCAATGTTTACTCTTCCACATGTAAGGAATTAAGCATCACTTGTTGAACCGAGAGCTTGCAGCAAATGAACATTTGGGCCCATTAAGTTGTCCTGAACTTAAATCCACTTAACTAATTTAATAATCTAGAAAGCAACCTTCCCCGATTCAGGTAAAATTCATCTGTATGTACCACAACTGTGTTTGGACATAGTTGTACAGGGATAAGCAACAGAGATGAGCTGCTTCCCATGTCCCTTGTCTCCCAATATACATAGTAACCAAGTTCACTTGCTGGAAGTAGAGGACAACCAAAGGCAGCAAGTTAGGCTTGGCTGAAGGTGAACTGGATCAGTGAGGGAGTTTCTGCCTGGGAGGAGATGGCAGAGAGCAGGTGCAGAAGTGGTTTAGCATCCTAACATGCATTGTAGTTACATTTGTCTGGAAAGGGTAGTAAACTAAGGCTTCTTAGTCCTGGATCCCAGAAGGGCTGGATCTGGAACATTGCCACCATGCCCTATAGGTCAGTTTCTTACAGTCATCTTCCTTTTGCATTCATGGTGGGTTGTTCAGAATGCTCATGTCCCTCATCTATGGCATCTCCTGACAAATGTGTGATCCCCACTTCAATAGGATATTAATTTATTCTAACAAGTTTGCAGGGTGAGTGATTTCACAGCCAATGTTTTATAGTCTGAGGCAAGTGATTATTCCCACAGCCTGGAACATTCTTTTGATTAAAAATTTATACTTAACCATTCTCTTTCCACTGACAACTGAGTACAGTTAAGTTTTTCCTATATGATCTCAATTTATTTGTGGTTCTCACCAACCATTCTGTTATTTATACATGGTTTCTGTGTAGATTTTAATGCTGCCTTTTAGTCATGAAAGTAGTAGAAAGATAATGGATTCTTGATTTTGCTTCTGCTTAATTTTTGGTAATGTCATCGTAGGCAAGTAAACTAAGATCGTGCACAGTGTGGCACATAGGAGTTGTGATCTACATTATCTCAGTGAATTTTTTTCACTTATAATTTTGAGGATCTTTTTGATCTTAAGCTGAAAGGATATAAACTAAAAATTGGTTTGAGGCTCAATTTTTTCACATCTCTTTTGTAACTTTGATATTTTCTTCTGTGTGTCTCTATTCAAAGATGAAAATTTCTACTTGATCTCTTTAAATAATTTCTAAAGTCAGAACGTCTCTGTCTAGTTTGACTTGTGGCTTCACCACAATACACACTGCAGAGAAGTTTTCCTACCTCTCTGTATGATAAATTGAGTGTTAGAGTTTAAGTTGATCTAATTATCCTGAAAATTGGTGGTGATTATGAAAGATGATTTATGTGTGCATGTGGCAGGAGGGAACTGCTGATTACCTAATTAATCTGAACATCTTTGTTTCACTTATCTGGTCAAAACCTTTAGAAATTACATTGCATGGTGTCAGAAGGACAGTGAAAGTCACTGTGTGTAAGCACTCACTGTGTGCTTTTTTTCTAATAATGGGACCTTTCTTCTAAAGAGGACTATCAGTTTCTCTGCCTGACCTTCAGGTACTTAGGTATACCTTCCTCATGCTTCTCTTCAACGCCAGCTTTTCACACAGCAAGTTTATATCTGAAAAGAAATCACACAGCAATACTTCCATACTTAGATATTGTTCACACTGTTTTCATTTTGAGGACATTCCATTTCCTTCTTTTTTTTTTGTTCCAAACCAAGCTCATTTTTTAATTAGAAATGCAGACTCATAGGCCCTGATCCTAGCTAAATCTTCAGATATTAGAAATATGACAGAAAAACTCTCAGTATCTTGGTATCATATAAATATCTTGGTACAGGGCCTACTAAAAGAGAATTATATTAACAAGGTCCTCAGGACATTTATATGCATACAAATATTTAAAAGAATGGAATAGTTGATTCTTCATTATTCAAAGCAAAAACATTCAGCTTGTATTTGGTATGAAAACAAGGTGTAATAATTTTGGTATAGTTCATAGAGCTCTAGTAGACTATTGCCAAAGAAATGAGCTTCAGCTGGGGAAATGATATTGGCCAAATTTTATTGTTCTATTTTATTTTTATATTTGTGCAAATGGGATTTCTTTTAACCTATTTGTACATGCATAAATGTAACAATAATGTACCAATGAACATATGAAAATAGAAAAACAAAACAAAAATACAATTCTGAGCTACCTATTTCACTTATTATCTATAGGCCCAATAACTTTGGACAGATTTTGTCTTTCAAATTAAAAAAATTATTGTACATTATAGTTGCACATAGTAGAGAGGTTTATTTTGACACATTTATAAATGCATATAACAAAATTTTCTCCATTTCAATTCCTATTACTTCCCCTTTCCTTCTACTCCTTCCTTCTCAATATGTGTTAACTACTCTACTGGTCTTCTCTCTACTTATTTTCTCTTTTTAAATTTTTTTAAATGGTATATTATTGTTTTATATAAAAGTAGAATCCATTGTAATATATTTACATATACACATAGTATAATTTGATGAACTTCATCTCATAGTTCTTCCATATTTCCATCCCTCCTCTCTCTCCACAATCTTTCCCCTCCATTCTACTGTTTCCCTTCTTATTTTCCCAAGATTTCAACCCACCCCCCCTTTTTAATAATTCCTTATTTCTCTCTAATTTAGGATATGAGAAAAAAATTCAGCTGTTGACTTCCTGAGTCTGGGCTATTTCACTTAGCCTGATGTTTCCCAATTATGTTCATTAACCTGCAAATGACATATTTCATTCTTCTTTTTGGCTTAGTAAAACTCCATTGTTTATACACCACATTTTGTTCACCCATTTGTCTGGTGACAGGTACTGAGGGTGGTTACATAACTTGGCTATTGTACATATAGATATTGATATGTATGTATCACTATAGTATGCTGATTATATTCCTTTTGGATAAGTACCAAGAGTGGGATAGCTGGTCATATGATAAATTTGTTTGCTTTTGATAAAGTATTATGTTCTATGCATATATATATACATATTATATATATATATTATATATATATATATATATTTAAGCATGATAACCATTTTCTTAGGTTTATATAAACAAAAAAATCATCGTGGACAACACTTAAGTCACAGAATAAAACAAATGAAGACAGTCTATGTTTTATTCTCCATCACGTATGCCCAGAGCTGATCTATGCCAGGATTGTGTTCAAGAAAAATGAAAGAGTAAGAGTGGGATGCTTCTATGAGATCAACAATTAACTTCATCTTTGAACAGATGTTAAATTGCCAAATATGAGGTTCAATTTGCTGTGGTTAAATGGTTTCCCAATTAAAATACACATTTATCTGATGGAAAAGAGAGTAAAATTTTAGGAAGACAAATAAATATACATAAATTTAACAAACCTGCTTTAAAATTCTGAATGTTGCTTTTATAAATTTTCTTGGAATTCTATTCTTTATTATAGTTGGCCGTCCCCACTGTTCTCACTGGGACTGATGAGATAAAGTAGTCAGGTTCATTATCTCCAATATTCTAGGGCTTTTGAAAGGTCAACGGACAGTGTTGTCCATAGTAAGGAAAGTTGCTTCTGAATTTGTTTCTGATCCTAGATAAATCTTCAGATATTAGAAATATGACAGAGAAACTCTCAATATCTTGGTATCATATTTTAGGTACTCTGTGGAAGATAACTGAATGACACTATTGAAGCACTCTGTCACCCTAGAAAAATGATTCTAAAGATATATTTTATATTTGTTGCTTGACCCTGAAAAGATTTTGTGTTGGAAGTTCCTTTGACATTGTGAAAGCTGGGACATGAATAAGATAAATCAGACATTTTTCACAGAATTCATTCTTCTGGGACTCTCTGGTTATCACAAACTAGAGATCATTTTCTTTACTCTGATTCTAATTATATACCTAGTGATTCTAAGTGGAAATGGTGTTCTGATCACAGCAAGCATTTTGAGTCTCATCTTCACACTCCTACGTACTTCTTCCTGGGAAACCTCTGCTTCCTGGATATCTGCTACACATCATCCACTGTTCCTTCAGGATTGGTGAGATTGGTCTCAAAGAAAGGAAACATTTCCTTCTCTGGATGTGCACTGCAGATGTTCTTTGGATTTGCCATGGGATCCACAAAATATTTTCTCCTTGCCATGATGGCTTTTGATCGCTATGTGGCCATCTGTAACCCTCTGAGGTACCCCATCATCATGAGCAAGGAGGTGTGTGCACTGATGGCCTCTGTATCATGGCTGTCTGGTGGAATCAATTCAGCTGTGCAAACCTCTCTTGCCATGCGACTGCCTTTCTGTGGGACAAACATTATCAATCACTTCACATGTGAAATCTTAGCTGTCCTCAAGCTGGCATGTGCTGATATATCTCTCAATATTATTACCATGTCAATAGCAAATATTATCTTCTTGGTTCTCCCACTGCTGGTCATTTTCTTCTCCTACATGTTCATCCTCTACACCATCTTGAAAATGAACTCAGCCACAGGGAGACACAAGGCCTTTTCTACCTGCTCAGCCCATCTGACTGTGGTGATCATATTCTTTGGTACCATCTTCTTTATGTATGCAAAACCCAAGTCCCAAGACCTGACTGGGGAAGACAAGTTGCGAACTTCAGACAAGCTTATTCCTTTGTTTTATGGGGAAGTGATCCCCATGTTGAATCCTATCATCTATAGCTTGAGGAATAAGGATGTTAAAGCTGCTTTAGAACATATGCTAAACCAAAAAGGTATTCAATAACACTATCTGAAAATGCAAGAGCTACAAGATGGACTAATAGGTAAATTGATGGGAATATTTTGGTAGAATCCTAGGAAGAAATATTTTATCCTGTCTTCATTATCCTTGTTCAGCAAGAATGGTTGAGAAACACAATTTGCTACAAACTCCGTTTCCAACATGTCATGCATGATCCAAATCTCATAAACACTGTGAATCCCATTTGAATCCCATTCTTGGTTGCCGCAGTCTGGCTGGGCACAATTCAGGAGCCACTTGTCAAAAGAAACTAACTTTATTTTTAGAACTACAAACGCTAAACAAAACAGCTCCTCAGGAAAAAAACCCTCAGAGCCCAACTGCCACCACTGGCTTCCCACAAGCCTCTCACGCCCACACCAGCCTCTCCACCTCCCACCATCCTCCTACTCTTGAGGCGGATTGGCTGGGTTGCGTGGGCAGAGCCAAAGAAGTCCCCCAATGAGCAGCTTCGTGGAGGAGCCAATCAGCTAGATGTTGCTGGGGCCGCTGTGAGCCAATCATCAGCTGGCAGTCTGAAGGGCAGGGAAACAGCCCAATGAACATCACCGCAGAGGAGCCAATCAGCTAGATGTTGCTGGGGCCGCTGTGAACCAATCATCAGCCGGCAGCTGGAAGTTTGCTGGCAGCTGAAAGTTTGCTGGGGCCCCTTTGGCTGTGGCTATCAACATCTCCCCCTCTCTGTTTAAACAACAAGCATGTGGCTTGGGGACCGTGCCTGCCTTAGGTTGTACAATACTACATATGGTCCTTACCCGTCTTCGGATGAGCTGACCTCAGGGCGTCAGCCTCCTGTCTTAGGTTGGTACCATTGTAATTGGATCTTACCCGTCATTGACTACTGGTCCAGTATACAGCCACACCTGTGGAGAGGTCTTTGTCATGACAAGCAGAAGGGAGGAAGATACACCAAGCCAATTGATGGCTCTTGTTGGAAAAATTGTACCACCGATGACATCATCAGCAAAAATACCCCAACACTACCACAAGTCGCTGCACCAACAGATAGTTCACAATGCATACAAGTGAGTTCACAATGCATACAAGTGACACATAGTTTAGGCAAGTTCTGCAAGCGGTTCAGTGATGGCTATTGCAGAAACTGTAGATTAGTTTTATCTTTGTCTTCACCAGCACTGGGATGAAGATAGGAATTCTGGCAATAATGGCTAAAGAAAAAATTATGTAACATTCCAGAAGGCACTAAAAGAAAACAATTTTCTTAACAATTTACATTGTCTTCACTGGCACTGGGATGAAGATAGGAATTCTGGCAATAATGGCTAAAGAAAAAATTATGTAACATTCCAGAAGACACTAAAAGAAAACAATTTTCTTAACAATTTACATTATCTTGAAGAGAATTATTAAATATAATGAAAAGGAAAGGTGAAAGTAAACAAACAGATCTGTTAACCTTCTTTTTTGTTTACATATTAAAACAATTCTTAATAGTTATTTACCCAATTTAAATTAAACCATTTAAATCACGTGAATAAAAAAAATATTTGGATCCATTTTTTCATGAGCGCTCATCATATATGATATATGGACATACGTACATTCAAACATATAACACAAAACACAAGTGTACACACATAATATAATACATACAACACATAACATAATAGTAAAGGCCTTATAACTTTTTACAGGTGAAATCTCCATTGCAATGTTTAAAAACTCTATAGTCAAAAAAAAAAAATAGAACTGATCAGCAAAACATTAACGTAGGTCTGTATGAGCTCAAAAAACAAAATAGAACTTTATGATATGGGAAAGGGCAATAATAAAATAGATATTGAAAAAAGCATCCTGGTTCTGTCGCAGATGTAAGGATAGCCAAATTGGAGTTTTGGATTTCAGCTGTTATGGATTTGAGCCAAATCATCTTCTTTTTGGTCTGTAGAAATCGCTTTAGTTAATCTCTCTGGAATCCAAATCAGCTGCTGTTCTCCCTGTGGAAACACACAAACAGGCCCCCGACTCCAGACAATCACTGGGTCAGGACTTTAGTTAATCTCTCCGGAATCCAAATCGGCTGCTGTTCTTCCTGTGGAAACACACAAACAGACCCCCGACTCTAGACAATTACTGAGTCAGGACCTTTCCATTGTCCTGTTAGAATATCTTTCCAAAGTACCTTGGGCTTATGTATATTTCTTGGACACATATGCCTTTCTGCAGCACTAAGTCCTGATGAATCCAAATTTTAAAAGTTTAGAGTAAAAAGGGTTATTTTAAGTTTATCTTTGGGGAATATATACCCCTTCCCAATTCTGTCTTTTTGCTTTAATAAGTACATTTTAATAGTTTGATGAGCTCTTTCAACTATGCCTTGTCCCTGTGGATTGTATGGGATTCCTGTTATATGAGTAATGCCAAATGATGAGCAAAATTGTTTAAAAGAGGTAGAATTATAACCAGGGGCATTATCTGTTTTTAGCTGTTTTGGAATGCCCACAGTGGCAAAATTTTGTAAGCAATGAGTTATAACATCTTTAGTTTTTTCTCCGGCATGAAGGGAGCCCATCAAAAATCCAGAAGAAGTATCAACTGTAACATGCAAATATTTTAATTTTCCAAATTCTGGCAAATGTGTGATGTCCATCTGCCAAATATGGTTAGGTATCAATCCTCTAGGATTGACTCCAAGATTAACTTGTGGTAAAAAGGTCACACAATTTTGACATTGTTTTATTATTTGTCTAGCTTGTTCCTTAGTTATTTTAAAATGCTTTTGTAAAGTATTAGCATTGACATGGAACCTTTTATGAAAATTTATAGCTACTTCTAGTGTAGAGAAAATATGTACGTCATGTGTAGTTTTATCTGCTAAATCATTGCCCAAACTAAGGGCTCCAGGCAATCCTGTATGTGCCCTGATATGTCCTATAAAGAATGGATCTTTTCTGTCCCAGATTAAACTTTGTATAGTGGAAAACAAAGAGAAAACAGTAGAAGAAGGGGAAATCCTACCAGCATCTTCAAGGGATACTATAGCATTAACTATATACTGACTATCAGAAAATAAATTAAATACTGAATCTTTAAACATCACAAAAGCTTGTAATACTGCATTAAGCTCTACCTTTTGAGCTGATTGTTTGGGTACTAAAAATGTAAAAGTTTGATCAGGTGTAACTATTGCTGCTGTACCATTATTTGACCCATCAGTGAATATATTTGGAGCATTCATGATAGGTGTTTTTCTTGTCATTTTTGGAAAAATTACAGGATGCAATGACCAAAAAGACAATAAAGGATCAGATGGTAAGTGGTTATCAAATGAAACATTAGATTTGCACATGATTATTGCCCAAGTATTTAACTCATTAGCTAATTCATCAATTTGATTCATAGTATATGGAGTAATAATTTTATTGGGAGAAATTCCAAATACTCCCTTTGCTGTTTTTATTCCTTTGAGTATTAATTGTCCTACAGCCTCAGGATACCTAGTAAGAATAGTGTTAGGAGAATAAGATAAATGTATCCATAATAATGGACCTTCTTGCCAAAATACTCCTGTAGGAATATTTTTTGTTGGTAGTACAATAAATAATAAAGACAAACTTATATCAATTCTATCCAAATGCATATTTTCCATATATGTTTCAATGATTTTTAATGCCTTTCTTGCTTCAGGCGTTAACATTCGGGGTGAATTTGGATCTGATGGACCTTTTAGGATATCAAATAAAGGTCCCAACTCTCCTGTTGGTATACCTAGATAAGGCCTTATCCAATCTATGTCTCCTAATAACTTTTGAAAGTCATTAAGTGATTTGAGTTGATCTACTCGTATTTGAATTTTTGGTGGACGGATCATGGTTGAGGATAATAGAACTCCTAAATAATTAATTGGAAAATTTAATTGTATTTTATCTATTGCTATCTCTAGATTATAATTTTTTAATAAGTTTGTAAGTGTGGCATAACATTCTAGCAATGTGTTTTTAGCTTTGTGTGCTAATAATACATCATCCATATAGTGAAATATGTGTAGTACAGGATTTTGATTTCTAAGTGGCTGGATTACTTTGTTAACATAAATTTGACACATAGTTGGGCTGTTAGCCATCCCTTGAGGGAGTACTTTCCATTCATATCTCTGATCAGGACCTTCATGATTCAGTGCAGGGATAGTAAATGCAAAACGTGGACTATCCTCAGGATGAATTGGAATTGAAAAAAACAATCTTTAATATCTATAACTAAAACATACCAAGTTCTTAAATCATAAATCTTGTAATAATCTCCATTTACCAGATTTCTTTTTAATGACAAAAATGGGAGTATTATGGGGGGATATGGAAGGTTGTATATGTCCTTCCGCTAATTGTTGTCTGACCAAGTCATGGGCTACTTGTATCTTTTCTTTAGTCAGGGGCCACTGAGGAACCTACACTGGTCTTTCTGATTTCCAAGTAATTTTGATTGTCTCAGTGGCCCTTTCTGAAAACCCAAACTATGTCTATTTATTTCTTGATCTATTTGAATAGGTGCTGTCATACCTTGTTCTTGTTCTCTTAATCTTTTTTCTTTCCTAAAGCCTTGTTTGGCCCTAGTAGTGGGCGCGTTAGGATTGATGTTATTTGTTAATGTCAATCCTAATTGATCTAGGACATCTCGTCCCCATAAATTTACGGGAAGATGATCCAATACATAGGGCTGTATAGTTCCTTCACATCCTTCAGGATCCTTCCAATCTAATACCATTGCACTTCTATGGGGATTAGTCGCCACTCCTAGGCCTCGAAGCGTTTGAGTGGCTTGTTGTAATGGCCAATGTTTTGGCCATTCTTGACGAGAGATGATGCTAAGGTCTGCACCTGTATCCAGTAGCCCATTAAATTCATGTCCTTGAATATTTAGTTTTAGCATGGGGCGAGAATCTGAATTTAAAGAAAGCATAGCCCAATCTACACCTGTGGAGCCTAATCCCTTGGAACCTCTTTCTACAGCATGACTGGAAAATTTATCAGGTAGGCTTGGTATTATTAGTAACTGTGCTATTCTATCTCCTGGTGAAATTATTGATATACCCTTTGGAGAACTGGCTATAATTTTTATTTCACCTTCATAATCGGGATCAATTACCCCAGGACTTATCAAAAGTCCTTTTAGAGTAGAAGAGCTGCGTCCCAATAATAAGCCTACTCTTCCTTTGGGAAGAGGTCCTTTTACCCCTGTGGGAATGATTTGAACTCCCATCTCTGGAGTTAGTACTGATCTGGCGGAGGCGCAGATGTCCAACCCTGCACTCCCTCTGGTTTGTCTGATGAGGGATCTGATGGACAATGTGTCCTGGTCACTACCCTGATGGGGTTGCTGGGTTCCTCCAGTGCTCCGTATATTTGTGGTTTGGGGCCCCGGAGCATTGGGGCCCCCTGTCCATTTTTTGGCAACGTAGCCCGATGCCTTTGTCCACGATATTGTGGATAAACACCTTGTCCTTGTTCGTTTTTTGATAATGGAGTACCCTCTATGGTGGTTTGAGAACGGCATTCATTAGCCCAATGTCTCCCTCTACGGCATCGTGGGCAAATACCCGGTATTCTACTCCTTTGATACCTAGTTTTGTTAAAACCTCCTCCTATGGGGCAATTCCTTTTAAAATGTCCTGTTTGTTAACAATTGTAGCATGTTCTTGGCCTGCTATATAAAGCCTGTTTACTGCAGCTGCCACAATTTGCCCTTGTTCATTAATGTCTCTGGCATCTAAAGCCTGTTTTACTGCAGCTGCCATGACTTGCTCTTGTTCATTAATGTCTCTACATAATTTAATATATGTGTTTAAATCTTCCTGTTTCCATGGTCTATTGATATCTCTGCACCAACGATTCGCTTGGTCATAAGCCAGTTGTTTTATTAGTGGCATTGCTTGTTCTGTATTCCCCAAAATTCTGGTAGCTGTTTGAATAAGCCTATCTACAAATTCAGCGTAAGGTTCATTAGCTCCTTGTATTACCTTAGATAATTGACCTTGTAAACCTTCATGTCCTTGTAAAGTCTTCCATGCCCTAATCGCCTCTGCAGCAATTTGAGAGTATACGCCAGGATCATATGTAATTTGTTGCTGCTGATCCTCATAAGGTCCCTTTCCTAACAACATATCTAGATTTCTCTGAGGATAACCAGCTGCTGCATTTCGCCTAGCCATCTCCTTGCAAAATTCCTCATTGGCAACCTTCCATAACAGGTATTGACCTCCATTTAGCACAGCTTTACACATTTTAGCCCAATCTGCTGGTGTCATGTTCAAGTTGTTAATGGATTCGACCAAGCTTACAGTGAAGGGTGCTTGAGGACCATAGGTTGTTACAGCCTCTTTTAGCTCCTTCACTGTTTTGAAATTTAAACCCTGGTAAATTCTCTGTCCTCCTACCTCAAATACAGGGCATGTTAATACTTGAGATCCTGTCTCAGGATCCCAACTATCAACTGCGGGGGTTGGGAGCTTCCTAGCATATGGAGGTGGTGCTGTTGATTGGACACTTATGCCCTCTGGTGATAGAATGCTGTTAGTAGCAGTCTCCTGTAGAGGTGGTACTGTTGGTTGGACACTTACGCTCTCTGATAGAAAGGTGTTATTAGCAGTCTCCTGTTGTAACTTGTCCCCTGATGGCTTTTTCTGCTCTAAACTTCCTTCCTCTGTCTCACTAGCTCGAAAGACCTTCTCTTTTACTTGAATTTTTTCCTCTTTCTGACTAATTTGAGAGACCTTCTCTTTTACTTGAATCAATATGTCTTCTCCTTCCTCTACCTTTGTCTGAATTGAAGGCTTTGGACTAAGCAAACCAGATAAGAACGTCCAAAATGGCAATGTGCCAACTGGCAGAGTCCCTGGGTTGTTCTTTTCTATTCTTTTTAAATCTTCACCATGATGGTCCCATTGTGATATATCTAACAACTCCTCCTTAAAAAGCCATGGGCTACATTTTTGTATTGTATCAACGTATGCCCTGACTGCTCTTGATTTTACTGGGATGCCTCCTTCCTCTAACAATTTACTTAACAGTCTTTTGGTTTGTTTTTTACTAATTGCTGATCCCGTATTTCTACTATAATACAACCCAACAAGATAACACCAAACAAAACCGAGACAGAATGAAATAAAATTGGAACAAAAATTCATTATATCAGCCTTTCTATCCTCCTGAAATGCGCATCCGTCCTTTCTCCCTATCTGTTCCTCAGACGCAAATAGTTTTTCCTCAGATGTGAGCGGTTTTTCTTCCGTCTCACTAATCTCCAGGGACAGGCAACTTAAAACAAAAATGAAGCAAAACAAAAGAGGAAACTTAGAATGGCTACCCATCCTCTCGCCCTGCCCTCAGGGGCGAGCAGTTTACTTACCCTCAGTCGCTCCCCGTGTGAGCCACCAAATGCCGCAGTCTGGCTGGGCACAATTCAGGAGCCACTTGTCAAAAGAAACTAACTTTATTTTTAGAACTACAAACGCCAAACAAAACAGCTCCTCAGGAAAAAACCCTCAGAGCCCAACTGCCACCACCGGCTTCCCACAAGCCTCTCACCCCCACACCAGCCTCTCCACCTCCCACCATCCTCCTGCTCTTGAGGCTGATTGGCTGGGTTCTGTTGGTGGAGCCAAAGAAGTCCCCCAATGAGCAGCTCCGTGGAGGAGCCAATCAGCTAGATGTTGCTGGGGCTGCTGTGAGCCAATCATCAGCTGGCAGTCTGAAGGGCAGGGAAACAGCCCAATGAACATCACCGCAGAGGAGCCAATCAGCTAGATGTTGCTGGGCCGCTGTGAACCAATCATCAGCCGGCAGCTGGAAGTTTGCTGGCAGCTGGAAGTTTGCTGGGGCCCCTTTGGCTGTGGCTCTCAACACTTCGTGATGCCTGAAGAGTTTTCCTAGTGGATTGTGTGAATCAGCAGAGAAAAGTCACCTTTAAGCTTTGGAAACAGGGAGACAAGAGCACAAATTCTCCAATTCTAGCTAAATGAAGTTGGAGAGATTATTCATTCTTTCTAAACCATACTTGTCTTACTTGTAGGAAATAAATTAGTAAAATCCAGTTCTTAATGTCATATAATTTCAATTACTTGGAAAAAAAAAAAACAACTGGCATAGTACCAGCATCATACTGTCCTCAAATTTCAGAACTGAAACTGAGACTGTATATCAAGTACTGAAAGTTAATAATTAGCACCTCTTATTCTAAACTAATAATTACTAAATTCAGGTTGCCCTTTGTAAAATTTGCCCAATTAATATAAATCACATCCTTCTTGATAAACCTCCAATATCTATGTAAAGAGATCAGGCCAGAAGAAATATGTAGTGCAAAATGAATGTTGGGAGCTATTTCACTATTGTCCCAGTGAGAAGAGAGAACCTGTTCCCACTGAAGCCTAGTCAAGAGGCTAAGAAGAGCCTCTTCAGATTTTGAGAGCTTACAAAGGAAGGAGAGTCTGGCTTCTAGCTTGATGAGTGAAAGCCTAAGGAGGTCTGAAGGATGCAGACTAGCAGAGAAGCTAGTTTAGTGGAGAGAGGTGGGTGGGTATTGCAGACCAGAAATAAACAGAAGCATTTCAAATCTGCCTGAGGTATTCTCTCAGGCTCAGAAAGAGTGACAAAAAGTGTTAGTGATTGGAGAAAGAAGATCAGTTCTTGTTATTTTACAGTGAAGGGAAATTCCTTGATAAATATAGAATGATATTTATTTATTTATTTATTTATTTATTTATTTATTTAGCACATTGCTTATTAAAAAGCCTGATGTTAAGTACAGGCTAAATTTGGCCTGTGCTATCCAGATTTCCCATGGTCTCTTAGCTCATTACAATGGATGGATTTTGACTTCATTTTCCCATTCAAGTTTCCTTTTTGTTATTTGTGGGAAGAACACAACCTCTCTCCATATCTCCTACTTAGAGTCTCTGCTCTTTGCCAACCCACTTCCTGCAGATCAGTCCTGGTTTCTACCCACTGTGATTCCTAAACCATGCTGTGCTGTGACTGTCCCACAGAGCTGAATATTGTTACTGTGGAGCACCTTTGGCTGCTGGTTTCTCTCCTCTGTTGGATTTTGTTGGTGTTGACCCACAAGGCGTGAAGAAGACTATGGAAATGATGGCCCTTGAACATCTGGTGCCCCTCCTCCATCTATTTCGAAGGCCCCATATTCATTTCTGATCTTGTTTAGGTGTGTTTAATGTTTGACCTATTTAAATAAGATTTTTGACCTGTAAAATAATATTATTTCCATTGTTTTAGCCAACTCCTTAGAACCTAACCTTAATTTTCACCACTAACACAAAGAATCTGCATCTTGTGTGCAAGTTGAACTCATCACCTTCTGGGATATACAATTGATATGTATGAGTGGATGCAATCTGGGTTTGATATAGACAATTGTGCTCATGTTAATCAATGATCAGAGAGCTCACAGACTGGAAAATAAATCATACTATGGAATATCAGAAAATCTCCAATAAATTCATATTTTCTAAATTTCCAAAAAACATCAATGCATAAGAAAGAAAAAGTGCTGCACTTTTAGCCATCTCCCAAAACAATCATTTTTAACATTTTTGTGATTAACTAGGAGTCATATATTCATTATGTGGTGAAGGCGATCCCCCACTCACTGTCTTGACAGGGTCACAGTGAGAAAAAGTGATGGCAAAGCCGCTCTCCCACTGTCTTGACAGGGTCACAGTGAGGATGAATGCTGGCAAAGCCACACTGGTTGGTGGGTAGCCAAAACCATGAGACCCTTTTTTATGTAATTGGGACTTTGCATTTTCATGCTTATGTTTCTCACAGGAGGCATGAGTATGTTAAATGCCAAACAATTAAATTTCAGATGGCTAGAACAGAACAGGTAGTTCATGCCTTGGAAGCTGTTCTGCTACCCACCCCTCAGCATATCAAGGACAAAATAAAAGGCTATTCTTCTATCTTAGTACATTGTGGACAAACCTAATAACAGACAACAATCATCCTCTGAAAAACAAACTCTTTGAGAACTAGTACACCTTGACTGAGAAACAAATTCTTTGAGAACTAGTGTACCTTGACTGAGAAACAAAAGAAACTCTCTGAGAAAGCAGCTCAACCAGTTTTATGAGAATAAATTTAGGAATTAATTAAAATAGCTTTATAAGACACAGTTTTAGAATAATGTTAAAAATATTATTTAGATTCTTAAGTTTAGAAATTATTAAGTCTTTAGTTATATAGGTTTCTGATATGCTTTAAGGATGATTCATAAACTTTAGGACATTTTAAATATAAGATTTAAAGGGACTTTTTTAGATGGGAATTTTAGATTAAAAATAAAGTGCAGGTGTACTTTAGGTTAATGATTAATTAGGAGACTTAGAGTCTGGTTACATAGTTTGACATTAGTAAATAAGAAAATAACATCTTGGGAAAAATAGTAAATCTTGGGAAAATCTGAAGGATGTAAATTGGTGACATGTTTTATTGATGAATCTGTACTTTGATGATTGTATGGCTGGGGGTCATATCCTGGAAGAATGTAGATCGGTGTGCTCTCAATCATGGTTAAGGAAATGTCATGTCTTGGCAAAGTTTTAAGTTATATAATCAATGACGTATTGTGAATCTATAATGATGAGAAAAATTGTAATAAAAAGGGGACGCAGAGAAAAGCTGCTTTAGCTCTCTCTCTGAAGATTGCTCAAAGGGAACGACTCCTGTCTCATCATTTCGCCGACGCCACTCCTCCTTCGGGACTCCCTGGACCCCGCCGGGGCCGGCCCCCGGCAATTATGTTTTTATTTTGATTTATCAGTAGCTATATTATAAGCACTTGGGTTTATCTTTTAAATATATAAATTTTATCAATTCTAAGAAGTGAAATGAATAGTCCAGATGACATGAATGTTTCTTTTTCTGGCAAAATTATGTCCATAAAGGTCATATTATTTACCTTAAACACTGTAATAAGAATTTACTCAAACATTTATGTCTCTTTTTCTCTGTATATATAACATAGACATATTTACATACTTATGTACATTTTTCTCAAACGTTTTGGGAATGTTCATTTTCAAATATTTTGCAAAAGAACAATTTAATAAATTCTGTACACACATTTACAAATTAAAACATTTCATTATTAATCATATCTCCAGGTTATTTTGAGGCAAAACATTGACATAACTGCATCATATTATACATATTATTTGCCAGGATTAGTGGTGTTTGCCTGAAATCCCAGACACTTAGGAGGGTGAGGGAGTGCAATACAAAGTTCGATGCCAGTCTCAGCTACTTAGTGAGAACTTCAGGAACTTAGCAAGACTCTGTCTAAAAATTAAAAACAATTTGGAATATAGCTTAGTGGTAAAAGCACCCCTGGGTTTAATTTCCAGTACCCAAACCAACCAAATATATTATTTAATGTAGTTATCTTCTGAATATATTAACTATTTGGATATACATAATTATTTGGATATATATATAATTGGCAACAATCCAATTGCTACCATTCACATTGTTGTTCAATAGAATACATCTTCTGCAACCTGTAAGTTCTGATATGAATGATGCCTTTGCCATTGAAGCAATAGGACATTGATGGAAAAGACTGGTGTCTACCATATAGGCACATGAGCCTATGAAATCCAACATTTTAAATTCCACTGGATAGTTACTGTAAGATAATGCAGGATAGATGTTATTTGATTTTCTAAGTTTCAAGAGAGGTCACATTTTAAAAGTAAGTACTGTATATTTGCAAAGAATTGGATCTTTAAAAAAATTATTAATTAATTTATTTATTTTAATTAGGTATATAGACATCAGAATGCATTTTAATTCATTGTACACAGTTGCAGTACAACTTTACAATTCTATGGTTATACACAATATATAGTCACACCATATGTGTACTCATACATGTACCTAGGGTAATGATGTCCATCTCATTCCACCATCTTTCTTCCCCCATGCAGCCTCCCCCACTCCCTCCTCTTTACCCAAAGTTCCTCCATTTTTTCCCATGGATTCCCCATCCCTGATATGGATCAGCATTCACTTAAAAGAGAGAACATTTGGCCTTTAGTTTTGGGGGATTGGCTTATTTCTCTTAAAATGGTATTCTACAACTCCATCCATTGACCTGCAAATGCCATACTTTTATTCTCTTTTAATGCTGAGAAATATTCCATTGTGTGTGTGTGTGTGTGTGTGTGTGTGTGTTTGTGTGTATCACAGTTTCTTTATCCATTCATCTATTGAAGGTCATCTAGGTTGCTTCCACAGTTTAGCTATTGTGAATTAAGCTGCTATGAACATGGATGTGGCTGCCTTACTACAGTATGCATATTTTAAGTCCTTTGGGTATAGACTGAGGAATGGGATAGCTGGGACAAATGACGGTTCCATTCCAAGTTTTCTAAGGAATCTCCATACTGCTTATTAGATTGGTTACACCAATTTGCAGTCCCACCAGCAATGTCTGAGTGTGCCTTTCCCTCTACATCCTCACCAACATTTATTGTTGTCTGTATTCTTGATAATTGCTAGTTTGAGTGGCGTGAGATGAAATCTTAGAGTAGTTTTTGTTTGCATTTCTCTAATTAGTAAGATATTATCTTTTACAGAGCACTCAAGATTCCAGAGTGTGTACTCGTGTGAGATATTAGTAGAGGACATGGTCCTAATAGAGGAAGAAATTTCAGAATCAAAATGAGAATTATGAAAGTTTAGTTTTTATCTCTCAGGCAAGGCCATTTTGTTGTTGTTGTTGTTGTTGTACGAGGGATTGAACTCAGGGGCACTAAACTCCTGAGCTACATCCCTAAACCTATTTTGTATTTTATTTAGAGACAGGGTGTCACTGAGACTTAGTGCCTTGCCCTTGCAGAGCCTGGCTTTTAACTCATGATGCTTCCTCCTCAGCCTTCAGAGTCCCTGAGATTATAGGTATCCTCCACTGCGCCTTCTACCAGGCCAATTTTAAGCTGTCTTTTCCAATGTTTTAGTCGCTGTTGGCTTCTACATGTATCTTGTTTTTGCCATTAACTTCTCATTCTTTGAGAAAAACTTGAGCCCCAAATGCTAATATTTAGCGTCCTCTAAACTACTTTAATTGGAGCATGACAAAGAGCTCCCCTAGATTCTGCTTTTATTGGCAATTGCTTCTCATTCTTTCCATTCTTCATTTATTTTTTCCAGATTATCTTCCCTGGGATAGAATTATTATGCTGAACCACAAAGTTCAATATATACAATGTTTATTTCCTTTTAATTCCATATATTCCATATATATTTTAACATTCTTCCCTCAGTTTTGCAAATTCTTCCCTTTAGTCTCTTATCATCTTCCAGTTTTTTAAGATGGGCTTTTAATTTTCATTAGCTTACTTTTTTTTGGCTGGTCATATATAATAACTCTATTTTTGTGATACTTTGCAAGCCATTGTTGAATTTCATATGGAGTGGCTTAATTAGATAACCAACATCCAAATTAAAATCATACTCTTGCTCTAGGCCCTAATAGTGGCAGTCACTCTACTGGCCAGGTATGCAAATCTAGATCCAAAACAAGTGTTACTCTCAATCAAAATTTACTGTTGCCCACCTGGAAACAAGACAGTGGCCAATGTAATGCACTTGCTAGCTCTGGCTTTTTCTGGATACTTTCTATGAACAGCTCTTAACTGAGTTTAGTCTCTAACCTTTCTACTGACAAGCAGAACTTGCAGGTATGTTCCCAGCCCTTGAGGGGCAGGATACCTATTTTTTTTTTCACACATGGCTGCACTGTTGGAATGCCTGCATGCCGTCTCATCTTATGCCTCCAAACGGCCACTTCCAAAAAGGGAACAAAGACTCCCATTTGTTGGTTCTGGTTCTTCTCTGAATTCTGAAGACAAGTTTTATGATAGATATAGACACGATCCACTTTGATCATGTCACTTCAGGCCCATAAATTAAGGTTTCTTACAGTTTATGCCCTACACAGGGACCCTTCAGACCCCTAGGAACTTTATTTTCAGACTGTATTACTTTTCCATTAGCTATATTCTGAGAATTGGTAAAAATTCATATGCATCATTGTTATTATTATCTAGCTCTTCAGAGGCATGAAAAAACTTTTTAAAATTTTTCCTAAGTCATATAGTAATAATTACTTGGAAATATTATTTTTATTTTTTAACCTACATTTACTCATTTTAAAAAGAAATTCTTAATGATTTTCATAGGTTTCTGACTTCAAACTTCTGTGATCTTAGAATAGAAAAAAAATTTTGACATATTTCTATTTTTATTTAAAGTGCATATACAGTTCATTATCATGTGTACTCCCTGTGTTTAATGTGTGCACGTTAATGTTTTTGTGCATGCATAAATACTGTTCCTGCTTTTAAAGTAAATATTTTGCTTTCCAGAGTCCTACTGTTTTACAGTAAAATGTGACATCTCTTCAAAAAATACTATAGTAATCAAAGTATTAATATATACCCTCTATCATATCAGACATTTGAAAATCTTATTTAGGTAATGTTCTGTCTTCCTGTCTGAACTTATTCCCAAGACTTTCATTATGGACTTAAAAAAACTTTTGTGGCTCTACCCTATGGATTCATTTTTGTCTTGTGAGTTTTTTTTTAATTGTATGGGATCTCTCTGGTGATGGCATCTAGAATGGAAAATTTATGAAGAAGAATGAACAGAAAATGAGCTGAAAAGTGAAGTAATTATACATTGAATTCATACTAAATATTTGTTTTATTTCATTAATAATAACTAGGTTATTTTTCAGTTATAACATGTCATTTTAGTAGTTATGATTTGAATTATTAAACTCTGAATTAACTTTGCTTCAGTAGATATATTTTAAACTAAAAAGCACCCCCATTTTGCAATACATTTTGATGAACATTTCCTCTCCTAAAAGTGACAAGGGCAGAAGAATGTTGTTTTCTTTTTGAGCTATCATTCAGCCACAGTATATTCTCAGCACCACTTTTAATTGGGTGGGTGGGACACTGTCCCCAACGCATCAGAAATTTCTGCATTTCACAGATGCCTCACTACCACTTTAAATTGCTTTGGGAATTGGGGAACAATTATAATAACTGTTGCACAATACATATTTATTCTTCATATCTATGGAATTGGGCATCATTTCTTGCACCTGGCCTTAATTCATATGTCTGGCATGAATGTTAGGGAAAATGTAGTTATTTCTTATACTAGGTAGAAATAATGTATCATTATAAAGGTGAGTTCTGAATATCTTGAAACCATAAATTTTCATTCATAATTAAGACTAGTACTAAATATGAATTTATGATGTGAATAAAAATTATGCAATACAGATATAAATTTACTAGTACTGAATAGATTCATGGTTTAATATTATCATTATTATAATCTGTCCCATCTTGGTGAATTCATAAAGCAGTTTCTGCATGTATCTGAATTTCTCTGAAAACAAATTGTGAGGTAAGTAAGGTAGAGATTTCTAGCTCTGTTGTACAAATGAAAACCTGAGCCTGTATATTAGAAGAAAAAAAAAGAACCTCAAACTAAGAAGTTTTGAAACTAATTCCCAATATTTTCACTAGGTTAAACATAAGTTTCCAGTGACTTAGGTGACACCATATATGTTTTGGTGCTTAAGCTTGTTCTTATTAGATATCTACTTATTAATACTGATAGAAAGAAAGAAGTGAGAGAACAATGTGGGCCTATTAAGTTTTCCTGAATGTGAGTCCATAAATGCTGTGCACGAAATTCCTTTAGAATTTAGAAAGTAAGTCTTATACCTATTCAGTCAAAATTGATCTACTATGTGCAGCCAGTGGGTCAGGCCGTAGTTGTACAGGGAGGAGCAAAATAAGCAAAGTGGTTTCCCATGTCTCTTGTTATTTCTCAATATAGAAAGTGACCCAATTAAAGTGCTGAGAGCAGAAGAAAACCAAAGAGAGCATGACAAGTCTGGCTCAAGGTGAACTGGATATGTGAGGGGGTTTCTGCCTGGGAAGGGATGACAGAGAGCAGGTGCAGAAGTGGCTTAGCATGGTAGCATGTGTCGTAGTCACATCTGTCTGAAAGAGGAGGTCAACAGGCTCCCTGGTCCTGTACTCCAAAGGGGCTGGATCTGGAACATTGCCACACTTTCTGGTAAGTCAGTGTCTTGCTGTTACCTTCCTTTGGCATTCATGGTGGGCTAGTCAGAATCCTTATGTCCCTCCTCTATGGCATCCCTTGACCAATATCTAACTCCACTTCAGTAAGATATTGACTTATCTTAACAAGTAGCATAGAGTGAGCATAAAATCACTGCACAAGAAGTGTCATGTTCTGAGATATATGATTAATCTCACGTTCCCCAAAACCTCTGTTGTTAGAAATTAAGACCTTGAAAGTGACCATTTTTTCTTTCCATTGTTTACTGCTTATAGTTAAGTCTTGCCTTTATCTCTGTTTATTTGTATCACCAACCATTTTTTTTGTAAATATATTGTAAAGATTTTAATGCAACCTCCCAAGCCTGAAAATATTGGAAAGAGAATGGTTTTTGATTTTTGCTCTAATAATACATTAGCTGTGAGATTTCAAACAAGTGAGCTAATGTCAAGTGCAATATTTGATACATAGGAATCTGTGAGCTAAATTATTTTGGTGACTTTTTTTCTACTTAAGAAATTTTGGTGGTGGTGCTGTTTTTCCGCTGAGTGAATAAGGATTAAAAATTGGTTTGAGACTTAAAGGTCTCATCTCTCATGTGGGAATCCAATAATCTTTCATTTGTGCCTCTCATCAAGGTTGAAAATTTTTACTTGGTGTTCTATAAATTATTTCTGAAGTGACGATTTCTCTGTCTGGTTTGGCTTCTGACTCCAAGACATTATACACTAGAGAGAAATTTTCCCACCTCTCTTCACAAAATGAACTGCATATTGGGGTGAAAGTTGAGCGGGTTAACCTGAAACATGGTGGTGATTATGAAGAGATGATTTTTGTGTGCATGTGGCAGGAAGCAACTACTGACAACCTTATTAATCTAGATCTCTCAACTTTCTTATGTCATATTTCTGCTCAAAAACCTCATAAATTGAATCCTGTGAGGTCAAGTTTAGAGGGTAGCTAACATCACAGGTCTAAACATTCACTTTGTGCTTTGTTTCTCCAAACAGGCTCCATCCTTATCAAAAAGACTGTCAAATTCTTTGTCTGACTTTTGAAGCTTTGTATACACCAGCCTCATGTGTTTTAGCTATGTTTCCCACCAGTCCTCCAAAGAAACTCCCTGTTTGAAAAGCAGGTGCTATGATCCTGCTGATCCTAAATGTTGCTCAGTCTGTTTCTATTTGGGGTATTCTTTTTTTTTCTTTTTTCTTTTTTTTTTAATGTCAGACATTCTTTCTTTTTTTTCTATTTCTTCAGTACTGCCTAAATTGGAAATTCATTCAAATTCTATCTTTACTACCTTTAGCCTCCCTCTGAGAGTTCTTATAAAATTCACCCTGGACACATGATTGAATCATATGCTGTATCAAATGGTGCCATGAATCTTTTCCTCTTTCTCTGGCTGAACTGTGCACTTTTATTGGCAGACGTGATGGGTCATACTTTTTCTATCCTTTCATCCATTGTTAGGATTTGCTGAATGAGGATATCAATAATGATGTCTGCAAAAGATTTATCCTTTTATATGAATTTGAGTTTAAAAAATATTCAGTTTCTGTAGTATACTGAACAGCAACAATATGTGGCTCTGCAGTTTATGGGACAATGCAAAATATAATCACCTTGGTCTTTTTCCAGGTTGTTAAAACAGCCCACGTAATAATGCAAAAGAATATCTATTGGGATCAAAAACATCTCGATGATCTGCCAATCACACTAAGAAAACTGACATCTTGCTTCTGAAAAGCTGTCCTCATACTAGCTGCTTTATCACAGTCTGTGGAAGTTTATTAGAAATGCAAATTCACAGGACCTGCTCCAGTCCTACTAAAAGAGAATTTATGTTTTAACAAAATTCTCAGGTGATTAACATGTGCATAAAAATTTGAATTTCTGATGTAGTGGATTATTTATATTTCCATAAAGAGAGGAAAAAAATCAGACTGTGCTCTGTGGCAAAACAAGGTGTAGTAAACTTTTTCAGTTGTAGCACATAGAATTTTAGTTCTCATTGCCAAAAAGCTGAATGTAGTGCTCCATTTTATACTTATTGCATGGAAAATCATTGCTACATCCTGTCTTTCACTTTTGATAAAAATTATGGGAAAAGAGGTATGTTTGTCTGCCTTTTGTGAAGTATTACATGCCATATATATATGCAAGTATACTTAATCATTATTATTGTTTCCTCACATTCACTAAAACAAATAAATCATGGGTAATTCTTAAGTCATTAAAGAAAACATGTGAAGAGAGCATATGTATTGTTTCCCACAGATTCTCCATCACATGCAGAGTTAGTCTACACAATTCTTGAGTCTTATACGATTAAATAGAAAGAGTGTATTGTTTCTGTGAAATCAATAATTAACTTTAACTTTGAACTGATATTACATTACTCTATGTGTGGTTCAATGTGCTAAGATGTAATGGTTGCCCTTATGAAAATAAAGATTTAACTCAGAAGAGATTCAGAATTTTAGGCAGATAAAGAAATATGCATAAAAGTCAAACCTGCTTTAAATTGTGAAAATTCCTGTTGATCAGGAGTTAAAATTCTAGTCTTTGTTGTCTGTTGCTTTCTTCACTGTTCTCTCCCTGTGCTTGATGAAATGAAGTAGTCAGGTTTATAGCTTGCAATATTCTGGGGCTTTTAGAAAAGTCAACTAGGAGTGTTCTCAATGATAGGCGTATTGCTACCTAATTTGCTTCTGATCCTAGATATATCTTCACATATGGATACAGGATCCTAGATATATCTTCACATATTCCAGACAGGACAGAGGAATGCACAGTATCCTGTCACAGGATATTGTAGTTTAGGCACAGACACTGTTAAAGATAACTGAATGACACTTTTGAAACACTCTCTCTTTCATCCTACAATGTTTATTCAAGAAATCTGTTACATTTTTAGTTTGGCCATAAAAAATTTTAAGCCAACCTGCCTTTGACATCCTAAAGCTGGGATATGGATAGGACAAATGCAACGTTTGTGAGAGAATTCATTCTTCTAGGACTCTCTGGTTACCCCAAATTTGAGATGAGTTTCTCTGCTCTGGTTCTAATTATGTACCTAGTGATTCTCAGTGGCAATGGTGTTCTGATCATATTGAGCATCTTTGATTCCCGTCTTCACACTCCCATGTACTTCTTCCTGGGCAACCTCTCCTTCCTGGATATCTGCTACACATCTTGTTCAGTTCCTTCAATACTGGTGAGTTTAATCTCAAAGAAAAGAAACATTTCATTCTCTGGATGTACACTGCAGATGTTCTTTGTATTTGCCATGGGATCCACAGAATGTTTACTTCTCGGTATGATGGCTTTTGATCGCTATGTGGCCATCTGTAACCCTCTGAGGTACCCCATCATCATGAGCAAGAGGGTATGTATATTGATGGCCTCTGTATCATGGCTGTCTGGTGGAATCAATTCAGCTGTGCAAACCTCTCTTGCCATGCGACTGCCTTTCTGTGGGACAAACATTATCAATCACTTCACATGTGAAATCTTAGCTGTCCTCAAGCTGGCATGTGCTGATATATCTCTCAATATTATTACCATGTCAATAGCAAATATTATCTTCTTGGTTCTCCCACTGCTGGTCATTTTCTTCTCCTACATGTTTATCCTCTACACTATCTTGAGAATGAACTCAGCCACAGGGAGACGCAAGGCCTTTTCTACCTGCTCAGCCCATCTGACTGTGGTGATCATATTCTTTGGTACCATCTTCTTTATGTATGCAAAACCCAAGTCCCAAGACCTGAATGGGGAAGACAAGTTGCGAACTTCAGACAAGCTTATTCCTTTGTTTTATGGGGAAGTGATCCCCATGTTGAATCCTATCATCTATAGCTTGAGGAATAAGGATGTTAAAGCTGCTGTAAAACATATGCTAAACCAAAAAGGTATTCAATAACACTATCTGAAAATGCAAGAGGTACAAGATGGACTAATGGATAAATTGGTGGGAATATTTTGGTAAAATCCTAGGAAGAAATATTTTATTCTGTCTTCAGTATCCTTGTTCTGCAAGAATGGTTGAGAAACGCAATTTGCTACAAACTCCGTTTCCAACATGTCATGATCCAAATCTCATAAACACCGTGAATCCCATTTGAATCCCATTCTTGGTGATGCCTAAAGAGAGTTTTCCTAGTGGACTGTGTGGATCAGAAGAGAACAGTTACCTTTAAGCTTTGGAAACAGGGAGACAAGAACACAAAATCTCCAATTCTAGCTAAATGAAGTTGAAGAGATATTCATTCTTTTTAAACCATACTTGTCTTACTTGTAGGAAATAAATAAGTAAAATCCAGTTCTTAATGTCATATAATTTCAATTACTTGAAAAAAAACAACTGGCATAGTACCAGCATCCTACTGTCTTCAAATTTCAGAACTGAAACTGAGACTGTATATCAAGTACTGAAAGTTAATAGCTAGCACCTCTTATTCTAAACTAATAATTACTAAATTCAGATTGCCCTCTGTAAAATTTGCCCCATTAATATAAATCGTATCCTTCTTGATAACCCTCCAATATCTATGTAAAGAGATCAGGCCAGAAGAAATATGTAGTGCAAAATGAATGTTGAGAGGAATTTCACTATTGTCCCAGTGAGAAGAGAGAACCTGTTCCCACTGAAGCCTAGTCAAGAGGCTGAGAAGAGCCTCTTAGGATTTTGAGATGGGGCTGGGTATGTGGCTCAAGCAGTAGAGCGCTCGCCTGGCATGTGTGCAGCCCGGGTTCGATCCTCAGCACCACACACAACAAAGATGTTGTGTCTGCCGAAAACTGAAAAATAAATATTAAAAAATTCTCTCTCTCTCTCTCTAAAAAAAAAATATTTTGAGAGCTTACAAAGGAAAGAGAGTCTGGCTTATGGCTTGATGAGTGAAAGCCTAAGGATGTCTGAAGGATGCAGACTAGCAGAGAAGCTAGTTTAGTAGAGAGAGGTGGGTGGGTATTGCAGACCAGGTATGCTCGAAAGCTCAGAAAGAGTGACAAAAAGTGTTAGTGATTGGAGAAAGAAGATCAGTTCTTGTTATTTTACAATGAAGGGAAATTCCTTGATAAACATAGAATGATTTTATTTATTTATTTATTTATTTATTTATTTGCACATTGCTTATTAAGAAGTCTGATGTTAAGTACAGGCTAAATTTGGGCTGTGCTATCCAGATTTCCCTTGGCCTCTTAGCTCATTACAATGGCTGGATTTTGACTTCATTTTCCCATTCAAGTTTCCTTTTTGTTATTTGTGGGAAAAATACAACCTCTCCCTATATCTCCTACTTAGAGTCTCTGCTCTTTGCCAACCCACTTCCTGCAGATCAGTCCTGGTTTCTACCCACTCTGATCCCTAAATCCTGCTGCGCTCTGACTGTCCCACAGAACTGAATATTGTTACTGCAGAGCACCTTTGGCTGCTGGTTTCTCTCCTCTGTTGGATTTTGTTGGTGTTGACCCACAAAGCATGAAAAAGACTATGGAAATGATGGCCCTTGAACATCTGGTACCCCTCCTCCTTCTATTTCGAAGGCCCCATATTCATTTCTGATCTTGTTTAGTTGTGTTTAATGTTTGACCTATTTAAATAAGATTTTTGACCTGTAAAATAATATTATTTCCATTGTTTTAGCCAACTCCTTAGAACCTAAACTTAATTTCCCCCCCAACACTAAGAATCTGCATCTTGTGTGCAAGCTTATATCAGGTTGAACTCATCACCTTCTGGGATATAACATAGATATATATATAGTGGATGCAATGTGGGTTTGATATAGACAATTGTGCTCATGTTAATCAATGATCAGAGAGCTCACAGACTAGAAAATAAATCATACTCTGGAAAATCAGAAAACCTCCAGTAAATTCATATTTTCTAAATTTCAAAAAAAAAAACAATGCATAAGAAAGAAAAAGTACTGCATTTTTACTCCCAAAACACTCATTTTTAACATTTTGTGATTAACTAGGAATCATATATTCATTATGTTTTTATCTTGATTTATTAATAGCTGTATTATAAGCACTTGGGTTTGTTTATCTTTTAAATGTACAAATTTTATCAATTCTAAGAAGTGAAATGAATAGACTGGATAATATGAATATTTCTATTTCTGGCAAAATTATGTCCATAAAGGTCATATTATTTACCTTAAACACTGTAATAAGAATTTACTCAAAGATTTATGTCACAGAATCTCTATTTTTCTCTGTATATATAACACAGAAATGTCTACATTCATATGTACATTTTTCTCAAACCTCTTGGTAATATTCATTTTTAAATATTTTGCAAAAGAACAATTTAATAAACTCTGTACAGAGATTTACAAATTAAATAATTACCAACAAATGGTCATCTTTTCATTAATCATACCCACTTATCTCCTTTCTCTAGGTTATTTTGAGGCAAATCATTGACATAACTACATCACATTATATATATTATTTGCCAGATTAGTGGTGTATGCCTGAAATCCCAGCCACTTAGGAGGGTAAGGGAGTGCAATATGAAGTTTGATGCCAGTCTCAGCCACTTAGTGAGACTTTCAGAAACTTAGAGAGATTTTGACTAAAAATTAAAATGGACTTGCAATGTAGCTTAGTGGTAAAAGCACCTCTGGGTTTAATTTCCAGTACCCAAACCAACCAACCAAACACATTATTTAATGTAGTTATATCCTAAATATATTAATTATGTGGATTTACACTATTTGGCAACAATCCAATTGCTACTATTCACATTGCTGTTCAATAGAATACATCTTCTGCAACCTGTAAGTTCTGATATGAATGATGCCTTTGCCATTGAAGCAATAGGACAATGATGGAAAAGACTGGTGTCTACCATATAGGCACATGAGCCTATGAAATCCAACATTTTTCATTCCACTGGATAGTTACTGTAAGATAATGCAGGATAGATGTTATTTGATTTTCTAAGTTTCAAGAGAGGTCACATTTTAAAAGTAAGTACTGTATATTTGCAAAGAATTGGATCTTTTTTAAAAAACTTTTAAAATTAATTAATTTATTTTAATTAGGTATATATGACATCAGAATGCATTTTAATTCATTGTACACAGTTGCAGCAGAACTTTACATTTCTATGGTTATACACAATGTATTTTCACACCATATGTGCACTCATACGTGTACCTAGGGTAATGATGTCCATCTCATTCCACCATCTTTCCTTCCCCCACGCAGCCTCCCTCCCCTCCCTCCTCTTTACCCAAATTCCTCCATTATTTCCGATGGCTTTCCTATCCCCGTTATGGAACAGTATTCACTTAAAAGAGAGAACTTTTGGCCTTTGGTTTTGGGGGATTGGCTTTTTTTGCTTAGTATGGTATTCTACAACTCCATCCATTGACCTGCAAATGCCATAATTTTATTCTCTGTTAATGATGAGAAATATTCCATTGTGTATATACACTACTGTTTCTTTAGCTATTCATCTATTGAAGGTCTTCTAGGTTGCTTCCACAGTTTAGCTATTGTGAATTGAGCTGCTATGAACATTGATGTGGCTGCATTGCTACAGTATGCAGATTTTACGTCCTTTGAGTATAGACTGAGGAGTGGAACAGCTGAGACAAATGTGGGTTCCATTCCAAGTTTCCTAAGAAATCTCCATATTGCACCAATTTGCAGTCTCACCAGCAATGTATGAGTGTGTTTTTCCCCCCACATCCTTGCCAACATTTATTTGTTGTCTGTATTCTTGATAATTGCCTCTGACTGGTGTGAGATGAAATCTTAGAGTAGTTTTGATTTGCATTTCTCTAATTACTAGATATATTGTCTTTTACAGAGCACTCGAGATTCCAGAGTGTGTACTCGTGTGAGATATTAGTAAAAATATAGGACATGGTCCTGATGGAGGAAGAAATTTCAGAACTAAAATGAGAATTATGAAAGTTTAGTTTTTACTTCCCAGGCCAGGTCAATTTTTTTTTTTTTTTTTGTACCAAGGATTGAACTCAGGAGCACTAAACCCTTGAGCCACATGCCCAGAACTATTTTATATTTTGAGTTGCTTAGTGCCGCGCCTTTGCTGAGGCTAGCTTTGAACTCATGTTGTTTCCTTCTCAGCCTTCAGAGTCCCTGAGATTATAGGAATCCACCACTGTGATTGATCCCAGGCCAATTTTAAGCATCTGTCTTTTACAATGTTTTAGTCGCTGTTAGCTTATACATGTATCATGTTTTTGCCATTAGCTTCTCATTCCTTGAGTAGAATTTGAGAATATACCATGTACCCCAAATGTTAATTTCCCCAGGAGAACACCAGATATGTACTAGCACCCTCTAAACTACTTTAGATGGAGCATGACAAGGATCTCCCCTAGATTCCACTTTTATCGGCAATTGCTTCCCATTCTTTCCATTCTTCATTTATTTTTTCCAGATAATCCTCCCTTGGATAGAAATGTTACCCTGAACCACAAAGTTCAATATATACAATGTTGACTTCCTTTTAATTCCATATATTCCATATATATTTTAACATTTTTCCTTCAGTTTTAAAAAGTCTTCCCTTTAGTCTCTTATCATCTTCCAGTTTTTTTTTTTAAGATGGGCTTTTAATTTTCATTAGCTTACTTTTTTTGTGGATGGGCATATATGATAACTCTATTGTTTGTGATGCTTTGCAAGCCATTGTTGAATTTCATATGGGGTGCCTTAACTAGATAAGCAACATCCAAATTAAACTCATACTCTTGCTCTAGGCCCTAATAGTGGCAGTCACTCTACTGGCCAGGTATGCACATCTAGATCCAAAACAAATGTTACTCTCAATCAAAATTTACTGTTGCCCACCTGGAAACCAGACAGTGGCCAATGTAATGCACTAGCTAGCTCTGGCTTTTTCTGGATACTTTCTATGGACAGCTCTTAACTGAGTTTAGTCTCTAACCTTTCTACTGACAAGCAGAACTTGCAGGTATGTTCCCAGCCCTTGAGGAGACAGGATACCTATTTTTTTTTTCACACATGGCTGCACTGTTGGAATGCCTGCATGCCTTCTCATCTTATGCCCCCAAAAGGCCACTTGCAAAGAGGGAATAAAAGCTCCCATTTGTTGGTTCTGGTTCTTCTCTGAATTCTGAAGGGAAGTTTTATGATAGATATAGACACACTCCACTTTGATCATGTCACTTCAGGCCCATAAATTAAGGTTTCTTACAGTTTATGCCCTAGACAGGAACCATTCATACCCCTAGGGACTTTATTTTCAGACTGTATTACTTTTCCATTAGCTATCTTCTGAGAATTGGTAAAAATTCATACACATCATTGTTATTGTTATCTAGCTCTTCAGAGGCATGAAAAAACATTTTTTTTTAATTCTTCCTAAGTCAAATAGTAATGATTACTTGGAAATATTATTTTTATCTTTTAACCTACATTTATTTACCTTTAGAAAGAAATTCTTAATGATTTTTATAGGTTTCTGACTCTGAACTTCTGTGATCTTAGAACAGAAAAATTTTGACATATTTCTATTTTTATTTAAAGTGCATATACAGTTCATTATCATGTGTACTCAGGCCTGTTTAATGTGTGCACGTTAATGTATTTCTGCATGCATAAATACTGTTCCTGCTTTTAAAGCAAATATTTTGCATTCCATAGTCTGACTGTTTTACAGTAAATTGTGAGATCTGTTCAAAAAATACTATAATAATCAAAGTATTAATATATACCCTCTAGTATAGTAGACATTTGAAAATCTTATTAGGTGATATTCTCTCCTCCTGTCTGAACTTATGCCACAAACTTTCATTATGGACTTTAAAAAAAACTGTTTTGGTCTTAAACTATGGATTCACTTTTGTCTTGTGAGTTTATTTATTAAATGGGCTATCACTGGTGATGGAATCCTGAATGGAACATTTATCAAGAAGAATGAGTAGAAAATGAGCTGAAAAGTTAAATGATTATGAATTGAATTCATGCTAAATATTTGTTTTATTTCTTAATAACAATTAGGTCATTTTTCAATTATGTCATTTTAGTAGTTATGATTTGAATTACTAAACTCTGAATTAACTTTGCTTAGTAGGTATATTTTAAACTAAAAAGCGCTCACATTTTGCAATACATTTTGATGAACATTTCTTCTCCTAAAAGTGACAAGGGCAGAGGAATGTTGTTTTCTTTTTGAGCTATCATTCAGCCACAGTATATTCTCAGCACCACTTTTAATTAGGAGGGTGGGACACTGTCCCCAATGCATCAGAAATTTCTCCATTTCACAGAAGTCTCACTACCACCTTAAATTGCTTTGGGAATTGGGGAACAATTATAATAAATGTTGCACAATACATATTTACTCTTCATATCTGTGGAAATGGGCATCATTTCTTGAACCTGACCTTAAATCATATGTCTGGCATGAATGTTAAGGAAAATGTAGTTATTTCTTATACTAGGTAGAAATAATGTATCATTATAAAGGTGAGTTCTGAATATCTTGAAACCATAAATTTTCATTCATAATTAGGACTAGTACTAAATATGAATTTATAATGTGAATAAAAATTAGGAAATATACATATAAATTTATTAGTACTGAATAGATTTATGGTTTAGTATTATCATTATTATAATCTGTCCCATCTTGGTGAATTCATAAAGCAGTTTCTGCATGTATCTGAATTTCTCTGAAAACAAATTGTGAGGTAAGTAAGGTAGAGATTTCTAGCTCTGTTGTACAAATGAAAACCTGAGCCTGTATATTAGAAGAAAAAAAAGAACCTCAAACTAAGAAGTTTTGTAACTAATTCCCAATATTTTCACTAGGTTAAACATAAGTGTTACAGTGACTTAGGTGACACCATATATTTTTTGGTTCATAAGCTTGTTCTTATTAGATATCTACTTATTAATACTGATAGAAAGAAGTGAGAGAACAATGTGGGCCTATTAAGTTTTCCTGAATGTGAGTCCATAAATGCTGTGCACAAAATTCCTTTAGAATTTAGAAAGTAAGTCTTATACCTATTCAGTCAAAATTGATCTACTATGTGCAGCAGGTGCAGAAGTGGCTTAGCATGGTAGCATGTGTCATAGTCACATCTGTCTGAAAGAGGAGGTCAACAGGCTCCCTGGTCCTGTACTCCAAAGGGGCTGGATCTGGAACATTGCCACACTTTCTGGTAAGTCAGTGTCTTGCTGTTACCTTTCTTTGGCATTCATGGTGGGCTGGTGAGAGTGCTCATGTACCTCATCTATGACATACCTTGACCAATATCTAACTCCACTTCAGTAAGATATTGACTTATCTTAACAAGTAGCATAGAGTGAGCATAAAATCATAGCACAAGAAGTGTCATGTTCTGAGGTATATGAACAATCCCACGTTCCTCACAACCTCTGTGATTAGAAATTAAGACCTTGAAAGTGACCATTTTTTCTTTCCATTGTTAACTGCTTACAGATAAGTCTTGCCTTTATCTCAGTTTATTTCTATCACCAACCATTTTTTTTGTAAATATATTGTAAAGATTTTAATGCAACCTCCCAAGCATGAAAGTAGTGGAAAGAGAATGGGTTTTGGATTTTGGATCTGCTAATACATTAGCTGTGTGATTTCAAGCAAGTGAGCTAATGTCAAGTGCACTATCTGATACATAGGAATCTGTGAGCTAAATTATTTTGGTGACTTTTTTTCTGTTTAAGAAATTTTGGGGGTAGTGCTGGTTTTACGCTGAGTGAGTAGAGATTAAAAATTGGTCTGAGAATTCTCATGTGGGAATCCAATATTCTTTCATCTGTGCCTCTCATCAAGGTTGAAAATTTCTACTTGGTGTTCTGTCAGTTATTTCTGAAGTGACAATTTCTCTGTCTGGTTTGGCTTCTGACTCCATGACATCATCCACTAGAGAGAAATTTTCCCACCTCTCTTCACAAAATGAACTGCATATTGGAGTGAAAGTTGAGTGGGTTAACCTGAAAGATGGTGGTGATTATGAAGAGATGATTTTTGTGTGCATGTGGTAGGTAGCAACTACTGACAACCTTATTAATCTAGATCTCTCAACTTTCTTATGTCATATTTCCGCTCAAAAACCCCATAAAGTGAATCCTGTGATGTCAAGTTTAGAGGGTAGCTAACATCACAGGTCTAAACATTCACTTTGTGCTTTGTTTCTCCTAACAGGCTCCTTTTTATCAAAAAGACTGTCAAATTCTTTGTCTGACTTTTGAAGCTTTGTATACACCAGCCTCATGTGCTTTTAGCTGTGTTTCCCACCAGTCCTCCACAGATACTCCCTGTCTGAAAAGCAGGTGCTATGATCCTGCTGATCCTAAATGTTGCTCAGTCTGTTTCTATTGGGGTACTCTTTTTTTTCTATTTCTTCAGATCTGTCTAAATTGGAAATTCTTTCAGAATTCTATCTTTACTTGTTTGTCCTTAGCCTCCCTCTGAGAGTTCTTATAAAATTCACCCTGGACACATGATTGAATCATACGCTGTGTGATTGAATCATATGCTGTATCAAATGGTGCCATGAATCTTTTCCCCTTTCCCTGGCTGAACTGTGCACTTTTATTGGCAGACATGATGGGTCATACTTTTTCTATCCTTTCATCGATTGTTAGGATTGTGCTGAATTAAGCTATCAGTAATAATGTCTGGCAAAAGATTTATCCTTTTATATAAATTTGTGTTTCAAAAATATTCATTTCTGTAGTATACTGAATGGCAACAATATGTGGCTCTGCAGTTTATGGGACAATGCAAAATATAATCACCTTGGTCTTTTCCAGGTTGTTAAAACAGCCCATGTAATAATGCAAAAGAATATCTATTGGGATCAAAAACATCTCGATGATCTGCCAATCACACTAAGAAAACTGACATCTTGCTTCTGAAAAGCTGTCCTCATACTAGCTATTTTATCACAGCCTGTGGAAGTTTATTAGAAATGCAAATTCACAGGACCTGCTCCAGGCCTACTAAAAGAGAATTTATGTTTTAACAAAATTCTCAGGTGATTAACATGTGCATAAAAATTTGAATGTCTGAAGTAGTGGATTATTTATTATTCCATCAAGAGAGAAAAAAATCAGACTGTGCTCTGTGGCAAAACAAGGTGTAGTAAACTTTTTCAGTTGTAGCACATAGAATTTTAGTTCTCATTGCCAAAAAGCTGAGTGTAGTGCTCCATTTTATACTTATTGCATGGTTAATCTTTGCTGCATCCTGTCTTTCACATTTGATAAAAATTATGGGATAAGGGGTATGTTTGTCTGCCTTTTGTGAAGTATTACATGCCATACATATATGCAAATATACTTAAGCATTATTACTGTTTCCTCGAAATCACTTAAAGAAATAAATCAGGGGTAATTCTTAAGTCATAAAAGAAAACGTGTAAAGACAGAGTATGTAGTGTTTCCTACAGATTCTCCATCACACGCAGAGTTCGTCTACACGGTGCATGTGTCCTATATGATTAAATAGAAAGAGCGAATTGTTTCTGTGGAATCAATAATTAACTTTGAACTGATATCACATTATTGTATACATGGTTCAATGTGCTATGATGTAATGGTTGCCCTTATGAAAATACACATTTAACTCAGAAGAGATTCAGAATTTTAGGTAGATTAAGAAATATGCTTAAAAATCAAACCTGCTTTAAACTGTGAAAATTCCTGTTGATCAGGAGTTAAAATTCTAGTCTTTGTTGTCTGTTGCTTTTTCCACTGTTCTCTCCCTGTGCTTGATGAAATGAAGTAGTCAGGTTTATAGCTTGCAATATTCTGGGGCTTTTAGAAAAGTCAACTAGGAGTGTTCTCAATGATAGGCGTATTGCTACCTAATTTGCTTCTGATCCTAGATATATCTTCACATATAAATATAGGATCCTAGATATATCTTTACATATTCCAGACAGGACAGAGAAATCCTCAGTATCCTGTCACAGGATATTGTAGTTTAGGCACAGACACTGTTAAAGATAACTGAATGACACTTTTGAAACACTCTCTCTTTCATCCTACAATGTTTATTCAAGAAATTTGTTACATTTTTAGTTTGGCCATAAAAAATTTTAAGCCAACCTGCCTTTGACATCCTAAAGCTGGGATATGGATAGGACAAATGCAACATTTGTGAGAGAATTCATTCTCCTAGGACTCTCTGGTTACCCCAAATTTGAGATGAGTTTCTCTGCTCTGGTTCTAATTATGTACCTAGTGATTCTCAGTGGCAATGGTGTTCTGATCATATTGAGCATCTTTGATTCCCGTCTTCACACTCCCATGTACTTCTTCCTGGGCAACCTCTCCTTCCTGGATATCTGCTACACATCTTCTTCAGTTCCCTCAATACTGGTGAGTTTAATCTCAAAGAAAAGAAACATTTCATTCTCTGGATGTGCACTGCAGATGTTCTTTGTATTTGCCATGGGATCCACAGAATGTTTTCTCCTTGCCATGATGGCTTTTGACCGCTATGTGGCCATCTGTAACCCTCTGAGGTACCCCATCATCATGAGCAAGGAGGTGTGTGCACTGATGGCCTCTGTATCATGGCTGTCTGGTGGAATCAATTCAGCTGTGCAAACCTCTCTTGCCATGCGACTGCCTTTCTGTGGGACAAACATTATCAATCACTTCACATGTGAGATCTTAGCTGTCCTCAAGCTGGCTTGTGCTGATATATCCCTCAATATTATTACCATGTCAATATCAAATATGGCCTTCCTGGTTCTCCCACTGCTGGTCATTTTCTTCTCCTACATGTTCATCCTCTACACCATCTTGAGAATGAACTCAGCCACAGGGAGACGCAAGGCCTTTTCTACCTGCTCAGCCCATCTGACTGTGGTGATCATATTCTTTGGTACCATCTTCTTTATGTATGCAAAACCCAAGTCCCAAGACCTGAATGGGGAAGACAAGTTGCGAACTTCAGACAAGCTTATTCCTTTGTTTTATGGGGAAGTGATCCCCATGTTGAATCCTATCATCTATAGCTTGAGGAATAAGGATGTTAAAGCTGCTGTAAAATATATGCTGAACCGAAAACTTACTTAGTAAAGCCATCAGGAAGCCAAGGCAGGAAGATTGCGTGTTCACTGTCAGCCTCAGAAAAAGCAAGGTGTTAAGCAGCTCAGTGAGACCCTGTGTCTAAATGAAAATACGGAATTGGGATGGGGATGTGGCTCAATGGTTGAGTGCCCCTGAGTTCAATGTCTGGCACCTACCTCCAAAAAAAAAAAAAAAAAGAAAAAAGAAAAGAAAAGAAAAAACAAACCCAACATCAGAAAATGCAAGTTTATGTATTTGTGTCAGAACTACAATCTTACCCCATAGATGCTTCACTCTTTGCCATTCTATTTCCTTCAGATCAGTTGTGGTTTCTATCTAATGCTCTGGTCCCTAAACCCTGTGGTCCTCTGTCTGTCTCCACCCATGTGAATATTGTTACTGCAGAGCACCTATGATTTCTGGTGTGTCTCTTCTTGGATCACACTGTTGTTGATCCATCAAGGTGTGAAGGAGACTGTGAATAATGCCATTTGAACATCTGCTGTCTGTCCTTCATCCATTTCACAGGACATACACACTTATTCTGATCCCTGTTTAGTTTTCTTAAATTTTTGATGCATTTAAATAAGGTTTTGGCCTTTACAAATTCTATTTTTATTGTTTTAGTCAACTTCTTAGCACCTAACCTTAATTTTTTCCCCACAATATCATGAGTACCAGCATCTTATCTGCAAGTGTATATTAGGTTGGACTCGTCACCTGCTAAAATATTCCATGGATATATGTGATGAATATAATTTAACTTTTATATAGAAATGTACATTCATGTTCTCCAGTGATCAGGAAACTAACAGATTTAATAATTAATTGTCCTTCCGAATGGTCAGAAAATCTTTAACAGATTTTTAGAAATATTAAATTTTGATTCGTAAAAATCAAAATTCAGAGTATTTTCTGAAATTTCAATATCATAAGAAAAGAAAAAATGTTTATGAATTAAGATAGTGAAGTAGGAGCCAGCTGTAATTTTGTAAAATTCAAAAAGCTGAAGGGCAAATACTGAGGTGTGTGGCTGAGAGTATATTCTGAGGTTTAATATTGGATCCTCAGGGACTTAACAGAGACTCAGAAATTCTGATTATGGGAACGGAGAGTGCAAAAGAGTTCATACATGCCAAACCTGCATCTGGAGCACTGAGGCAAGGCAGGTGCAGATGTCGAACAAAGGGAAAGAGAGGGAGACACAGTTGAGAAAATTGTTAGGGAATTAGGTGCAGAAGAGATGATGAGTTTGAGCTTTGCTGATCCTGGAACTACATACCAGTCTGGTGCAGAGAAATGCTTCACTGTTTAAAATGTACATTTGGAGAGCTGTATGAAGGAAACCCATCTTGTAGTGGTCATACCTAAGCTTGTAACTTTGGGGATATAGATCTCTGCATCTTCATTTTCACTGGATATTGCAGTTTATGTGTGCCACAAGAAAACAACTTTGAAGGAAACCCTATGAATAAAATATACAATAAAGTTGCTGTGAGCCAAAGGTTGCTAAGCTGCCATGGAGAGCAACAGAAACAGAGTGTGGCATGCTCTACCACCTGGGCTTGAGTGCTTCTTTGTACACAGGAAAGGCTCCTGGGGACAAAAACCCACTAGCTCCTCACACCAGGGAGGAATCCATCTGCTGGGCTGGAACACCCAACACAGTCCCCACTGTTCAGTCACAAGATCTGCCTCTTCCCAGTCCATTTCAGAGCTACCACAGCCACCCAAGTCACACTGGAGGAGAGCAGGGTGAAAACTGTGTGAATAAGCTCTGAGCCTGAGTTCTACACAGTTTATTTGATGAAGTTGTTGATTTAGACCTGGAAAAAAATATGCAAATCCCCACCCCAGAGCAGAGCTGATTGGTTTCAGTTGCTCCCATGTCCAGAGACAATCCAAGGATATGTCACTGAGGTTTGGGCATTTGTCATACCCATAATACTTGATGGATTCCAAAACCAAAGTCCCTGAGAGCTGCCTGTCTTAAATACTGTAGCGAAGGATGATGTTAGTCTTTTTCATGTTTGTTTTTAATTTTGCTCTATTGTCTTCTGTGTTGATTTGTTTTGTTTATACTCATTATTTGTTATTTCATGCTTTTGTCTAATTTTCATACATTTTTCAAATTCATCAATTTGATTTTTCGTTTCTTTACTCTTTCTCAATTTTCCCCTTCCTATTTTCTTTCTTACTCATCTTCTGTCTCTCTTCTCTAAATTGCTCCCACCTTTTTTGTTTTGATCTCTTTTGGTTTTTTTCTGTTTTGTTTTTTCATCTCTTTTCTTTTTTTCTATGTAGTTTAATATTAATTTGCTTCCTTTCTTGCCTAATCTTTCAGCCTATTTCATATTATTACTTTGCATTTCTTCTCTTTGGGTGGTCAAGTGATAGAAAATAATTTTCATTGTTTTTAACATATGTTGGTATATGGTTTGTTTTAAGCTGTCACTGTCACTGGAGGTTATCTCTCTTCTCAAAGTGGTGCTGATTGAACACAGCACTTTGAACAGGTGGAGTGGGTGCTTTGATACCAATATGCATTGTGATCTGAGAGCACATCATAAAGAGAAAGTGCAACACTAAAATACCTCCAAATAAAAATGGAAGAGATATCCTCTCCAATAGATGTGAAAATCTCAACATAAAAACACAGGAAATATATAAAAACAAGGCAAGGAGACATCTCTAAAAGTTTATAACTCTCAAATAACTGAATTCTTCAATATCAAAGTGGAGGAAATTCTGGACAAGGAACTTAAAACTCTATTGAAAAAAAATGATCAATGCATTAAAAGAAGATACAAATAAACAACCAAAAGAGGATATGGAAGAGCATTTCAACTGAAATTCAGAAATAACAAGCAAACAGAAATTTTGAAAGTGTAAAACTCAGTAAGTCAAATAAAAAAAAATCAGTGGAAACCCTCACCAATAGACTTGATGAGACAGAAGAAAGAATATTAGGGCTCACATTTGAAGTGAAGGAAATAGGACTTTTAGATAGTAATCAAGAAAAGAAACTGTGAAAAGAATTTATAAGAGCTCTGAAATAGCATTTAAAGACCAAGTATAAGATTCATGAGTCTGAATGAAGAAGTAGCAATACAGGCAATGGTATCTAAAACTTATTTAGTTCAATAATAGTACAAAATTGCTCTACTCTTGGAAAGGAGATGAACAGGTGGATACTGAAGGGATTTAAAACCCTAAGTAAACATGACCAATAAAGATCTGCTTCACAACTTGTTATAGTTAAAGCGTCAACAATTTGGAAAAAATAAAGGATTTTAAAAAGTCCAAGACAGAACTTACAGATTACTGATAAGGGATAACCCATCAATATAACAATAGATTTCTAGGAAGAAACTCTAAAGGTCAGGAGGGCATGGAATGAGATATTTTAAGCCCTGAACTAGAATAAGTGCCAATCTATGTTACTAAATACAGAAGAGGTATCCTTCAGAATTGATGAAGAAATAAAGACCTTTCAAGGTGAGCACAAGCTAGAGTACATGAAAACTAAGCCAGGATTTCAGAAGATACTTAAAGCAGTCCTATAAACAGAAAAGGAAGATAAACATAATGAAAAGAGAATAGAAGAGAAAAAAAATCTCACTAGAAGAGCAGATAAGCAAATGATAATTAGGAACAAATAAAACATTAGCATCAAAACAAAATGACAGGAATTAGTATGTACCTCTCTATAACAATCCTGAATGTAAATCTGAAAATTCAGTTAAAGAAGCAATTATATTATGCCTGTTGCATACATACACCTCATTAGCAAAGACATACACACTGAAAGTGAAAGATAGAAAATGATATTGCATGTGAATGGAATCTAAAAACAAGCAAGGGAAGCTGTACACATATATGATATGGCAGACTTCAAGACAAAATTAGTTAGAAGAGAAAGAATGTCATTATATATTGGTAAATGGAACAATACAACAAGATTATGCCTTCAACATCAATGTACCCCATTTTATAAAACAAACACTACTAGAAATAAATGGATAGACCACCAATAAAACAATAGTGATTGACTTAATTACTCCACTCTCGCTGTAGGATTATCCAGACACACACATATCAATGAAGATTCAGCAGAGTTAAATTACCTATAGATTGAATGGACATAACAGATATTTCCAGAATATTCCATCTAATATCATTTTCAGAAGCTCATGGAACTTTCTCCAAAATAGATCATATGTCATACAGTAAGTCTCATTAAACATGAAAAATTTAACATAATTTCTTATATCTCATCAGATGAAATTAAACTAGAAATCAACAGCAAGAGAAATTACAAAAAGAATACAAACACATGGAAATTGAACAGTATATCTTTGAATGAAGTTTGGGCCATTGAATAAATAAAGAGAGAAATTTTAAAATTGCTAATATAAAATGAAAATAAAAACAACATACCAAAGTCTGTGGGATAAAATGAAGGAAGTTCTAGACAGGAGTTTATATCTATGAGTGCCTACATTAAAAATCAGAGAGATCTCAAATAAACAAACTATTGATGCAAATTTAGGTTTCTGATAAATAAGAACAAACCAATTCCCAAACAAGTAGAAAGAAATAAATAATAAAGATCAGAAGTTAATGAAGTAGAGACTAAAAGACCAATATGAAGGATCAATGAAACAAAGAGTTGGTTCTTTGAAAAGATATAAAATTGATAAACCTTTAGCCAAGTAAAGCAAAGAGAGTACATTAATAACATTAGAGATAAAAATGGCAATATTACAACAAATGTATCTGAAATCCAGAAGATCATTAGAGATTTTTTTTGAAAACTAATATTCTGATAAATTGGAAAGTCTAGAATAAAAGAAAACATTTCTAGGGACATATGATTTACCAAAATTGAACAAAGAGGATATTGAAAAACTGAACAGACTAATAATAAGCAATAAGCAGTAATTAAAATGCTCCGAACAAACAAAAGCCCAGCATGGGTGAATCCTTAGCTGAACTTCACCAGACATTTAGAGAAGAAGAAGCAACAATGCTTCCCAAACTTTCCCATGAAATAGAAATGGAAGAAATGCTTTTAAACTCATTCTACAAAGCAACTATCATCCTGATATTAATACTGAATAAGGATACAGTTGGGAAAGAAAATTACAGGCCAGTATCCTTGATGAACATAGACAAAACAATTTCTCAAGTAATGCTGTAAGGGTCCAGCGAACATCAGAGGAAGAGACCACCAAGAGACCGGCTCATGCAACAGCAAAAGGGGGTTTATTGAGGATCCAATCCAGCGCGCTGGGGCTCCAGGCTCACTCAAGAAGGGAGAGCGGCCAGAGCCCCGAGCAGGGGTTGAGCAGTGCTTAAGTACACTTTTTGGGGAGGGCGGGGGCTTTGTATACATCAGAGCAAATCATCATGAGGCGCGGGAAAATTGAACAACAACTCTCAAACATGATTAGTCCATTCATTGGTGGGAACAGGTCGGGCGGGGGTGATAGGTCAGTCCTAAGGAGGGGGGTACATTCAAACTGATTGGTTTGGGCCCTGAGGTGCCTACGTGCTGAGCTGCACTGGGTCCAGGTTGTTAAACAACTAAGTGGGCAGTACCAGGCATTGTCTTAACTACCTCAGGAATTTCAGGTTCTGTGTGCAGTTCAGAAACTTTATAATACCTAGTCCTTTACATTTTAACTTCAGTTTCATTTATCCTTTCAATACATTGCAAGCCAAATTCAAAAACATATTAAAGAGATAATACACCATGATGAAGTTGGTTTCATTATAAGAATGAAAAGATGGTTCAACATAAACAAATAGATAAATGTATTACATTATGTAAATAGAATCAAGGACAAAAATCGCATGGTCATCTTAATAGATGTAGAAAACACATTCAGCAAATTCCAACATCCCTTTCACAAAGAAATTGGGGAAAAAATTCTTACTTCAACATCATAAAGGTTATATATGACAATTAATAGGAAAAAAGTGAAAAGTGAAAGCATTTCCTCTAAAATAAGGAATGAGACGAGGATGTCCACTTTCCCCACTACTATTCAAGATGGTTCTTGCAATTTTAGCCAGAGCAATAAAACAAGAGAAAGAAATTAAAAAGATACAAATAGGAAAGGAAGAAGTCACATTATCACTGTTTGCAGATAATATGAGCCTATACTTAGAAGACTATAAAGGCTTCATCCACTACAAGACTACTAGATCTGATTTTAAAAAAATCAAAGTTAGCACAGGAATAGGCTAAAAAATAAACATAAAAATAAATGGATTTTCTATGCACCAATAATGTACCCACTGAGATATAAATTCAGGAAAATAATTCCATTCATAATAATTTCAAACAAAGCAAAATAAAACAAACAAAAATTCCTAAGAACCAGTTGTATTGGCATGTGCCTATATTTCCAGTGTCTTGGGAGGCTGAGGTAGGAGGATCATAAGTTAAAGCCTGCCTCAGCAATTTGGTAAGGCTCTAAGCAACTAAGCAAGATCCTGTCTCAAATTGAAAACATAAATAATGGACTGGGGATGAGGATGTGACTTGGTGGAATGCCCCTAGGTTTAATCCCTGATACAAAAAAAAATAACAACAACAATAAAAACAGCCCTAGGAATAAACCCAGCGAGGTAAAAGATATCTACAATAAAAATTAAACACTGAAAAAAGAAATAAAAAATGACTCTATCAGATTAAAATACTTCCCATGCTTAAGGAAAGGCTGAATTAATATTGTTAAAATAGATATCAAAAATGATCTGCACATTCAAGGCAATCCCTATCAAAATAAACACAGATAATACTCAAAGAACTAGAGAAAACAATCCTAAAATTGATATGGAGGAATAAAGGACCCATAATTGCCAAGTGCACTTGAGCAAAAAGAACAATTTTGCAAGTACCACAATACTCAATTTCAAGATATGCTACAGAACCACAATAACAAAACAGCCTGGTACTGGCATAAAAACAGGCCTTTATATTAATAGAATAGTATAGAAGACACAGAAATAAATCCATACAGCTACAGTCATCTGGTTCTGGACAAAGGTACCAAAAACCTAAGAAAACACAGCCTCTTTAACAAATGATCTGGGAAAACTGGATGAAAAACTGGATGTGTAGATGAATGAAACCAGATCCCCATCTCTCAATCTGTATAAAGGTCAAGTCAGAATGGATAGAAGATCTAAGTGTAAGACCTGAACTTTGAAATTAAGAGAAGAAAACATAGGGGAAACCATCAAGATACACAGGCAATGACTTCCTGAATAAGACTCCTATAAATCAGGAATTAAAAGCAAGAATTGATAAATGGAATAGCATCAAATTAGAAAGCTTCTGCACAGTGACAGAAACAACAGAGTGAAGAGACAGCCTATAGAATGGGGGATAATCTTTGCTAGCTACTCTTCCACCAAAGGATTAACATTCTCTGCATAGAATATATAAAGTACTCAAAAAAATTAACCACCCCCACTGACCCATGCAATAAATAGGCAAATGAACTGAACAGACACTACAACAAAAGAAGTACAAATAGCTCATAATCATTTGAAAAAAAAAACATTCAGCACCTTTAACTCTCAGGGAAATGTAAATTAAAACTACATTAGAATTCCATTCACCCTCCTCATGATGGAAATTGTAAAAAATATAAATAACAATAAATGCTGGGGAGGAGGTGGAAAAAAATCCTGTGTACATTGTTGGTGGGGATGTAAATTAATACAGCCTCTAGGGAAATAATTATAGAGACAACTCAAAATACTAAAAATAGAACTACGATTTAATATGTCTTTAGTATATATTAGTATTTATCTGAAAGAAACAAGGTTAGTATACTATAGAAATATCTGCACACCCACATATATTGCGGTAGACACATTATGTAATCAGCCTAGGTGCTTGTTAACAGATGAATGAATTAAGAATATGGAATGTGGAATATGTATACAATGAAGTATTATTCAACCCATAAGGAGTATGCCATTTGTAGAAAGTGGATGGAACTTGAGATCATCATCTTAAGCACAATTAGCCAGATTCTCAAAAAGACAATCATCACATGTTTTCTCTAATATGTGAAAAGTAAGAGAAAGAAATAAAAGGCTGTTAATGTATAGGAAAGTGATTGGGGGAGGAGAGGAGGGGAAACAATGTGGAATGAAATTGAGGGAATCATGTTATATGCATGCATGAATAGCCAGAATGAAACTCACTCTTCTGTATAAGTAATTCGAAGCAATAAGAAACAAAAAATTGTAATGATAACCACCTCCCAAATATATAATATTAATGCATCTCTTATTAAGTATAAGTCATATATTCATCATGTTTTTATTTTGATTTATCAGTAGATGTAGTATAAACACTGGAGGTTTAATATTTATTGAGATGTGCAGCCCAGGTTTTTACAGCATAACTTATAAGAAGTTAAAATAATATTATAAGAGATGTGAATGTTTAAAATTTCTGGCATAATTATCCTCATACACCTATGTATGTGGTTTTATTTATTGTATTGTTTATCTTTTATTCCAAAAAGAAACTTGGTGGTAGCATCCTGTGTGGACTTAATTAAAAAATGAAGAGAAGGTGAGCTAAAAGATAAAAGACAGTGCATTTAATTCATAGTGAATACCTGTTTTATTTTATTCACAATATTTTAATAATTTTTTTTTACAATTGCATGATTTCATTTTAGTTATTGTTATTTGAACTCAAGGATTTGATTTAATTTAGCTTGGGTTGATATATTTTAACCAAAAAAATTCTCACATTTCATAATGTGCATTTGGTGAACACTTGTTCATTTCCCAAAGTGACAAGGACAGGGGAATGCTGTTTCCTTTTTGAGCTACAGTTCAGCCACAATCTAGTCTCTGCACCACTAGTAATTGGGTGTTTGGGATGATGTTCTGAATACAGCAGAAGTTTCTCCATTCCAGAGATGATTCCTACCACTTTAAATTGCTTTGGGAATTGGGAAACAATTATAATATAATAATTGCTGCATAACTCATATTACCCTTCATATCTATGAAGTTGGGCAATTCTTAATGAACCCAACCTTAATTCATATAGCTGATAAACAATGCTATTGTTTCTTCTAGTAGGTAGAAATAATGTACCATTATAAAGGTGAGTTCTGAATATCTTGAAACCATACCTTTTCATTTATAATTAACTATTACTAAATATGAATTTATACTTCATATTATAGATGAATATAATACACATACCAATTTATTAGTACCAAATAGATTTATAATTCGATATTATCATTGTTCTAACCTGTCCTACTTGGTTAATCCATAAAGCAATTTCCACCTGTATCTAAATTTCTCTGAAAACAAATCATGAGGTAAGTAAGGTAGGAATTTCTGTCTCTGTTGTACAAATGAAAAACTGAGCCTGTATGTTAGAAGAACAAAGAACCTCAAACCCAGAAGTTTTGTAACTAATTCTCAATGTTATTACTAGGTTAATGAATGATGTGAGTGTTCCAGTGACTTAGGTGACCACTATGTTTTTTGGTGCATAAGCTTCTTCTTTTCTTATTACATGGCAGCTTGTTAGTACTGACAGAAAGAAAGAACTAAGAAAACAATGTGGCCCTATTAAATTGTCCTGTACATGAGTCCATAAATGATGTACAGGTAATTTGCTTAAGAATTTAGAAAGTAAACCTTCACCTTTAGTCAAAACTCCTCTATTCTGTGCAGCCAGTGTGTCAGGCCATATTTGTACAGAGAACAGCAAAGTAAACAAGCTGACTTCCCACAGTTCTTGTCTCCAATACACATGGTAATCGAGTTAAAGTGCTGGGAGGAGAGAACAATGAAAGATAACAACACATAGATTCAATTATATATTCATAACCTATATTTAAACCAATAATACACATACACCTAACATGAAATTTGTCCATAAATAAAACCATATGTATTTTTATAGTTTTTTATAGGTTTGTCCATATATATAAACCATATGTAGTTTTATATACATATTGATATACATATTCATATATTTTTATATATATGATCACACCCTAACCCTAACTCTAAACATACCCCTCAACTTAGTGCTAAACCTAACAGTAAAAACTATTTATATATAAAGCTATAACTATTTATGGGAATATTCATATACTTTGACATATATTCTTATATATCATCATATACATTAATATATGTGTATATATCCTAACCCTAACAGTAATCCTACCCCTAAACAAAATGCTAAAAATTTTATGCATTCATTTTTAAAATTTATTTATTTTTTTGTTTGTTCTAACTAGTTATACATGACAGTAGAATTCATATTGACACATCATACATAAATGGTATATAACTTCTCATTCTTCTGGTTGTACATGATGTAGAATCATATCAGTCATGTAATTATAAAAACATATAGGGTAATAATGTCCCATTTATCCTACTATCCTTCCTACCCCCATATAACCAACCCTTCCTTCACTCCCCTCTGTCTAATCCAAGTACCTCTACTCCCCCTTAGCTCCACTCCCCTTATTGTGAGTTAGCATCCGCATATTTGATATAACATTTGGCCTTTGTTTTGGGGGGGACTGGCTTATTTTGCTTAGCATGATATTCTCCAGCTCCATCCATTTACTGGCAAATACCATAAATTCATTTTTATTTAAGGCTAAATAATATTTTATTGTGTATATGCACCATAATTTCTTTATTCACTCATCTCTTGAAGGGCACCTAGGTTGGTTCCTTAGTTTAGCTATTGTGAATTGTGATGCTATAAGCATTAATGTGGCTGTGTCACTGTGGTATGCTGATTTTAAGTCCTTTGGGTATAAAATGAGGAGTGGGATACCTGAGTCAAATGGTGGTTCCATCCCAAGTTTTCTAAGGAATCTTTATACTGTTTTCCATAGTGGTTGTAACAATTTGTAGTCCCACCAGCAATTTATGAGTGTAGCTTTTCCCCCACATCCTTGCCAACACCTGTTATTGCTTGTATTCTTGATAATTGCCATTCTGACTGGAGTGAGATGAAAGCTTAAAATAGTTTTGCTTTGCAATTATCTAATCATCAGAGGCATTAAACATTTTTTTCATATGTTTGTTGTTTGATTGTAGTTTTCATCTGTGAATTATCTATTCAGTTCCTTAGCCCATTTATTGATTGGTTTATTGTTTTTTTTTTGTTGTTGATGTTGTTAAGTTTTTTGAGTCCTTTATATATCCTTGAGATTAGTGCTCCATCTGGGGTGTGTGTGGTAAAATTTTCTCCCATTCTACAGGCTCTCTCTTCACATAATTGATTGTTTTATTTGCTGAGAAGAAACTTTTTAGTTTGAATTGATCCCCTTTATTGATTATTGATTTTATTTGTTGCACTTTAGGAGTTTTGTTAAGGAAGTCAGGTCCTAAGCAGACATAATGAAAATTTGGGCCTACTTACTCTTCTGTTAGGTGCAGGGTCTCTGTTCTAGTGCTTAAGTCTTTCATCCACTTTGAGTTGAGTTTTGTGCATGGTGAGAGAAAGGGGTTTAATTTCATTTTGCTACATATGGATTTCCAGTTTTCACAACACCATTTGTTCAAGAGGCCATCTTTTCTCCAATGTATGCTTTTGGCACCTTTGTTTAGTATGAGATAACTGTATTATATGGGTTTGTCTGTGTCTTCTATTCTGTACCCCATTGGTCTACATGACTATTTTGGTGCCAATATCATGCTGTGTTTTTTTAAAAAAAACTATAGCTCTGTAGTATAATTTAAGGTCTGGTATTGTGATGCCTTCTGCTTCACTCTTCTTGCTATGAATTACTTTGGCTATTCTGGGTCTTTTAATTTTTCAAATGAATTTTGTGATTGCTTTTTCTTGTTCTATGAAGAATGTTATTGGAATATTAATAGGAATTGCATTAAATTGTATGACACTTTTGGTAGTATGGTCATTTTGACAACATTAATGTTGCCTATCCAACAGTATGTGAGATCTTGCCATCTTCTAAGGTCTTCTTTAATTTATTTCTTAGTGTTCTGTAGTTTTTATTGTAGAGGTCTTTTACTTCTTTTGTTAGATTGATTCTGAAGTATTTTATTTTATTTTTAAGGCTATTGTGAATGGGGTAGTTTTCCTTATTTCTCTTTCAGAGGATTCATCACTGATATATAGAAATACATTTGATTTATGAATATTGATTGTATATCCTGCTAATTTGCTGAAATCTTTTACTAATTCTAGAAGTTTTCTGGTGGACTTTTTTAGGTCCTCTAAATATAAAATCATGTTGTTGACAAATAGTGATAGTTTGAGTTCTTTTTCTATTCAAATTCCTTTAATTTCTTTCATCTGTCTAATTGTTCTGGCTAGAGTCTCAAGGACTATGTTGAATAGAAGTTGTGAAAGAGGGCATCCTGTTTTGTTCCAGTTTTTAGAGGAATATCCTTGTCTTCTTCCAGTTCAGAGGGAAAAATTGCTTTCATTTTTTTTCTCCATTTAGAATGATGTTGTCCTTGGGCTTAGCATAGATAGCTTTTACAGTGTTGATGTATATTCTTATTATCCCTAGTTTTTCTAGTGTTTTGAATATGAAGTGTTTTGTCAAATGCTTTTTCTGTATCTATTGATATGATCATAAGATTCTTGTCTTTAAGTCTATTGATGTGATGAATTAATTTATTGATTTCCATATGTTGATCCAACCTTGCATCCCTGGGAGGAACCCCACTTGATTGTGGCACACTATATTTTTAATATGTTTTTGTGTGAAACTTGCCATAATTTTATTGAGAATTTTTGTATCTGTGTTCATCAGGGATATTGGTTTTCTTTCCTGGATGTGTCTTTGTCTGGGTTTGGTATCAAGTTGATACTAGCCTCATGGAATGAGTTTGAAAGTAAATGTTCCCTCTTTTTCTATTTTCATATATATTAATGTGTATTCTTTTACATATTCATACCCTGTTTTAAACGAAGCCAATAACCATACACCTAACACTAGAAGTATTTGTATGTAAAACAATATGTATTTATATATTTACCATGTATATTCACATATATATCCATATAATTTTTTATAGATATTTATATATGGATATATATGCTTATACCCTAACCTTAAATGTAATGCTATGCCTACACATAAGTCCTAAGCCTAAATACCCTAATCATAAATATATATATCAAAACTTACATTAATATAAATATTAATTTATATTTTATCATTATATTTACATATTTATCCATATATATTTACATATATTCATATGAATATATTTGTATATACATACCCTGTCTTTAAGTAAACCATAACCTCACATCCAAACCTATAGCAATTTATATATGAACAATATTTATTTATATACATTTTTACATATACATTTATGTATTGAGAGCCACAGCCGACTTGGAATGGCCCCTGGCATTTTGCCAGAAGTAGTGGTTGAGAGGTGATGCCAGCGAGCCTTTAAGATGATGACTTTTGAGTTCCTGTTGAGTTCCAGTTGAGCTCTCGCGGGGGATTCCTGAAGAGTTCGCCTTGGTTGGTGGAGTTCCTGTGGAGGGAGTTCCGGTTGGTGTGTGGTCCCTGGAAGGACCACATGGGTGGCGTTAGGGGGAGTTCGGAAATAAAGTTTGTTCCTACTTGAGTGGCTCGTGATTTGTGCCCAGCCAGACTGCGGCATTTATGTATATATTCATGTATTTGACATATGTGTTCATAACTTAATCCTAACCCTAACATTACACCTAAACTTAAAACTATTTACCTACAAAAATATGCTCATATACTTATGCATTTTGACATATATTTATATATTTCATATAAATTCTTATGTACATTCATATGTACTTATGTTATACATTTATATATTCATAATCTATTTTACATGAAACAGTGACAACAAGCCTAAGCATAAGTCTATGCAAATATAAAACCTATGTATTTATAAAATTTTCACATGTATTTTCTCATAAATATTCATGTACATTGATATATATTCTTGTCCTAACCCTAACTTTAAAATTTATATATATTTTCATATATGTGGATATGTTTCTATTCCCACCCTAACCCTCGTCCTACAAATTAAGACTAAACCTAATACTATCCATAATCATAATACTATTTTATATAAATTATGTACATTTATATGAATATTCATATTTATTTGAAATATATATTTATATTCATATTTTAATTTATGTATCCATATAAATTCAGTTATATATTTTTACCCTATATTTAAACGAAACCTAACCATACATTTACCCTAAATTATTCATATGTAAAAACATATATATTTGTATAATATTTTATAAGTATTTTCAAATACATATTCATACATATTCATATATATTGGTATATGTGTTCATACTCTAATTTTAACCATAACTTAACTTTAAAATTATCCCTAACCCTAACACAACTCCTAAATTTAAAATTATTCATATATAAAACCATATATGTTTATATGAAGATTCACATATATTTTGATATACATATTAATTTATTAAATAAATTATTATATATTAATTAATATATTCATATTCTATTTTTAAAGCAAACTGTAACAATACACCTAATACTAAACATAGCCCTATACAAAACCTTATGTATTTATAGAGGTTATTATATGTATTTTCACACATATATTCATATATATATATTTATATATTGATACTCCTATATAGTGATACCTATGTTTATATCCTAGCTCTAATCCTATTACTTCCCATAAAGTTAGTCCTAACTCTAACAATACTCCTAAACATTAACCATTTATATATAAAACCAAATACATTCATATTTTTGAAACATAAATTTATGTATTTACTTATAAATTCAAATGTATAATCACATATATTTATGTATAGACTTAGACCCTATCTTTAAAGCAAAATATAACCATACACCTAACAATAAAACCATGTACATATAAAAACATATACATTTATACTGTATTTTTAAATATTTTAAAATAAATATTCATATATATTTATATAAGTGTTTGTACCCTAATCTGAACCTAATGCTAACTCCTCTTATTACTAACCTTAATAATAACCTAAAAATTGAACTATTTATATGTAAATGTATATTTATATAAATATTCATATATAATTTGACATATATTTGCATATAAATTAATAGTCATATATTCTTTATATATTCATACCCTTTAAAAATAGTTTTTTAGTTGTCAATGGGCTTTATTTTGTTTATTTATATGCAGTACTGAGAATTGAATCCAGTGCCTCACTCATGCTATGCAGGCACTCTACCACTGAGCCACAATCCCACCCCTCATACCCCATTTTTAACCCAAACCGTACCATATATTAATTCTAAAACTATCCATATATAAATTCCCTCTATTCCTATAGAATTTCATAAATTTTCACATATATATTTATACATATTAATAAATATTGACACACATGTTCATACCCTAACCCTAACCCTAACCCTACCCTACCTGTAAACTTAGTCCTACCCCTAATCCCACCTCTAAACATAAAATTATTTATGCATAAAACCATATATATTTATACTAATATTTATGTGTATTTTGAGATCTATATTTACATATTAAATCATATGTAATCATTTTATATTCTTACCCTATCTTGAAAACAAACCATAACTATACACCTAACACTAATCCTGATAGGAAACCATATATATTTACTTTTCATCTATATTTTTATATATATATATATTTTTTTTTTGATATGTATGTTCAAGCCCTAACCCTAACCTAACACTTAAACTTATTTGAACCATGACACTCCCTCTAAACATTAAACTTTGTTTTGGGGGGGACATACTGAGGATTAAACTCAGGGGCACTCGACCACTAAGCCATATTCCCAGCCCGTTTTGTATTTTACTCTGAATGTATTTTACTGTGAATGTATCATCATACCAGCTAGTTCATCACAACCTGGACATTTATTAGACAGATTCACAGACCTTTTGCTATATTACTAAAAAATAATTTTAATTAACAAGATCCTCCAGCAATGTGTATGCCGACAAAACACACACACACACACACACACACACACACACACACACGAAACACTGAATTAAGTTAATTCTTTATTATTTCACCAGGACAGCAATCTTCAGATTGTAGTTTGTGGGATTGTGGGAAAACAAGATATAATCACCTTTGATGTTGTTGTTCATTGAACTTTAGACTTCATTGCCGGAAAATGAAGTTTTAGACTTCATTGCCGGAAAACTGAGCTTCATGCTCTAATTTTTATGAAGAGATTGAATAACTGTGACCACAGTTGGGGATAGTGAAAGATAAGCTTTATTTTTTTTAAAACAGCATGTGCCACACATACATATATACAAGTATACTTAAGCATTATTACTGTTTTCTCCGGGTTCACTTAAACAAATTCATCAAGAATAATTTCAAAGTCACAGAATAACACAAGTGAAGAGAGACTGTTTAGTTCTTCAAAGATTCTTCATTGCACATGTGCAAACTGGTCTATGAGATGGTCATATCTAAAAAACACAAAATAAGAGTGAGTTATTTCTATGAGATCAATGTATAACTTTGAATGGATGTTAAATTGCACTGTATGTGGTTCAATTTGATATGATCAAATGGTTGCTCTGTGAAAATTTATTTGACTAAAAAGAAATTCAGAGTTTCAGATCGAAAAACAAAAATGCAAACCTCCTTTGAAATTAAGAATATTGCTTTTAAACATTGAATCAAAATTTCTGTCGTTGTTTTCTTTTGCCTTCTTCACTGTTCTCTTACTATACTTGACAAAATGAAGAAGTCAGATTTGCTTCCTGAAATATTCTTAGGCTTTTAAAAAAGTCAACTGGGAGTTTCTTCAACAATAAGGAAAGTTGCTTTTGAATTTGTTTATGATTCTAGAGAAATCTCCAGATAATGGAAACGTGGCATAGAAACTCTCAATATCTTCATATCGTATTTTTGGCACAAACACTGTTGAAGATGACAGAATGACAGCTTTTAAACATTCTATCACCCTAGAGAAACGATTCTACAAGATGTTTGTCATATTTGTTGCTTGACCCTGAAAATATTCTGTTTTGGATGTTCCTTTGACATCCTGAAAGTGGAGACATGGATAAGGTAAACCAGACATTGTGACAGAATTTATTCTTCTAGGACTCTCTGGTTATCCCAAACTACAGATCATTTTCTTTGTTCTGATTCTCATTATGTACCTAGTGATTCTAACTGAAAATGGTGTTCTGAACACAGCAAACATCTTTGATTCCCATCTTCACACTCCCACATATTTCTTTGTGGGCAAGTATCTCCTTTCTGGATATATGCCACACATGTTCTTCAGCACCCTCAACATTTGTGAGCTTGATATCAAAGAAAAGGAGTATTTCCTTCTCTGGATGTGCAGTACACATGTTCTCTGGAATTGCAATGGGGTCAACAGAATGTTTTCTCCTTGCCTTGATGGCTTTTGATCCCTATGTGGTCATCTGTAACCTTCTGAGATATCCCATCATCATAAACAAGGTGGTATGTGCACTGATGGCCTCAGTATCATGGCTGTCCAGTGAAATCAATTCATCTGTGCAAACATCTTTTGCCATGCATCTCTGCCTTTCTGTAGGAAGAACATTTTCTACCATTTCTTATGTGAGATCTTAGTTGTCCTCAAGGTGGCTTGTGCTGATATATCCCTCAAGATTGTAACCCTACATTGTTAATCATGTGTCAAATATGGCCTTCCTGGTTCTTTCACTACTGACCATTTGCTGGTCTTTTATGTTCATCTTCTGCACTCTCCTGAGAATTAACTTAGGCACAGGGAGACACAAGGCTTTTTCCACCTGCTCTGCCCATCTGACCATCATGACCATATTCTGTGGTACCATCTTCTTTATGTATGCAAAACTCACGTTCCAAGACTTCCTTAGGAAAGACAGTTCATAAGCTATAGGGGGGCTTATTTCTGTCTTTTATGGTGTAGCAACCCCTATGCTGAATTATAGCTTTAGAAAGAAAGATGAGAAATCTGCTATGAAATATTTGCTGTTTCAGTAAGCCGTTAAACAGTAACAGCAATGTAAAATGTAGGTCTTTCATGTGTGATTAGCTCAATCTAGAGATTTCATAATATATACAAATATCCAAACACCATGTGGAACACCATTAATATATATTTTTCTTATTTGTTTTTGAATATAAATTTAAGAAGTATACTATAAATTATATACTATAATCATAGAGTACCTTACTTAGGAAAAGCAAAATATTAAAGAAACATTTTTATTCGTTGCCTTTACTAGTCCTGTGCAACTAGAATCTCAGAGAACAGAAGTTTGCTATACAGCAAGATTTTAAGAGGTTCTGATCCATCTGTCTCAAAGACAATGAATTTCTTTGGAATCATCCCTTGTGATAGCTGGAATGAGTGTTTTTGGTGTATTTGTGGCAACTGAGTGGAAAACATCATAGACAGGCTTTGAAAACAGATGGTAGGAGTGTAAATTCTATTATATCACAAACTACTTAAATAGTATTGGGCATGTTATTCATCCTTTCTAAACTGTAGTTTCCTTGTTGTCAAAAAGGAGTAAATAAAGCCTGCTCCTGTGTGATTGTCAAGACAGTAAATTGCACAAAGTGCCATTGTAGTGGCATATTCATTGTATTTCCCTTTGTAGAGGATGTTAATGTAGACTTTTCCATAGAATCAGAATTTAGGAATTGAAGCAAATATTCTGAATTGAATATGAAAGACCTACGTACCACTTCTTCTATCAAGCACCAATTATTAGAGCCTGGCATCTCTCTCACGGAGTCTTTATATAAATATGAACCAGCATTCCTCTTTGCCCTTTCTCTGACATATTTATATAAGAAAAGCATCATGGTTTCTGTGGAAAACTGGGGACACTGTTTGTTCTAATTCATCTGAGATAAGAAGGTTCTGCAAAAGAGCCTATTTGAGGTTTGGAGTGTCTGGAAAGGCAGAGAAATTGACATGTGGCTCCATGAATGGAAGCTTGCTGACCTATCTCCCTCTAGGCTCTTTACCAGAGGAAAAATTGGTGTAGAAGAGATCTGGGATGTGTTTTTGAGGACCAAAAATAACCAAATGATTTTGAGTTTGCCTGAAGGTTTCACTCAGTATTTCCTAGGATCAATCAATCAAAGACATTATTTTACCATCACCAGAATATTATTATTAACACAGAAAATAATACAACTATTATCCAATTTTGTGGTCAGAAAACAATGACTGGGGCAAAATCAGACATAGCATTTGTTTTGTGTGGCAAAACAAGATGTTTTAAGCTCATTTTGTGCTTTCCCATCTTACTTCTTGGAAGCTGTCATTTCTCTAAGAACCCTGGCTTTTTGAATGGAGTGTATATTTAGAAATAGTATCTCACTGTTTCCAGAATGTCATTTTTTCTAGGTTTCTCAGTAATTGCAATTATGAAATACACACACACACACACACACACACACACACACCCATACATATACATATGCTAGAAATTGAACCAAGATATGCTTTACCACTGAGCCATATCCTCAGCTCTTTTTTTTTTTTTTAATTTTAAAACAGGGTCTCATTAAGTTGCTGAGAGCCTTGGTAAATTGCTGAGTCTGGCCTTGAACTTGTGATCCTCCTGCCTCAGACTTCTGAGCTGGTGAGATTACATATATAATTATTTTAATAGTTATCTTAATATCTATCATGTATATCATATTTAATAAAACCACAAGTTCATTCCAATGCATTGGAATACTAAATATTCCAGTATTTCCCCTTTCGATATTCGTACCCTTCATCTCCAACATTGACGCATTTACAGGGCTAAAGTGAATACTAAAGAAATGAAAATCACCAGCAAGTGTAAACCAAGAAATTACCAGAAATCACATAGGTCTGTAAATTATTTGATTTCTTCCTCAAGGTTAGAGACCTTGTTTTCTGGGTATGGCATATTTAGTGGAGAACAATATGGGTCTCATCTTAATTATGGGCTAAACTATCCTATACGAGAGGCTATTGTAGATTTGCCTGAAAATTCTTTTCAAATGTCTAGAATGAATGAAACTCATCTGCAAGGAGTTTAACTGCCTGCTCAAACAAAGTGCAGCATTCCAATGTTCTTTTAAGAAAAAGTCAACAAAACCCAGTACTCAGCAAAGTAAATTTCATAATATCTGGAATCCATTAAAAATTTTCAAGATATGCAAAGAAGCTAAGTAATATAACCTGGTTAATAGAAGACATAGAAATGGAATTAGAGGACAAGGAATTTAAATGAGCTATAACGAATACAATAAATGTGTTGAATTATTTAAAGGGAAATAGGAATATAATGTGAAATGAAAATGGGGAAGACACTATTATTCTAGAAGTAAAAGATTCAGTTTATGAACTTTTTATTTTACTTTTTCAGTATATCAAATGTTGAGTGGATGGGGTTAATAGCAGGGCAGAAACTTTAGAAGTAATGAATATAAAAATAAAGACAAGGCAAAAGAAAATATCCTACAAATGGGCTGGGAGTATATCTCAGCTGTGGATTCTTGGCCTATCACATGCAAGACCTTGAGTTCAGTCCTAGAATCACTAAAAAAAAAATCCTAAATGAACCATAGATTTAAAAATTGACTAAAAATTAAATGAATAGACCCTCAAAGAGTTGTGGACACTACCAGACAAGGCAACATGCTATATTTGAAGTCCCAGGAGAACAAAGAGAGAAGAGGGCCAACAAAATGTTTGAGGAGATAAGTGACTAAATATTTCTCCTATTTTATGGAAGCTAGAAATCCAAAGATCTAGACTTTCAGGATAACAAAACAGGGAGAATGTCAGGAAAACCACAACCCCAGATATTACTATCATGTTGCTGAAAATCAGCAATATGTACTCAGGCTACCTTAAATTCATTAAAAGGTTTTCCTTCTTTAAAAATAAACAGACACCTATAATCCCAGAATAAAATAGAGACAGAATTTGAAAGATCTAAGAACAGGGCCAGGAACCTCCTATGATAACAGTGGTTTTCTGATAGGCCATAATCCCATGTATCTGTATAGTAGTGAGGGTGGAAATAAAGGCAAATTTATAACAAGAGTTAATTTGCTGAAGCCACTTTTAATCTTTGTCCTGAGAGCGATTTCATCCTATCTTGGGTTTGTGACTTATTGAGATTTTAAGCTTTTGGCAACCATAAACCCTAAACACTTCAAGATTTATTAGTTTTCATGCAAAGCAGATTGACTTGAAATAGCCAGCAATCTGTACAAAGCTGTCATAGTACTTACTGTTGTTATTTGTCTTTTCTGCATTTTCTCCCTTCCCTCTTTCCTCCTCCTCTTTTTTATTCTTCCTTAATATTTTAGGCATAATTTATTACAGAAAATTTTAACAAGTGTTCCAGGTGACTTTTTGGTCTAGTTAATTTAGGAAAAATTGGTCTAGCTTTTTTTCTTAGGTTGAGTTCTCAAAACAAGCTCAGAGAAAATTTTGATGCAGAACAATTATTAAGGAATTTTTCCCAAGAAAAAAAATGGTATAAGAGGAAGCAAGCAAGCAAAGCTGAGATTACAGGCCAATGTCTCAATGTGTAACTTGATACCCAGAGGAAATTTAGAATGTGATACCTCATAATTCTGTCACCACACACAAACTAACAACTAGCTTGAATGAAATAGATTTTAAGAATGAAAAGGTAACCATATAGGCAATCAAATTTTCTACTTACTAGATACCAAAATAATATGAATGAACATTTCCTCACCTCTCGACTTAATATAAAGTCAACCGAACACACTTTGAGAGCCCTTGCGTCATTCCTCAATAATTGGTATTATTGAGAAAATGTTGACTCCACAGGAATATGACTTCATGATCCATGGCGAGTGAAGAATCAAATGTTTTCACATCATTTAAGTCTTCCATCTAAAATGTTGGGACCTAGGCCTAAAATCAATTAGAAACCCTCATCTAAATTCCCTTCAGAATTAGCATTAGACATTACTGCAAACGTCTCTATCCTCAAGTTTTCTAATTTCTGAATGGTCCTACAATTGGCTGTTTGCAACAGAGACCATCAGGTTTGTGACTTCATTCTGTAAACATGAAGAGAAAATAATAGCTTTACATGAAAAGATTAAACATAGAATAAGATTGAATCTGAAAAGAAAGTACCTAAACTTTCCAAGATGAGAAAATAAATGGCAGCATTAGATGCATCAGCTAAATTGTGCTGTTATTTGTGGTATTTTTTACAATGATTTTGGAATGGGACACAATGATAGATCGCATTGTTTCATTTGAAATAGAGCTTATTACCCAAAGTAATCTACATTCAATGTAAATAATCAATATGATTTGGTTTTTATGAGCCTTATAAATAAAGTTTCAGACAGGAAGAGTTGATTTTTCTCAATTTGCTCAGGTTTCTTGTTTTAGGGAACAGTAAATATGAGTATTTAATGAATATTTAAATACTTTAAAAATGTTTATTATGTATAATACATATGTATTAAAATTGATCAAGATTTAAATTTGTGTGTCAATCCTGAATTTCACTGAGATTTTTCTTATATATTGTATAAGGAGGAAAATATCTATATCTGAATTTATTTGAGGATTAATAAGGCAATTTGTAAGGTACCATGTTCATTCTAAGTGTAATCTTGTAAAAGTCAGTACTTCAGACTATCCCAGACGTTTATATCCCATGAAAAAGCAGAATGGTTAGTACCTAATTATGTACTGTAACAATGATACATGCCTCCCTATTCATCTTTTATCAACTTCAAAAGGAAAATTATTAAGTATGCCCACTTGTGGAGTTATCTACAATTTATCAAACAGTGTTATTCCTGAAATGAGGACTTACGTGATATTTTGATAAATCCTAAAATAACTTTGAAGGTATTTTTCTCCCTATTTGATATGTAAATAAATTAATCTCAGTGAGATTAAAAATCTGTCCACAAAACTAAATGGAATCAACGTTGGAAAACTTGTGTTGAATTTAATATATATGCAATGGTGTGCATAATATATACTTAAAATATCTGTTGAATCAGAGTCCAGGAGGAATGAGAACATCCATGTAGAATAGTCAGTATAACATGTGACATCAGAACCTGAGCAGGATGAGATGTCTGTATAAAGAGTGATATTGACATGGGGAACCAGAGGTAGCAGATTGAGGAGGTCACCCACATGCCCAGGCTGCCTCATACTAGTTTTAGAACCCAAACATGTAAGCACGGACATCCACATGGAGGGGGTCTGCCATTACATAAGGAATTTTTAGTGGAATGAGTAGGATTTAGAGCCTAAGGAGGGTGAGGAAAGTGTCCATATGGAGAAGTTCTGAGCGTGTAGTCAGAGTCCAAGCAGGGAGAAGTAGGCATCCTTTTGGGACTGTGGATGACAGTAGCCACATGTATATGTAATAAAATAAGGAGACTCAGTAGTAAAATATACAAGTATGTTACAGATAACATAAAGCAACTTTCTCACTACCCAAGTAAAGACTTAAATGTTAGAGAGAAAGCACGGGCAAGCACTAGAATGAAATCTGTAGTAAACTATTGAAATTAGAAACACAGGTATGAACTAGTGGTTTTCAATATTAAATAGAGGTGAAAATTAATAAAGGTAGAAATGAACATGTGTACAGTATGTGTGTGTGTGTGTGTGTGTGTGTGTGTGTGTTCCTGTACTGTCCACTGAGAGGGCCTAGGAGCAGCAACTTTTGGTTCCCGAGACTTCATGTGCCCTTGGTCCCAAACCCCATTCCTCATTTTCCTTAACATTACTCTACAAAAAAGGGCCCACCTCACAGCTTGCTTTACTGACAAGGTCAAGGGTATGTCAGATGAGCTCTCTGTCTTCAGATTTCTCTAGTTCAGGAACTTTTCCCCTCTGATTACCAGGAAAATAAATTTCCATTTAAGGCTTTCTGAGATGAGCCTTAGAGTTGTTCCTGTTATGTCTGTGACTCGGCACATCCTGGCTTCTCCTTCTGCCATGCAGGCAGCTCCTCCAGCAGCTTTGGAGCCTGCGCTGTTTTCTTCCATCTCATGATGGGTGGACCTGAAGATTCAGAAAGTCCAGTGTTCTCTTTATGTGTGGTCATACTATGCCTGATGCCTCAGTGCCCTTGACTCCAATCAACATCTGCTGTTTTTTTTTTCCCCCGCTCGATCTCTGAGTGGAATCTGAGTAATCCATTCTTATCCTAAACACAAAACTTATGACTTAATTTCTTTCTGTCTCCTTGTCCCATGCTCATAGAATTTTTATTTTACCTTCCAGATTCAACACAAGGCTAATCATTGCCACAAAGCCTCCTAGGTTCAATTCTTCAAATCATTACTTTCTCCTATAAAATCTTCTGCATTCTGTTTACATGATTAGAGAATGAAGGAGTAGGAACTTAGAACGTTGTAATAAAATTTTTCCCTAAACTTGCAAGATTCTTCTTTTAGGAATAAGACAGTTAAATTTTCAGTGTGGTACTCCTGAACTGAAAAAAGGTAATTGTAGAAAAAAAAATGTATTTTTGAATCAAATATACCTGGTTTGGACCCTAGATTCACTGTTTATACATTGTATGAATTGACCATTTGCTTCATCTATGAACTTTGCTTCTTCTCTAAAAATTGAGAATATTAATACCTACTTTTCAGATTTATTGATAGTCTTCAGTGAAGTAATAGGTATAATTATCAAACACAGTCCCTGGCAAAACAAAATTAAAATAGTGCACAAATAATTCTTTTTATCCTTTTTTTTTCATTTTGTTTGTATCTGTAATGTTCTCCAATTAAAGCATAGACTACAGACAGTACTTTAACTATGGAATATGATACAGGGAGATTTTCTTATCAAAACTGACTCTTGGGTTTACTTAAAAGGTGATGAAGCAACAAGGCCCTGGAATTTCAGATTGACAATAAAAAGATGAACTGTAAAAAAAAAAGAACTAAAGGAGATAGTTGTCTGTATATTATACATTAACAAGTCCTTCTAGCTATAGTAGTTGATATACCCAAGCTATGAATGCTCAGAGACATGAGGTTTGGATTTGGAGGGATATTCTTGCTTTATTATCATCTGATTTCTAGATTTAAACTTGCTATCGCTAATGATCTTTCTCTTAACTTCATAGTAAAAACTGACTTTCATGGTCAATCCTCATCTTTAACCAGAATTAATCTACCTTTATGACTCAGCCTTTCAAAATATTACTGCTGATATATTCCACACTGATGCTAATATACAGCTCTGGGAGGAAGCTGAAGGGTGACTTCTTTTTTGAGGAGGTACCAGGGATTGAATTCAGGAGCACTTGACCATGAGCCACATCCCCAGCACTATTTTGTATTTTCTAATAGAGACAGGTTCTTACTTTTTATGAGGCTGGCTTTGAACTCATGATCCTCCTGCCTCAGCCTCCCATCTGAGTAATCCCATCTATAATCCCAGATTACACTAAAATTACAGGCATGTGCTGCTGTGCCTGGCCCAAAGGGTGTCTTCTAAATTCAGATTTTTGATTCACTACAGTCCAGCTATCATTTTATTTCCTAGTATATAAATATTTCCAAGTTGTGGAAGTGGGCCCAATTCTTCTTCAGTTCCCCACTGTATCTGAATACCCACTAATTTAATAGGAAAGGTGAAGGGACACACTGAGTGGAAGAATTGAAGCAAATAAAATAGTTGCAGTTATAGGTATGTTGTGAGGAAATTAGCTTTAGACAAATTGATTTGGGTTGAATTAATGCTGCAAGTTCTTTTAATTATATTATCTGTTTTAATAGAGATGTGGCCTGTAAAGTAAACTGGTACAACCACTGTAGAAAGCAATTTGAGGTTACATATTGAGAGTCATAAAATTTTTGTACTGAGAACTATAGAATTTTTCATTGCCTTTGATGATGTAAACATACTCCTAAAATCTATTCTAAGATAGAATCAAAAAGAAAATTCAGTCACATACAGGAGTGTGTTCATATCAGCATTAGTGATGGCAAGATGCCAGATTCTGTATTTAGAGATAAAGAACAGAGTGGCCATATGTTTCAGTCAGCTTTGTATTGCTGTGACCAAAATACCTGACAAAAACAATGGAGAGGAGAAAAAGTTTATTTTGGCGTACGTTTATCAGAGGTTCAGTCCATGGTTGCCTGACTCCAAAGTTTTAGGCCCAAGATGAGGAAGACCATTATGGCAGAAGAGTGTGATGGAGGGAAGCAGCTCAGGGCATGGAAACCAGGAAGTAGAGATAGACCAGTGATAAATTATAAATCCCAAAGTCATACCTTCAGTGACTGACTTGCTTCCTCCAGCCACATTCTACCTGCCTACAGATACAACCAGTTAACCCATATCAGTGGATAAGTCCACTTATTAGGTTACAGCTCTCATAACTAAGTCACCTTTGAACATTCTTGCATTGTCTCTCACATAAGCTTTTGGGGGACACCTCATATGCAAACCATAACACTACACTTTCATGTCATCCCTGCATGGTGACATATGAGAATCTGCCATAATGAATGAAGGCTGAATCTTCTCTTTATTACTAAGACTCACCAATCTGTTAATCTCATTCAGTTTCTTGATTTTAAGTACCATTTGTATGCTGAAATCTCCCAATTTATATCCCTAGTCCTGGCTTCTCTAAACACAAGACTTGCTTATTCATGTACATAGTTACCATATTTAATACAGAATTTGAACTTAATAAACACATAATACCCTTAAACACATGATAATTTCCTACATATCCACCTCACCTGAAGTCTTTCTTCTTTTAGTGAGTGATAACTCCATATTTCCCACTTTTTAGGCAAAAACCCTTGAGTTCATCCTTGATGTCTCTCTCTTATACCCATATTCAATCCTTTATCAATCCTCTGCCTTCTCAGCGTAGCCAAACTATGAATATTTCTCACCATCTTCATAAATATCACTCTTGCTTTAGCTAACTTTTTTCTTTCAGAATTACTATAGTGGGTTTTCAAAGTCTTCCTGGTTCTATACTTATCCCCCCATAAGATGACATCAATATAATATGCAAATGATTCTTTCTGAACACACAACAATACCATCATATATCAATATGATTCACACTTTAATGAACAGAGCTATGGATATCAGATTAAACTCTCACATACCATTTTTTAAATAGTTTCTAGGATCACTCTGCAGTGATTGTTTTTTATTGATAGAAATATTATATTATTATTATATTACTAAAAATATTTAAGTAGCCTTTAAAATATTTTCCCCTCTATGGGGCTGGAGTTGTGGCTCAGTGGTAGAGTGCTTGCCTAGCATGTATGAGGCACCACATATAAATAAATGAATAAAATAAAGGTCCATCAACAATCAAAGAACATTTTTTAAAATTTTCCCCTCTAATTGTATGTAGAATTCACTTTTCAAGTTAAAAATGGCAAACTTGATTTTTATCTATTTTCTATACAAAGATTGTTTCCTCAAGCAAAGCAGAGGAAGTCTTGCATTTGAACAGTTCTTTGAATAATAGCAAGTGGTATATTCTCAAAATGTCATATCACTGAATTCTCATTTTCCCTTGTGCTTTGTAACAATGTTCTGGTGGACAACACATTTTTTTTTCTTAAATTATGATCAGTTCTGGTATGTGATGTTCTCATCTCCTTGATGCATATTTTTGCACCTACATTAAGTAAAACATTAAGTAACATGGTTCAATATTTTCCGCTTAATGCTCACTGTCAGAATTTTCTAAAATTCTCATATAAAAATCACTGGATCTCATAAAATATACAGATTAGCAGATCGCTCCCCTGGAAATTCAGATCTGATGAATATAGTTTGAGCCTGGGTATAATATCTTTAGCAAGCATTTTAAATAATCTTTATTTTCTGGATGGTTTGGGAAATCTTTAAGGTAGATTAAAACAAAGTATCAGAGATTATTAGTGGGTTTATGGGAAATTACCAAAGCAACAAAAAGTATTACATCAAAAATCAAATAAAACCTTATTAACTTGAACAAAGAAAAATAAAACCAGAAATACTTAGTAATAAACATTAATTACACTTTCATGAATCGAATATGTGGGTGAGTTCCTATTTCCTGTGTGATTACAAAAGGAGGTAAGCATTTGTTCTGAGCTCACAAGAAAATATTTGCTACACAGAGGTGGGTCACAGTGAGAGACTTCTTAAGCTTTGGAAGCAATGTTGTTCTCTGAGGGCTTACATGCAATGAGGGGTCAAAGTAACTTTGTCCATTGAAGACAATCACTGGTGTGAGTGAAATAGCCAAGGACACAGAATATATAAATATTGCAGACAACATATGAACTTGATGTTACCTGAGAGAAGCACAAATGAATGTGATGCAATCATGTGTGTTGCATCTAGAAACTGTTTCTTCTCCTAATATAGAGCATTTGTTACAGTAGAGGCTGATCATCCTGAGATGTGAAATAGTGATGCAATCAAAACCCAATGCAGGATTACATTCACAGTTCCATATTGGGGATGAGCAACAAAAAATACCTGGATGACACAGAAATTAACTCCATCTTGACTTTGGTTGTTTGGACATGATGATTCTTGCAGAAGCATCTGAAATCTGAGGACACTCTCTAGGCTTGTGGGGATCCAATCAAAATATTGGATTTTGTTTCTGGACAGTTTCTTATACTGCCCTACAGGCAATTCCTTACTTATCTACATTAGTTAACAATACAAATAAAAACATCAGAAAAAAAGATGTCTGGTGGAGCAGATGAGCCCTAAAATTTTCACGTTAGTACTTTTGATACAAGTTTTCTTTTTATTGATATAAATAAATATTATAAATTTGTGTATGCCAACTACTTGGATTAAGTAAAATTAGTGTATTTGTGAATTGGTGTGAAGATTGGATGAGTAATAGGTTTTAACATTCCTTTCTCCTCTTCAACCAAATAAAATTATCACATGTTGTTACTGTTCTGGATAGGGAGGTATTTAAGGATGAAAATAAAAATAGCTGTGTTGCTGTCCCAACCGGCAGGACACATCAACGTGGGCAGCGAACCTAGATGGGGAGGAATGAAGGGACAAGAGACAAGGAAGGTGACAGCAAGACAAAAGTTCTGATCAAGCTGCAAACTTTTATTGTTCACACAGGGGTATTTATGGGCTGGGGATGGGGAAGCTCTCTTATCGGCAGTTGCTGGAAGTCTTCACAAGGTGAGATAACGCAGGATGTTTCGGGAAGACAGATGGCCGCAGGATGTCTCAGGGGGATGGATGGCTGCAGGGTGTCTCCCAGGCAAGATGTCTCCCAGGGGGCTGTTTCTTGTAACTGTCAGGCTATTCTTTGAAGGAGAACTCCCTTCTAGTCCCTGGCACTGTCAGGCTATTCTTTGAAGGAGAACTCCCTTTTGGTCCCTGGCATGTTGCCTTTTATTCATAATAAAAATTTCTAGTCCATACTTTTGGAGAACTGAGCATTTGATATCTGAGAAAGACAAGTTTTCTCATTGTGCTAAGGGCACTTCGATTAAGATCACCAGCAGATTTCCTACTCAAATTCTTTCTTCACCCATCATGAAGACATTCCTAAAAGGATTTCTAATCAGCAAATTCTGCCTTGCTCAGACTTGGACGTTGTGTGATAATTGCCTTTAATTATTGCCTTTCTTAAACCTAAGACTCAGAGAAATGAAATACCTTTTTTTATCGGATAAAGCCATCATCCATATAACTCCAAGGAACCTTCCCTGATAAAGAGGATATATTCTACACATATTGGCCTCCTTTTCCCCCAGCTCCAGGGAGAGTGTAGATACAAGGAAAACCATATCAATTTGTATTATGGTGAAAGTATAATTAACATAATTTTGTTCACATATATTAAGGACAGTCATGAATATTTTTCTATAATACATGTCTACATAAATAAATCATTTTTTGTAGTGTAATCACTACAGGATAGAGCTCTTTTTGTCCTTACCTTTCATTGGTCAAATATTCAGCATGCTAAAATAAAAATAATAACACTGTGGGATAGTGTGTGGATTAATTCACTAAGACATGCAAGTACAATATGAGAGTACTCTTACCCTATACCTATATAATACTTAAAGATGCCCTGATTGTCACCTTACTGTACTTCATCCTTAGGATTATTATTGTGCACAGTTTTGTTATGAGACTGTTGCACATTCACTAATTACTCATCCCCACATATACATCCCAAGTAAACAAAATCATACTTCATCATATATAACATCATATATATTTCCGATTTTAATATTTTAGAAACTATAAAGAGCTGAAAATTGATGATGTTGTGGTTTATGATATATATGCATATATTTACTTAATTTAAAATATCTAATTTTTTAAGACAATTGCAAATTACTAAGAAAAAATCATTTCAAAAATTACCAAATTCTAAATTTTACATTTTTATTATATGAGTTATTTTCCCGGATATGCCACAGCTGGATTCTGAGATTACATAATAAGTAAAATATGAAACAATAGTCAATTGTCTAATATTACGCTGATATTCAATAAATGCTACTATCCTGGAAATATAATTAATTCTGTGTAAATGATTCATTTGTACAAAAAGTTTACAAGGAAAATCAGGAGAGATGATATAATGGTGAGATCCTATTGAAAACAAAATGCGCTCTTTCTAATATTTGAGGGTAGAAATGAAGACATTTCTAAAAGTATTTCTAATTAGCAATTTCTTCACAGCCACTTTTACTTCTTTGTTCCGTAGACTATAGATAATAGGATTCAACATGGGAGTTAATCCTGCATATACCAAAGCCATAAATTTATCTATTTCCTGTGAATTTACAGCTGATGGCTTCAGGTACATGGAGAGAGCTGTCCCATAGAACAGAATCACCACAGTCAGGTGGGCTGCGCAGGTTGAAAAGGCTTTGCTTCGGCCATCCACTGAGCTGATTCTCAGGATGTTGGAGAGGATAAATGCGTAAGAGATACAAATCAGCAGCATTGGCATGGGAAGAAGGAACACACTTATTGCCAGCATAATTAATTGTACCACGGAAGTGTCTACACAAGCCAGTTTCAAGATAACCAGAATTTCACAAGTGAAATGATTGATGATATTGTTACCACAGAGAGACAGCTGCAGCACAGGCACTGTTTCTACCAGGGCAGCGAGACAGCCTGTCACCCAGGAGCCAGCTGCAATCTGCACACAGACCTTCTTGTTCATGATGAGAGGGTATCTCAGGGGGTTGCAAATGGCCACATATCGGTCATAGGCCATCATGGACAGGAGCACACATTCAGTGGCGCCCATGGCAAGAGAGAAGTACATCTGAGAGGCACATCCTGAGAAGGAGATAGTGTTTTTCCCTGAAATAAAGTTTGCAAGCATTGGGGTAAGAGCAGAAGAGGTGTACCAGATGTCCAGAAAGGAGAGGTTGCTGAGGAAGAAGTACATGGGGGTATGCAGGTGGGAATCCAGGACAGTGATAGAGATCAAAATTATATTGCCCAGAACAGTGCTCAGGTACATCAGCAGACACAGCACGGATATGATGACCTCAACTTTGGGGTAATGAGAAAATCCCAGGAAGAAAAAAGCTGTTACAGATGTCCAATTTTCCTGGAACATTTTATTATGTTATGTTCATTTATAGATGCACAGATAGGTTAACATCAAATATTATATAGACAGTGAAGGATTCCCTCTTTGCATTTTCTAGCATTTTTTTTCCTTTATATGAATCTGTGATCTGTGCTTAAATGCTTCTCTATGTTGGTGACAGTACCATAATACATGTTAGAATGATCTGTCATTATTATAATTAATCAGGAAAACCACAGACCCAAACCCAGATTGTTACTTTTGCTGCAAAACATTTTTTGTTTCTTTTTGGTAATGTCAAGAGAGAGTGGGGGCTGGGGATGTGGCTCAAGCGGTAGCGCGCTCGCCTGGCATGCGTGCGGCCCGGGTTCGATCCTCAGCACCACATACCAACAAAGATGTTGTGTCCGCCAAGAACTAAAATAAATAAATATTAAAAAAATTTAAAAAAAAAAAAAAAAGAGAGAGTGGGAGGAGGGTTAATTTACTAAACACAAGAGAAGAAGAATCAATCATTTGCTTACTTTCTTTTTCCAAAACCACATTTGTAACTGATCTATAACTATTTCATCTATTTACCTTTGAACCATTGAAATTATTTTCTTCCCCTAGTTTGGTAACAGTTTTTTACTTAGAAAAAGTTCTGTTTTCCAAGTTCACATTCTTCTGCCACTCCTAGAGGTATGTGAAGAATGATTTAGAAGATTCAGTGATTAAAAAAAAGATAATAGATCTCCACAGACAAAAATTCACTGAAGATATTGGATATTTAGACACAAGCTCAGATTTTCCTCTTCAAATCCAGGAAAATGGAGACAGATGATGTCACAGTGGGAGACACATGGTAGATATATCTTTTACATTGTAGAAACATCCTTCAAAGGACCAGCCATTGGTACTGTAAGACAATTTAAGTTTTTTTGTTGCTTTTGAGAAGTTTCTAACTAATGCAGCAAATTAAAATTACCCTTCCATTTATAAAGTATTACAAAACTCCAGGGATGATGTCCCATAGATCCAATTATAATCAGTAGTTTATGTGGTCTGATTACAGTGTTATTCAAACAAGTAATAAACATGTTCTTGTCAACACTCTGAGAAAAAGGGGCTTTACTCCTCTCCTGATTGTGTTACAAAATCAGTCAAGCTGGTAAAAATTAAGAAGAATGAAGAATATTGGTCTTTTCTCCCTCAGATTGAATAAGAGTTTCATAACATGAATGAGATCAAGTTGTACTAGATAGGAAACCCAGCAAAAACAGGGGACTGAGATCAAGTTGTACTAGATAGGAAGCCCAGCAAAAACAGGGGACTGAGATCAAGTTGTACTAGATGATAGGAAACCCAGCAAAAACAGGGGACTGAGATCAAGTTGTACTAGATGATAGGAAACCCAGCAAAAACAGGGGACTGAGAGCTTAATTTCTATTGCCCCTCATGGCTTAACAGGAAGATTTATGAGAGCAGATGTTCTTCATGGAAAATGCAACTCCATCTGCTTTAATGAGTGTTTTTCCTTTTAGGAAGTTAACTTCGTCATATTAAGGCATCTTGATCCTTCAGATTTCCACCAAAGGCTCTCTCTGAGTTTTTTATAATCCCTGTTTACAAGTTGCCTGTTCTCAAAATGAGGGACGGATGGTTAAGAGTGTGTAGTGGTTTGGGGAAAACAAACTGTCAATTTTATCCCTGTACAATTGTGACTGATAACTTGCTTCTTAAGTAGCAGACTATAATCATAGATATTATTTAATTATTCATGCCATTTATTAAGTATATCCTCATTCTCAGAGAAAGCTATAGATTTGAATATTGCCAAGATTTCTAAAGCACAACCCCAAATCCCCTCATCATTATCTGGTATTTGCAATCAGAATGCATCCTTTGACCCTTTTATTTACTCACTCCCATGGGGATATAACCTGAAAGACTCTGGGATTATGCATATGATTCACTCCAGAACAGTGCAGTTCACAGGAGACATGGGCTTTAGTGGGGCAAACATTTTCCATTCCACTATTTCATGTTTTTCATTTAGCACAAACTGATGATCCTTACTGATATTCTGCTTAATCATAAAAGGGTAATAGACAATATTTCTCTATCAGGGTTGTTGAGAGTTTGTTGAGTAGAGATACATTATGTAGATCGACTAATTTATAGTAAGTGCTTAAGTGTTAGATTTTTATCTATTCTGTTTTTTACTTGCTTCAATAAACTAGAAGTAATTCTTGATTCTTTATTCTCCTTATCTCACATATGCTCAGATCTTCTGAAAACTCTCAGACTTCTAACTTCTAGTAATTTGCAAAATCCTATAGCCTAGTAGCTTGGATCAAACTAATTCTCCTCCTAACAACATATAAGTAGAAGGCACAAAGAGACAAAGATAGTAAGAAGATACTTACATATTAATAAAAATATTTAGCTCAAATAAACCAAAAACCAAAACCAAAGACAGAGAGACTAGTTAAAAAAGAAGACCCATGTTTATATTATTGTCAAAATTACTCTCTAAATGAAAACATAGATAAGTCAATGGTAAAAGAGTAAAATGACAATGACTAAATGAAAGCAAGATAGAATGGCTATATTAATGATAAGTAAATTAATTTCAAGGAATGGAGCATTCCTAGAAATAAATAATAAAAGGGTGAAATAATCAAGCGTACATTAAAAGCCTTTGCAATAAATAGCCTTAATTGACAACTATATATAAAAGGTATATATAAAGTCACATTTAGGTATTCTAACTTCTACTTTCAGTAACTGGTAGAGTAAATAGTCAGAAACTTAGTGTGGTTTAGAAGATTGAAAAATGCTTTTCAAATGAATCGATTTAATTGAACTTTATAAAATACTATTGAAAAATTTCTGTTTATAAAAGCTTTCCAAGTGAGTATAGAACATTCACTGGGATATAGTATATGCTGATTCATAAAAGAAGTCAGCGTAAGTTTCAGAACACTGAAACCATAGAGAATGTTCTTTGAATGCAAAATTTGAAACCAACATCAGCATCAAAGGTAAAAAATTCCAAAATATTTGTAAATTAATTAATACACTCCCTGCTAAACAATGTGTCAAAGAAGAAATCACAAGTAAAACTAAAATATATTTTGAATTGAATGAACATGAAAATGCAATATATCAAAATTTTTGAGATGAAGCCAAAGTGCTGTTTAGAAAGAAGTAAACAGTGTTAAGTGATTACAGTAAGAAGATTTTAAGTAAATTGCATAAGATTTCAACCAAAAACATGTTTGGGAAAGCAAAAGAGCAAAGTAACTCAAAATAAGTAGAAAAAATAATAAAGGATAGAAATAAGTGAAATAGAAAACAAAATGCAATAGAAAAATAAAGTCAAATGTTGAAAGTTTGAACAGATTTATAAAATTAATAAACCTCTAGCTAACTAATCAAGAAAAAGGTAAAAGCACTAACTAAAGGTTTTAGAAATAAAACAGGGATGTTCCTGTACTTCCTACAAGTATTTAAAAGAGAATAGGGAACATCGTTGACAACTTATTCCAATAAATTCAACAACTTAGACTTGATGGCTTTTTCTTGCAAGGCAGTACTTACTAGAAATAGAAAATTTGAATAGATCTAAGACAAGTAAAGAAATCATACTTAAAAACTTACACAGAGCAAACATCAGACCTGGACTGATTTACCAATGAATTATGTAAATGATGAATAAATGATATTATGCTTTTAGAGACATACAAACTCAGTCAACAAAGGAAAAATTTCCATACCAAGAGGGCAAACCTTGTTTATGAGACCAACATACTTGTTATCAGCCAAACCTGATAAGTATATTAGGATAAAAGAAAATTTTGAAATACTATTCCTCATGCATACAGACTTAACAATCTTCAGCAAAATATCAGCAAATTAATATGCCATATTCCATCATGTCAAAAAATTATTTTATCATGAACAAGTGAGTCCAGGCCCCATAAGGGAATGCCAGTGTGATATTTGACTATCCATCAATTACTTATATAATTTTATCAGAACAGAGGTAAAAAATTTACATATCCACAATGCACAGGAGCAAAATCTGTTTTTGAATTTTATAAATTCAAAACCTAAGGGGAATTTTTACAGCATTCTAAAGAATGTCTACTAAAAATCTGAGCTAGCATCAAACAAAAAGAATAAAAGTTTTTAGTTTAAAAAACTATAAATTGTGAATTTTTCTTTTCTTAATGGTGACATTTTGGAAGACTTGTCTGAGAAAGCTTTGTCTTTGTCAAGGTAAAACAAATATTCTGAGTGCTTTACGAGAAGCTTTATAAATTAAATATTTGTGTTTAGGTCTGTGTTCTACTTCAAATTTAAAGTTGTATATAATGTAAGAGGTGAATATATAGTTTGTTTCAGCAACAGCTGCTGGAAAAAAATCCATAAACAAGTTATCTCTAATTTTTGTAGGACTTCTTTAAATTTTGTCTACACTGTCCTATAGCTTTCAGCATAAAAACCTGTACATATTCTATTCATTTTCTCTTACATTTTTAATTCTATTGCAAATAGTTTTTTAAAAGAAATCTTTTCTAATTGTTATTGGTAAATAGGACTTAAGCTGATTTATGTGTTCTAACACATACTGATAGGTTGGTAAATTCTCTTATTAATTTTATTTGTTATTGTATGGGTTCCTTAGAAGTTTCCATACCTGTTTTAGTTGGTTGCATTCAGAGTCTGGTAGTCTTTGAATAATGACACTTTCCTTCCAATTGTAATTCCTTTTAATTATTTTCTTGTCTAATTGTGTTAGGCAGGGCTCTCAATATAATGTTACACAGAGATGGTGGATATTCTTTCTTTGCTCTGATCTTAGGAGGAAAAGATACAGTTTTTAAACTCACTATATAGAACTGTTTAATCTTGGACATATCTCCATATTCAGTGTCTTCTTTATTCTATCTAATTAGAGAAAATTGAAAAAGATCATCTTCAACATTTCTTTCAACTGTGCCATATCTGAACTCTGATGTTCACTAGTATAAGCATCTGCTAAGCTATATAATGGCTCATTCTTACAGTCATAGAGACTGCATTGGAACCAATAAATTTATGTGTGTATACATATTTAAAATATAAAGTTATGTATTTATTCTATACAACATATATAGAATTTCTCTATGTAGGTATATATATATTCTTTTATTAAATATTAATTACTTATATTTGTGAATACTTGAGTACAAACAAAAGAAAACAATAAGAGATAACCAAATGCTAATGAAACAGGGAGTCAAATCTCTTTGAAAAATATTAGGTGATTAAGACTTGAAACTGTGATGGTCCAGCACTGAGGGAGGGCAGAAAGAACTGAGGAAGAGCAGGAAGGAACATCTGAATGCAGCTTGGCAGGAAGATTAAAGGTACTGGATTGGAGTGATGGAGAGTGGTCTGGACCTGAACCTGAGATGACCTCAATATGCATATATTGACTTGTATGCTCTAGAATTGAGGACTCACAGAAAGCCTGGGTCATCTAAAGCAGAGAGATGGGCATGCTATTGTGGTACAAAGAGCATTAGGAAGATGCAGTAAAATTATAAAGCGATAGCATGCTGTCACTATATGCCCATCTCTGGTGGTGGCATAACAAACTGAAAGCTTAGCAGATACAGAAGCAAAATCAAATGACCCCCTTAAAAGCAATGGTGCTAAGGAAATAAATAAAGTCTAACCACACGTGCTTGTCATGGGCACATCTCTGACAAGTGAAACTCCAGGTGAGGCCAGCAGTGGTCACAGATACTGTTAAAGAGCTCCTTTTGCTTAAATGACCCAGGCATTGCAAAACCAACATTTCTAATATTCCCACCCCAATGCCCCCAACACCACCAAATTAAAAAACAAACAAACAAAAACCAAAATAAAAACAACTCAAACAAGCAAATAACCAAAGACTATGTTTCTCCTGCTTTATATCTGCTCTTAAATAAATTAATGGGCACCAAATTTGAATTGCTGTGTAAGTGCTAGAGAAAATCAATCAACAAATACATGAAAAATGTTCATCATCACTAGCAATTAAAGAAATGCAAATCAAAACCACTCTAAGATTTCATCTCACTCCAGTCAGAATGGCAGCTATTATAAGTGTTGGTGAGGATGTAGGGAAAAACGTACACTCATACACTGCTGGTGGGACTGCAAATTGGTGCAGCCAATATGGAAAACAGTATAGAGATTTCTTGGAAAATCTGGAATGGAACCATTATTAGACCCAGCTGTCCCTCTCCTTGGTCTATACCCAAAGGACTTAAAACAGCATACTACAGGGACACAGCCACATCAATGTTTATAGCAGCACAATTCACAATAGCTAAACTGTGGAGCCAACCTAGATGCCCTTCAATAGATGAGTGGATAACAAAAATGTGACATTTATACACAACAGAATATTACTCAGCAATAAAAGAGAATTATGGCATTTGCAGATAAATGGATGGAGTTAGAGAAGATAATGCTAAGATAATGGCATTTTCAGGTAAATGGATGGAGTTAAAGAAGATAATGCTAAGTTTAGGAAAAGATAATGCTAAGTGAAGTTATCCAATCCCCAAAAACCAAATGCCGAATGTTTTCTTTGATATAAGGATACTGATTCATAGTGGGATATGAAGAGGAAGTATGGGAGGAATAGACAAATTCTAGATAGGGCAGAGGGGTTGGAGGGGAATGGAGGGGGTAGGGGGTAATTAAAGAGGTTGGAATGTGATGATCATTATTATCCAAAACAGGTATGAAGACAGGAATTGGCGTGAATATACTATGTATACATCCAGAGATATGAAAAATTGTGCTCTATATATGTAATAAGAATTGTTATGCATTCTGCTGTCATTTATAAACAAAAAAAGAAAGAAAGATACAAATCCTTCTCCGGGCATCCCCTCCTTCTAATCAGGAACATACAATGCAATGGTAGAAGTGCTTTTCAGGCATGAGTGTGTTTGTAGAACTTCATTATGGTCTAGGAATGGTTTATAAGGAACATCACAGAAGAACTGCTACCAGAGTTAAACTGGGAAAGTTAAGAGCAGTCCAATGAGCAACTGAAAGAAAAACATTCCAGGCAAGGACAATAGGATGTATTTAAACTTGAAGTTGTCGGGGCCAGATTGTACAATGGGCCTCAGTGCCAGAGTATGAGAGGAGATAATTACAGAGTAGTCACACTCTCTCGCACCCTCTGCTTCCTTTTTGTGTCCTTCAGCAAAACAGTGGATTTAAATCTCCTTCCAGGAGCTTGAGAGCAACGCAATCTATCAGGGAAAAAAAAAAAGAAAAAGAAAGAAAGAAAGAAAAAAAAAACCCGAACCTGACAAAAAAGAAGAAAAAGTAGAGGAAAAAAAATCATGAAAACCATCCAGGCAAAAATACACAATTCTATCGCTTGGGCAATCTTCACCGGGCTGGCTGCTCTGTGTCTCTTCCAAGACAAACAGCTGTGACTCAGCACTAATCCATCCGGCTGAAACAACTGGTCAGCCCTTCTGATCCTCCAGAGGTAAATGCCAACCAAGCCTTCATAGGTAGTGGCCACAGGTTTGAAATGGGGCTTGGGAGAGACAGCAAGGACCCACCCGTTGCATTGGTCACCCGGCAAAGGGAAACGAACTGTCGCCATTTGCAAGAGATACCACCATGGCAGAGAACTGACATCACCAGACTGCGGTGGAGGAGATAACTTCATTGAAACCTGCAGCTACAGGTGTGTAATTCCCTAGCCTTCCCTCTCCACACATCGGGGAAACCTTAAGGGCCCCTGCCAGCTCTCCCGTAAGGGCCCCTCCCAGCTCTCCCGTGAGCACGATAGCCAGACCCAGGGAATCAGACATGGCGAGGGACCCGCGGCGCGGAACTCCCGGCTACCACTCCCACCAGTGCTGACAACTGAGGTCTCTTGCACCAGCTACAGCGGGCGTGGCTACCAGAGGGCAAGTAAAATTCACTGAGGATTCTCAGCCCCAAGCTCTACAAACTTAGGGTCTGAGGGAATGGCAAACTGGGAGAGTGTGCCCAGTCGTTCATGAAAACAGGGCTCCTGGGAGCAGCAGACCTGGCGTGTAGCCAGTATTGTGGTGAGCGGCACCCGTGAGAGGGGCCTGGCTAGAGGAAAAGTGGGGAAGTGACTAGACACAAGAGGAGGCCCTAGGCACTCAGGATTGGAGACTCGCCCAGTCGGGGAGGAGGAGCTGCTGCACAGTGATTGGTTCCCGCGTATTGACAGGAGAAACTTGGCCTGGTGGGCACAGCGCCACCTACTGGAAGAGAAGTTAATCAAACTCTAAGACTGCATTTATTAGTTTTTTTTTCTCTTTTTTTTTGATTTGGGTTTTTTCTTTCATTTTCATTTTTCTTTCTTGATGTTTTTTAAATTTTTTTCAATTTTTTTAAATTTTTTTCCTTCTAATTTTAATTTTAATTTTTATTATTATTATTTTTTTAATTTTTTTTTCTTTTTTTATTTCCTATTTTTTTTTCTTCTTTTGTCTTTCCATTTCTTTTCAATTTTCTTATTCCCCCTTCCTTGAATTCTACCTGCTTACTCTCATTCTCTTTAGTGACTTCTTTCCTTCCCTTCTAATACCTTTCCTCCCAAGCATCAAATAAATTTATAGGAGTAAACAGTAACTCAGCAGTCAAACAGAACAAGAAGTAACATGAGCAACTTGAAAAAACAAGGAAGAAAAGGAGTACAAACAATGCAGGACAGCCTAAATATTCAGGAGGACCTAGAGTCATCAGAAAAATGTTCATATAAAGAACTCAAGGAACACCTTGGACAGATGGAATGGAACCTTAAAGAGGATACGAGACAGCAAATTCAAGCAGCGAAAGAACACATTGAGAATGAATTACATAAACAGATAAAATAAGAAGTTAAGCATGTTTATCAGGAGATAGAGATTATAAAAAGTAATCAAACAATAATTCTAGAAATGAAGGAAACAATAAACCAAACTAAAAACTCAATTGAGAGTTTCACTAAGAGAGTGGAGCAAGTAGAAGCCAGAATGTCAGATAATGAAGACTAAATATATCATCTTGAAAAGAGTCTAGCCAACTCAGAAAGGCTGGTAAAAAATCACGAGAAAAACATCCAAGAGTTATGGGATAACATAAAAAAACCAAACTGACGAGTCATCGGGATAGAAGAAGGTACAGAGATTCAAACCAAGGGAATGAGTAACCTGCTGAATGAAATAATTACAGAAAACTTTCCAGAAATAAAAAAGGAAACAGATATACAAATTGAAGATGCATACAGGACACCGAGCACACAAAATCACAGTAGACCAATGCCAAGACACATTGTTATGAAGATATCCAATATACAGAACAAAGAGAAAATATTAAAAGCTACAAGAGAAAGGAGACAGATTACATTCAGGGGTAAACCAATAAGGTTAACAACGGATTTTTCATCACAGACGCTGAAAGCAAGAAGGTCATGGAACAATGTATTTCAAACACTGAAAGACAATGGATGCCAACCAAGAATTCTGTATCCAGCAAAATTAAGCTTCAGGTATGACAACGAAATAAAAATCTTTCATGATAAACAAAAGTTAAAAGAATTTGCAGCCAGAAAACCAGCATTGCAAAGCATTTTGAGCAAAACATTATATGAGGAAGAAATGAAAAACAATAACCAAAACCATCAGTGGGAAGTGCCTCGGTAAAGACAGAGGGCAAGGGGAAAGATAATCATGGAGAAACAAACTAAATTTTTTTTTTAAAAAAGGATAAATAATCAAACATGGCTGGAAGTACAAACCATATATCAATAGTAACTCTGAATGTTAATGGCTTAAACTCTCCAATAAAGTGACATAGGCTGGTATCATGGATTAAAAAAAACAAATCCAACAATATGCTGCCTCCAGGAGACATATCTGATTGGAAAAGACATATACAGACTGAAGGTGAAAGGATGGGAAAAAATATACCACGCACACGGTCCTCGAAGCAAGCAGGGGTGGCCATCTTCATATCGAATAAAATCGACTTCAAGACTAAGTTAATTAAAAGGGATAAGGAAGGACATTATATACTGTTAAAAGGAACCATTCACCAACAAGACATAACAATTATCAATATTTATGCACCAAATAATGGTGCTGCGACATTCATAAAACAAATTCTTCTCAAGTTCAAGAATCAAATAGACCACAACACAATAATTATGGGTGACTTCAACACACCTCTCTCACAATTGGACAGATCCTCCAAACAAAAGTTGAATAAAGAAACTATAGAACTCAATACCACAATCAATAACCTAGACTTAACTGACATATATAGAATATATCAACCATCATCAAATGGATATACTTTTTTCTCAGCAGCACATGGATCCTTCTCAAAAATAGACCATATATTATGCCATAGGGCAACCCTCAGTAAATATAAAGGGGTGGAGATAATACCATGCATTTTATCTGATCATAATGGAATGAAACTGGAAATCAATGGTAAAAGAAGGAAGGAAAAATCCTACATCACATGGAAAATGAACAATATGTTACTGAATGATCAATGGGTTACAGAAGACATAAAGGAGGAAATAAAAAGGTTCTTAGAGATAACTGAAAATACAGACACAACATATCGGAATCTATGGGACAAAATGAAAGCAGTTTTAAGAGGGAAATTCATTGCCTGGAGGTCATTCCTCAAAAAAAGAAAAAACCAACCAATAAATGAACTCACACTTCATCTCAAAGCCCTAGAAAAGGAAGAGCAAAACAACAGCAAATGTAGCAGAAGGCAAAAAATAATTAAAATCAGAGCGGAAATCAATGAAATGGAAACAAAAGAAACTATTGAAAAAATTAACAAAACTAAAAGTTGGTTCTTTGAAAAAATAAATAAGATCCACAGACCTTTAGCCATGCTAATGAAGAGAAGAAGAGAGAGAACTCAAATTACTAACATACGGGATGAAAAAGGCAATATCACAACAGATGCTACAGAAATACAGAAGACAATTAGAAATTATTTTGAAAACCTATATTCCAATAAAATAGAAGATAGTGAAGACATCGATAAATTTCTTAAGTCATATGATTTGCCCAGACTGAGTCAGGAGGATACACACAATTTGAACAGACCAATATCAATGGATGAAATTGAAGAAGCCATCAAAAGACTACCAACCAATAAAAGCCCAGGACCGGATGGGTATACAGTGGAGTTTTACAAAACCTTTAAAGAAGAATTAATACCAATACTTTTCAAGTTATTTCAGGAAATAGAAAAAGAGGGAGCTCTTCCAAATTCATTCTACGAGGCCAACATCACCCTGATTCCGAAACCAGACAAAGACACCTCAAAGAAAGAAAACTACAGACCAATATCTCTAATGAACCTAGATGCAAAAATCCTCAATAAAATTCTGGCAAATCGAATACATAAACACATCAAAAAAAGTGTGCACCATGGTCAAGTAGGATTCATCCCTGGGATGCAAGGATGGTTCAATATACGGAAATCAATAAATGTTATTCACCACATCAATAGACTTAAAGATAAGAACCATATGATCATCTCGATAGACGCAGAGAAAGCATTCGACAAAGTACAGCATCCCTTTATGTTCAAAACATTAGAAAAACCAGGGATAACAGGAACTTACCTTGACATTGTAAAAGCTATCTATGCTAAACCTCAGGCTAGCATCATTCTGAATGGAGAAAACTTGAAGGCATACCCTCTAAAATCTGGAACAAGACAGGGATGCCCTCTCTCACCACTTCTATTTAATTTAGTCCTTGAAATACTAGCCAGAGCAATTAGACAGACAAAAGAAATTAAAGGCATAAAAATAGGAAAAGAAGAACTTAAATTATCACTATTTGCGGACGACATGATTCTCTACCTAGAAGACCCAAAAGGATCTACAAAGAAACTACTAGAACTAATAAATGAATTCAGCAAAGTGGCAGGATATAAAATCAACACGCATGAATCAAAGGCATTTCTGTATATCAGCGACAAAACTTCTGAAACGGAAATGAGGAAAAACACTCCATTCACAATACCCTCAAAAAAAATAAAATACTTGGGAATCAACCTAACAAAAGAGGTGAAAGATTTATACAATGAAATCTACAGAACCCTAAAGAGAGAAGTAGAAGAAGATCTTAGAAGATGGAAAAATATTCCCGGTTCATGGATAGGCAGAACTAACATTATCAAAATGGCGATATTACCAAAAGTTCTCTATAGGTTTAATGCAATGCCAATCAAAATCCCAACGGCATTTCTTGTAGAAATAGATAAAGCAATCATGAAATTCATATGGAAAAATAAAAGACCCAGAATAGCAAAAGAAATTCTAAGTAGGAAGTGTGAATCAGGCGGTATAGCAATACCAGATTTCAAACTATATTACAGAGCAATAGTGACAAAAACAGCATGGTACTGGTACCAAAACAGGCGGGTGGACCAATGGTATAGAATAGAGGACACAGAGACTAATCCACAAAGTTACAACTATCTTATATTTGATAAAGGGGCTAAAAGCATGCAATGGAGGAAGGATAGCATCTTCAACAAATGGTGTTGGGAAAACTGGAAATCCATATGCAACAAAATGAAACTGAATCCCTTTCTCTCGCCATGCACACAAGTTAACTCAAAATGGATCAAGGAGCTTGATATCAAATCAGAGACTCTGCGTCTGATAGAAGAAAAAGTTGGCTCCGATCTACATATGGTGGGGTCGGGCTCCAAATTCCTTAATAGGACACCCATAGCACAAGAGTTAATAACAAGAATCAACAAATGGGACTTACTTAAACTAAAAAGTTTTTTCTCAGCAAGAGAAACAATAAGAGAGGTAAATAGGGAGCCTACATCCTGGGAACAAATTTTTACTCCTCACACTTCAGATACAGCCCTAATATCCAGAGTATACAAAGAACTCAAAAAATTAGACAATAAGATAACAAATAACCCAATCAACAAATGGGCCAAGGACCTGAACAGACACTTCTCAGAGGAGGATATACAATCAGTCAACAAGTACATGAAAAAATGCTCACCATCTCTATCAGTCAGAGAAATGCAAATCAAAACCACCCTAAGATACCATCTCACTCCAGTAAGATTGGCAGCCACTATGAAGTCAAACAACAACAAGTGCTGGCGAGGATGTGGAGAAAAGGGTACACTTGTACATTGCTGGTGGGACTGCAAATTGGTGCGGCCAATTTGGAAAGCAGTATGGAGATTCCTGGGAACTCTGGGAATGGAACCACCATTTGACCCTGCTGTTGCCCTTCTCGGACTATTCCCTGAAGACCTTAAAAGAGCATGCTACAGGGATAGCTGCACAATTCACAATAGCTAGACTGTGGAACCAACCCAGATGCCCTTCAATAGATGAATGGATAAAAAAATGTGGCATTTATACACCATGGAATATTACGCAACACTAAAAAATGACAAAATCATGGAATTTGCAGGGAAATGGATGGCACTAGAGCAGATTATGCTTAGTGAAGCTAGCCAATCCCTAAAAAACAAATACCAAATGTCTTCTTTGATATAATGAGAGCAACTATGAACAGAGTAGGGAGGAAGAGCAGGAAGAAAAGATTAACTTTAAACAGAGACATGAGATGGGAGGGAAAGGGAGAGAAACGGGAAATTGCATGGAAATGAAGGGAGACCCTCATTGCTATAGAAAATTACATATAAGAGGTTGTGAGGGGAATGGGAAAATAAACAAGGAAAGAAATCAATTACAGTAGATGGGGTAGAGAGAGAAGATGTGAGGGAAGGGGAGGGGGGATAGTAGGGGATAGGAAAGGTAGCAGAATACAACAGTTACTAATAGGGCATTATGTAAAATTGTGGATGTGTAACCGACGTGATTCTGCAATCTGCATTTGGGGTAAAATTAGGAGTTCATAACCCACTTCAATCTAATGTATGAAATATGATATGTCAAGAGCTTTGTAATGTTGTGAACAACCAATAAAAAAAAGAAAAAAATAATAAACTTGAAGTTGTAAAATGTCATTTGCATTTAGGAAAAGATAAGTTGACTGGTGTGACTGGGTCATGAAAGAGGCCCAGGGTAAATCTGGAATTGTCACATGGTGGAGTCCATGCTGACTAAAAGGCTTGCTAGTTAACATTTTAAGTATTAAAGAGAGATTTTTACCAGTGGAACAGTAATATCAACACATCTTGAATTTGTAAATAAATCACTTTGGTGGGATTTGGAGATGGGAATGAAAATGACTTAAGACTGAAATTAAAACTCTTAATCAAATGGGAGGACTTGGAGATCTGGTACAGTAAGTCATTCAGCAATATGTATGTCTTGGGCTAGGGTGTCATCTGCTGTTCATTGTACAGTATAACTCGATTCAAGGAGTTGGAACAAGAGTTGAATACAGTTTGAGAGAACTTTGAAAATATTAAAATGAGCTCTCAGTCAAGATTATAATGTGGCCTAGCAGGTGCTTAAGTAATGCCCTGTTTTGACTCAATTTAGAAATTCCTGGGCATAATATTCAAAACATATTGATAAAGAGCATAGGTAAGCTGGATGCCTATTTCAGTAATCTGAAAGAACTACTTGCATGGTAAATCTGGAGGGAAGTGACCTGATCACTATGTGGGGTAAGGGAGAAAACAATTGTTCATTCCTGGGTGGATATCTTTCTGGCTGAGAGATTATCCTACCTTCCCAAAGGTGACTCAGGATCAAAGGAAATACAACTTCTAAGAGGTAAGATTGCTAATAAAATCAAAGACACCCATGAATTCTTTCAAATTTTCTATTGGAAAAAAAAGTATCAAATGAAGATTAGAATTTATTGCACAGGAGACTGTATTTGTTTGCGAGGGCTGCCATAATAAAACCCTAGAGCCTGGGTAGCTTAAGCAACAAATATTTATTTTCTCACACTTCTGGAGACTAGAACTCAAAGGTCAAGGTGTTAACAAGCTGGGTTTCTTCTGAGGCCTCTCTCCGGGCTTATAGACAAGAGTCTCCTTTTGGTGTGTTCACATGGTCATTTCAATGTGTGCCTGTGTCTCCCCTCTCTTTTTCTCTCCCTCCACATTTCTTCCTCTCATGAGGACACTAGTTTTACTGGATTAGATCCCTAAAGACCTCATTTTAACATAGTCACCTCTTCAAAGACCTTATCTCTGAATATGTTACATTCTGAGATACGGGGGTCAGGCCTTTGAGAAACAAAATTCAGACCATGTCAGAAGCTATGGTGACTTGGCACTAATTCCGTACTGAGCATTTCACAAGTCTTCAGGAACATACCTATGGTCTGTTTTTAAGGCTAGTAACTTTAATGTGGGGACAGGCTTTGGGCTCTGTGAGATAACCAAGCCACCAAAATTCATACTGATCTGCTCTCCGAGTTTCTCCCTTGGTACCAGAGAGCACAGCCATCTAGCAGATTTTCTTGTGCTTTTCTAGAGCTGGAGTAGTAGTCATTGTTGAAAATGGAGTGCACAGAATTGTGATTTTCCCGGCATTTTCCACCTAGACAGCAGGCATTGTCTCAAAACCAGTTGACAGGGACCTCAGGGTGGGAGGGTTTTGATGTAGTATCTTTTTCACTTCCCAGTATAATTTTCAGTTGGTCAGAATTCTCTAAGAATAGTGCAGAAGCCAGCCAGAATAATAATAATAACAAAAAATATGTCTAAAACACATTTCCAAAGAACAAAGTAAAAGAAGTGGAGTCAAATAAATCATTGGAACAAAAAGTAGTTTACAGCCTGAACCAGGAAAGTCATGGGAAATGAGATCTAAGCACTAGAAGATCCAAATGGATGGGGGTGGGAGGAAGCTATATTAGTGAAAAGAGTAACCATAGAGGAATGAGACTTACACAGCAAGGGCACAATATGTTCTTTTAAATAGATCCTTTAGGTCTGACTCACTTGTGTCACATGATGACCTAGTCTGTGGAACAGATGTCTTAATCTGTTTTTGTATTACTATTACAGTAACTGGAGTGCAGCAGTGACCAAAAGTGGTTTGTTAGTGAATGAATATTTCATCACAAAGATTATGTTCCTGCAAACTGGCACAAGGAAGCAGGCAAGGAAAGTCTGCGTTCGCCTGCTCTGTGTACCTCTATTGTCTGAACTCTGAGCTTTTATTTGTCAAGTATCTCTCCTTAAACCCAGGTGCAAGTCCTGGAAGAGTTTAAAATTTAAGCTCTAGGATGTTATAATCCTCTATTGCCACTAGATGGCAGAAAAGACACACTTGTCTTCAAAGCTCCTTAACACAACTACTTTCTCAGAATAGAAATTCATTGGTTTTTCTACCTATGCTTATGGATATTCACAAATAGGAAAAAATGTTACTTATCTTTTTGCTAAAATTATTTTTCAAACTAAGTAAACTAAACAACCCCCCCCCCAAAAAAAAAACAAAGTAAACTATTAAAGAGCATAGCTAGTCTCTTACATCAAAAATGAAATACTAAGAAATAAGTATGTGCTCAGCATTGAGTTGGATGCTCTGGGGAACAGAAATAAGCAGAAGGCTTTGTTCCTAACAGTCTCTCTGACATTTTGCCTGTCAACAGCTGCCTTGCCGTGCCATTTAAATGCAGGGAAGCTCCACGTGAAGCTGCAGTGGTCACTTGCTGTTTTGTGTGATCAAGAGAGAGCCAGATAGGACACAGTGTTGGTTCCAAAGGTAAGTGATTTTCAAAGCTCCAGCCAAAGCAGAACTTAGGCCTGTCCAATACCATGGCTTCAGTGGAATAGAACAGGGGAATGTCCTGCACTGATCACACAGACACTGTTGTTTCTAATGAAGCTAAAGATTTGTGTATTAGTTTTCTGGGGCTGTCATAACAAAGTACTGCACACTGGGTGTTCTTAACAACAGAAACTGATGGTCTCAACAGCTCTAAAGGCTGGTAGTCCTATTCCAGGGTTGGCTCTTTCTGAGGGCAAAAGAAACTGCTCCTTGCCTCTCGCCTGGCTCCTGGTGGTGTGCTGGCATGCTTATCAGTCCTTGGTTTGATGGAGCATCACTTCAGTCCTTCCCTTCATCTCTATATGAAGTTCTCCATAGACGGGAGAACTCATCTCTGTGTGCAGATTTTCTCTTTTTTGTAGGGAGAGCAGTCACATTGGATCAGGGATTGCACTACTCTAGTATGATTTCATCTTAATTAATTTAATCTGCAGGGACTTGACTATGACTGTATTTCCAAATAAGTACTAAGTATTATAACTTCAACATAGAATATTTGGGAGAAAAAAAATCAACTCACAAAGAAGAATTTAAAACTATGACCCAAGAGGAGATTACAAGTATTCTCTGGTTGATTCTTTTTCCTTTTCTTTTTCTTCATGGGTATATAAATTTTATGAGATGATGGTCAGAGTGGCTACTGTTATAATTTTGATCTGAGTTGTCCCTCAAAGGTTCCTGTTTATACAAGAATACCTACAGGTTAGGATTAGGATTAATTGACTAAAACAAAAATTGGCACTAAGAGTGGGGTCCTTGCTGTGACTAACCTGACCATGTGGTTCAGAAGACTTTGGCAATTTGCTGGAGGAATTTGGAAGAGCTTGAAAATTTAAGCTGCACAAGTCTTAGAATGTTGTAAGCACAGGTTAATTGGGCAATTCTGGTGGGAGCTCAGAAGACTAGAACACCAACAGGGATGCAGGATGGCTCATGAAGTTTCAGAGAGGAATGAGGTTTCTATTGCAAATGGAACTCAGGCCATTTTTTTATATTCTGGTAAAAAAAAAAAAAAAACTAGTCTACATTTTGTCCTTGTCGTATGAATTTGTATGAGGCTAAATTGAAAGGTGATTATTCTGGCAGAGGAAATTTCAAGGCAGCATAGCAGTCAGTCAGTGCCATGGATATGGCTTGCAGCTTTTAGTCAGGCTTACTGTGAGACTCTGGAATAAGTAGAGCCAAAGGATTTCAAAAACTTGCTATTTGGCTGGAAAAGTGCATGTATAACTGGAACCAAGAAAAGCAAGCTTGTTAAGGAGATGATAGATTCTGAAGAGATGCTAAATACTTTCAGAGACACTAGGAAAGAAGTTTTGAGGGCATCTCAGCAATTTGCAAGATCACATCCACTGCAGGCTTCAGAGAAGAGATAATGGGGGTGCTCTGCTTGCACAGGGGAGCCTAGGAAGTTGTTTCATCATGTAAACGGTGCAAGCACTCCGAGGCCACTGCAGCCGTGATTACAGGGAGCCCATGTTCTGTGTGAGCTGGTAACAGAGCTTCTCATTATCCATTAGGTCCTGGTTCTGCAGAAATACAGGATGCTGAAATTAAGGGGTCATGGAGGCTTCCACTGAGATTTCAAAGAAAGACCTGAGAGGCCAGACAAAGTGTAGCAGGGTTAGAGTACCTGTGGGCATCCCCTGAGAGGGCAATACATAAAGTTGTAAAGGTGAGATTGAACCTGGAATGGAGACCCCAAGAATTAAGTAATGCCAATATTGAGGACTGCTAAGGAAAGCTAATGGCTATAGAAAGAGCCAGGCTAAAAGAGAGGCCACGTGCACTGAAATAGGCAAGGCCAAGGAGACAGGGCTGCCTAAGCCCTTTGAAAAGCACACCTCACAGCTGTATGTCCTAGATGCTGTATGGGGAGTTATAGGGCCTATTTGCCTGGCTGGGTTTTGGTCTTGCTTTAGTCTCATCCCTTTTTCTTTTCCCCCTTATTATTCCCTTTTGGAATGGAAACATTTACTCCATGCCACTGTATATTAGATATATGTGATTATACATAGTTTGCTTTTGATTTTTACAGGAGCTCGAAGACTAAATTTTGCTTTCAGTCTCAAAAGAGACTTTTGAATGGACCTCGGGCAATAATAAAACTGTTAAGACCATGGGACTATTGGAGATGAATTAAATGCACTTTTATTTTCTTTTTCTTTTTCTTTTTTTTTTTTTTTGTATTAGCGATTGAACCCAGAAGAACTTTATCCCAGCCTCTCCCTTTTTAAAATTTTAACACAGCGTCTTGTTAAGTTGCTTAGGACCTTGCTAAATTGCTGAGGCTGGCTTTGAATTTGCAATCTTCCTGCCTCAGCTTCCTGAGCTGCTGGGATTTTACGTGTGTGCCACTGCCCCCAGCCAAAATAAATACATTTTGCTTTGTGAGATGGGCATGAATTGGGCAGGGTGGGGGGCAAGGGCAGAATGTTATGGTTTTGGTATAGAATATCCCCCCCAAACTACTGTGTTTCTGCAGGAATATTCACAGGTGAAATGATTGGATTATAAGACTTGTAACCTAAACAGTCCATCTTAGTTTGAATGTACTGGGTGGTATCTGTAGGTGGGTGGAACATAGCTGGAGGAGATGTGTTATTGGGGGAATGCCCTGGAATGGTACATCTTCCTTGCTGCCATACAAGGGCCAGCCTTCTTCCACTATACCCTTCCCCATAATGTCCTGCCTCACCTTAGTCTCAGAGCAATGGAGTTGACTGTCTATGAGACCTCTGATAACTATGAACCAAAATAAGCTTTTCCTCCTCTAAGTTGTTCTTGTCTGATATTTTGGTCATGGCAAAGCAAAAGCTGACTAAAACAGCTACTCTACAGAAATGTATGAAATGCATCATTAAATTTTTATGCTAAAAAGCAATCATGACTTCCTTTTTTCTTTCTTTCTTTTCATGCAATGATGTACTTAGGTTTAGTGCACAACTGGAAAATACTGAATCAGTAGAAAATAGGATGTGCATAAAAGTAGGATAAGATAGAGGAGACAGTTTATAATTTATCAGAATACTAGCTCTCATGCATTATGCTTTAGAGAAAAATAGCATAGTCTTTTAAGTTAGGAAAAACCAAGTTTCATATGAAATATTCTAAAGTCTCTTGACAAATAAATAGGCTTTTAATTTAATTTTATTTTATTTTTAGTTTTGAAGGGCACTGGCAAGAAGTTTCTTATAATGACATTCTGTATTCTATTGGTTACCTGGATAAGGTCCATTATGAAATTATGTGACCTACAGTAGCCAATCTGGCCACTAGGAAGAATGCCCAAAAAGAGGATGTTAGTAAGTGTTCTGCCTTAGCAAGAATATGAGTCAACACACTGTGTTGCTGTATTAGATTTGCCTTCATGTCTTATGTTATTTGCATTCTACATATTTAGAAAAATATTTTGTCCCCCTTTAATAAACACAATGTACTTTTAAGGAATATTTTCTATGTGAAAGGCTAAGTTTTAGCCCAGAGAGCATTGAGCTGGATAAATTATAATCTCTGTCTTTAGGGGGAACATCACCCGATGAAGGTCAACCCTTCCAACAACTTAGATACACAGGTGTGCTTTTCAGCAGCATGAACAACCTGAATGTCCACTGAGACCAGTGTCAGAATCCAGAACAAAGGTTGGACACTCCACAGGTATTTGATGGGGACACCATGCCCACTGGTGGGTAATTCCTATGTGTGTATAATCGGCTCTTTTCCCAAACCTCGTTGACCATTCTGCTAGCCACATTCATGGGCCAGGCGTGTGAGGGTGGGCATAGCACCTGGATTGATCTTTGAGCATATTTGCTGAGTATGATTGTCATCATGATGAGTGTCCTCTTTCCCAATGAAGGACAAGTCTAAAATGTCCTCTGTTAACCTTAATGTGCTCATTAATTTTCCAATTGATCAGCATTCTCAAATAACATTATTTTAATACTTAACTCTTCTTTTACTGGCTTAAATTTATTCCTCAAATTCTCAATTTTGCTTCATCGGATGGCTTTTTAATATATGAAATAAAGCATTCCTGCTTATAAATGTATAATCTATCAACATAAGGAAATTCTTCCTAATTTATATTCCAGGTTGGCTGTTTTTACAGGGAACACTGCGTCTTTCAGGTGCTCTGATATTGGAAGAGCTACTGGAAATGTGAGACTACTAGTGTGAAAAAACAAAACTGAAAAGTTGGATGAGAACTGCCAAGAAAAAGCATATATTCCTAAAATCAACAACAGGAACCCTTGTATTGAGATATAGTCAAAAACAGAGTGGAAATACAATTAAGATACAGGCCCAGCAAGACACCACAGGACGCAAGACAGACTCTCTTTTGTTTCCACTCACACCGTCACCAGCATTTGGCACACTGGTAATGCCTTGAAGACATGTGTCCTCTGTGTGAATGCATGGAAATAACTGCAATAGTTAACCCAGTCATTTGGAAATTGCAGGCCTATAGAAAGGGCCAAGAGTTTATTTGATTAAAAAAAAATGTGTGCAGGTCACAAGAGACTACAGGTCCAGACTATTTTATTATTGATTTTATTTAAGTTACTTATTTTTGGTACTGACGATTGAACCCTTTGGGGCTTTTCCACTGAGCTCCTCTCCCAGCCCTTTTTATTTTCTATTTTGAGTCAGGGTCTTGCTAAATTGTTGAGGTTGACTTTGAACTTGTGATCCTCAGCCTCCTGACTCACTGGGATTATAGACATGAGCTACTATGCCCAGTTTATTCATTTTATTTTTAAGGACAAATTATTTAGAAATTGATAATACTTGAGGTATTGGCTTCATAATTAAATCAAATCAAATTAAATTTGCTAATCTGTAAATCAATACACCAGAAAAGTTGATATGATAAAATAAGTTTATATTCTCTGTAATCTTAACTTGTTATTAATTCTCCAGGTAGGTGAATATGATGTGCCTGTCCAGCACATGGAATTTATTGCATTATCTAGTATAAAGTAACCTTTTATGATTTTAAATTGAAGAAGAAATGTCCCAAAGTAGTAATTTCAAATAAAAATCAATGAAAAAAATTTTTTTTGGTACTCCGAGCCAAGGGGTGCTTTCTCACTCATCTATACCCTCAACCATTTTTATTTTTTAGTTTGAGACAAAGTTTCACTAAGTTGCTGAGGTTGGTCTCAAACTTGTCATCCTCTTGCCTCAGTACTTCCAAGTTGCTGAGATCACAGGAATGTTTCATTGTATTTGGCAAAAAAAAAAAAAAAAAAAAAAATTCTTAGAGAAAACTTTACACCATAATGGTAAGTGTAAATCTTCTATTTAGTGTAACTAGAGCTCCAACGAGGTACCAAATACCCCGACGATGCAACTTTTTTTCTGAACTGTATTCATTGTTTAAAAATATTTTTTTACCATTTTGATACAAAATACTATTATATATTATATATCACTATTAATAGAAACAAGGAGTTTATTTTATTAAACTTTTATTAGAAACAAAATCTTTCCCTCTATTAGAAAGATCCAAAAATTTCTAGCTTTTAAAATTCTTTAATTTCAGAAATATTAATGCTGTTTAAGAGCTTAGTAAAAAAAAAAAAAACACTTAAAAGAGACTCAATTCATGGAGGACTTTAGTAATAACAAGAGGTCATTGATACTGATATCAGGTTTGTTCTAAGGTCGTAGAGCCTCATTATTATTTAAGTGTTTTGACATGTGCTGACATGTTTTAACTTGTTGAAATGCATTTAAGTATTTCTATAAGTCATCTACTAAAGGCTAGACAAGACTACCCGTAGCAACAAATATCCTTGGGAAATGGCTGTAAACTTTATCAGGAGGTCACATGACAAGAGATCAGAGTTGCTAGTCCTGAAGTGTGAAATGAGAATATGTTACGTGTCCTAGTGAAACCAGTACACATTGGTACTGTCATTTCTATAGGAGTCATGATGAGGTGTCTTCAATGCTTGTAGGTAAAATCATCGTCTGTGAAGCTAACTCACAGTATTTAATACTTCATTCATTTACAGTCAAAAACCAATAGCTTACTAACTAGTCCAAAGATAAATAACTGAGTTATAGACATTACCCAAGCTTTACTAAAGGTTATAAGAAGACAAACATGTCACTGAATTATCTCAAATGTGCACCTTTCAATTAACGAAAGAATAATCTTTTCTGCTTGAGTCTAAAAAGAAGGAAAATAGAAAAGAAACAGTCTGACCACTCGAAAATGAACAGGATTGAGTGACAGGGAGAGACCATTAACTTTTGTACATCTTTTTTGGAACATTCTTCAAAAGCATTTTTGCATTTGTTCTGATTTTTGTTTCTGAGCCAACTTATAACAACACATTCATTTCCAAACTACCTAAGCATCTGGGATTTAATACCAGGAAAAGAGTATCCTGAATTTGTTGGGAGTGTTCATTCTTCCATGATAAATTAATAAATCTCTTTAAGTATCTACTATCTAGCTCTTGAGCATTCAGTTTTTATGAACTAGCTTCTGACACATTAAACTCCATATTTAACTCTTGGCATATTAAATTCCACTTTCTGGGACTGAAAAGTGAAGGGCCAGACTGTGGGCCCTTTGGACGTCCTGACAGAGGAGGTTCTGAAGCCCTGTGTGGGCCCACTTTCTGTCTGCCTCTTTGATAAAGTCCTTCTTCTACAATCACCATGTTCTAATCACAAGCATCCAATAATTAGTATGTAACTTTAAACATCCAAAATTTCTTAGAAATAGATTTTTTCTACATATCTTAAAACAGATCTACCCACTTAAAAGTATGTTTTTGAGTTAAGTTCCCCTTATAAATCTTGTAGTTTGCAAGGCATGTTTTAATACTGTGCATCCTAGCATACCAGTTTAAGCCCTCCTTGCAGAGCTCAGCTTGACATCATCACATCTTGTCTTTATACCTCAGTTCTTGCAGGCTTTATAATGGAAAGGGCTTGTCCATGTGCAACAGTTCAATGGATCAGTATAATAAAAACAACAGCAAAAAACTGTGATTATTATCAGTTAGCCAGATTCTGGGTACTCTCAAGCACATTTAATTATCTAATTAGCTCTTCACCCTGTGAAACAATTTCCACTTTACAGATTAAATAATAGAGGCTTTTGATAATTAAATAACTTGTTCAGAGTCACAGTGGCTAATTTATAGTTTAAAGTTAGACATATCTGACTCCAAGATCCATGTTCTTTATGTCATGGCCTGCTGTCTCTTTCTAATTAGTAAATGAGTTTTAATAAAGATCTTTTACTAGGACAATAACTTTCTGGCAACAAAAAACTCCTATATTGCAAATGACCTAGATGTTACAAGGCAATAGACCTCACCAATTAAGAAAAGAGAAAACAGAATGTAGCATGTAGTAATTGAACTGATTTAGAATTTCTTAACAGAATTCCATTTAACTAACAAATTTTTGATTATTAATTAACGGGGCCATGGTGGGGCTGGGGTGATTGTCTGTGGCTTAACTGCTCTAGGGCTCTTTGCTCTGGCAGGCTTTTCACAAACACATTTAAAGTTGAGATCATTATCTGCTGTCTGCGGAGGGCTACTGGATTTACCATTTTAGACTGAGTATTCTCAATAGTTCAAGGTCTAATAAAAGAATAAGATAAATACAATTGCAATGAAATGTATTGTTACAACCATATTAACAAATTGCTGTTGGAACCAGAGGTAATGACAATGAATTACCTGGGCTCCTGGGACTGTTTTGCCAGTGAGAAGATATCATCTGTGTCAGGTCTAAAAAGGATTGATGAGAAGTTTGCTGGGTGAAAAAAAAAAAGAATATAGAGAAGAGCTTTTCAGTAAGTGGACTCAGGTACCACAAAAACATTTTTGACCTATGAAAAAATTTTGTAAGTCCATAGAATAAGAAATTCAGTGTGGTTGTCTGTTGTTGTTGTTATTTTGTTTTGTTTTGTAATTATGAACACATTGTCTAGCGGTTAAGATAGGTACCTTGTAGGTCAGTCCCAGATCATGGTGTTGGATGTACTCAAGTTCTGGGATCTTTGTGGCTTACAGATATGGTCAGTGTGTGACTGCAAGTCTAAAGGAAAAGACTGGATGAGACAGATTTAAGTCCCCCACTCTAATTAGGCTCTAATTTTAAAGCACAATTATCCCAGCTTTCTAGACTTCGATTAGACTCTACTTCAGATCATGTTCAGGGGATGCAGGGCATTCACACTGGACATTCTTTGATAGAAGATTGTCATTATGTGTTTAACAGACCAGTGTAGCTTCAGAATCTGGAAGGCTGACTAAGAGTGCTGATTCTGGGTCCTAGAATTCTGACCTATAATTGTAAGGTCAATACCCAGGAATCTAAGTTGTTAACAAACACTCAGAGGAATTCCATTATATATGTAAATGTGTAGAACCGTGACCTATAGCATAAAATTCAGAAGGATACAGTTACATTGTATTAGAACTCTTTTCATTCAAACATTTTCTTCACTTTAGGATAAAACATACTCCTAGACAATGTATTGATAATATTAACATAGAATTAAATGATCAATTTCTAGATCTAGAAGTGAAATACAATATACCTTAAATTTGTGTATATTAGAGCAAAAGTTACAATGTGACAGTCCATTCTATTGGATTTGCCCACATAAGTGTTTATTTTTGGTTTATAGTCCAACTTATTTTTTTAAAAAAATATTTTGTTTTAGTTGTAGTTGGACACAATACCTTTATTTTTTTATTTGTATGTGGTACTGAGGATCCAACTCAGCACCCCACACGTGCTCGGTGAGAGCTCTATCACTGAGCCACAACCGCAGCACTTATAGTCTAATTTCTAAAAATTTAAATTAATTCCCACCTTTAAACATGGGGATATGTTTGTTACATAATATATTGTGTTCACACAATGCAATTTATAGCTGGAGATGGTTGGGGGATGCCTTTTTTGGGAAAGAGTGTAGGATATTCAGTTTTTCATAGATCCCACCCAGCCTGCTCCACACTGGACCTGTGCTTGGACTATAGAAATTGTCCTGTCTCTATCAGGGAGACTGAGCCCCAGCTGACTACTCCATGCCTTCTAGTTGTATCCCTGCTCTTCTCGTGTTCAAGTATTGCCAACTATTGGAAAGTAGTTGGACAAAGACCTTCATTCCTCTATATCTTTGCACATGCTGTTACTTACATCTCACTTTGCCAATTTCATATTCTTAGTAATACTTTAAGATTGTGACCCTTGTGGCAAGTGTCATATCAACTGTGCAATCTTCCCAGACTTCTCCAAGACTCCTGTAGGAATTCCTTCTCTGTACATTTTAAGATCTTTATAAAACTCTCTGTACCTCTTATCACATTGTCATGTAATCATGACATTTACTTAAACATCTCCACTACTACACCATGAGTTTATTCAGTACTTCACATTCAAAAGAAGTTTTTACCTAGGTTTAAGGTAGAAAGGATTTTCTGGAGCCTACAGTTAACCAGAGAATCAAAGAATCACCCAGATCAAATTTCTTAATTATCTCAATAGTTAAAAAAAAGTGTTATTATTTTGAAGAATGCATAATTATTTTGATTTAACCTAGAAATATTTAGGCAGAGTTCATTAAGTAGGTGCAGTGTATTTTTTAAAATTTCATTATTATGATTAACTTTCTGAATTGAAGTTGAATGTATCATAGGGGACTTAAAAGTCTACTTCATTAAAATTCTTCCTATCCTAATGTACTGCAGCTACATCTTAGCTAAATGCAATTTGTGATAATTTCTTAGAAGAAAATCCTGTTCTATATTTAAGTATAGACTTATCTAACATTGAAATCACAGTAACTCTGAATTCTGTAAAATAGGCTATTGCCCAGTTCATAATGATACGTTTTCAGTTATACTATCATTTTCAACATTCAGTTTCTCCCAAATATCATCTAAAGATTTTTTTCCTGTTCCTGAATGTACTTATTAGTTTCTCCCTCTCTTTTTTGGCCAAATGCCATGTAGGTTTTAATTAATTCCTTCTACAATATTTGCATGCTATGATTTTCTTTAATTTATTCTGTCTACACTCTTGCCTTATTTAATTCAAGGGAACATTTGGGGAACGGATATGGTTTGCATAAAGGATGCTATGCAAATAAATTATGCTGCTTCTAACTGCCAGAATAGGAAAGCAAAACTGTGCAAAGCCATTTCTATAAAGTCCATCTGCAAACAATGAAAACCCTTGTGATTAATGTAGGTTAAAGATACACCAAAGCCATTAGTGCACTTCAGCTCCACTTGCACACTTCCTTTTTTAAAAGGTAATACTAGGTTTAAATGTGTGAAATTACTCTTCCAGTGTCGGTTCCAAGATGAATGTGTAAATCTGGACCCGTTTGGCTGATAGTTCCCTGTCCAGATGGGATTGTGCATGTGAATTTATAGTGCATTGCAAGCTTAGAAGTCCAGTGATTGTACCATGTTTCACAGATCAAATTCCTTTCCTTTGTGAATTGTTGCTGATGTGATAGCATTTAATGTTTTGAAAATAATTTCAAGTCCATTAAAACTAACTGGGTGGATTAATTTAAAACATATTTCTGGAAGCTGTTAGACTGAGGAGAGGGAGAAGTGGGGTTAGAGTTAGGGGCACTGGGTAAACTGATAGAGAAGGGAAAATATCCAATTAGAGGTTCCTAAGAGGGAGGGAAGATCCCCCAGGGTGACCTGGATGGAATATTTTCACTTTTCTGTCTCTTGCCTCTTTCTATTCTTTTTCCTTCAAAGAACTTTTACAACTCAGTGTTGTGTAAATGTGTTCATTTAATTGTTTATTATCTCTTTCCTCCATTAGAATGCAAACTCTAGCAATGTGGGAACTATAATAGTTTCATTTCCAAACATATTCCCAGCAGCTAATATATTGTTGCTGCTCAATAAATATTTGTTCAATACAATAATAAAAGACTGAGAAGTTAGTGTACTTGCAAATTCTGGAAGCACATAAGCCATACAGGTTTGAGCAACCCAAGAAGGAAGGGAATTGTGAGAGCAACTCGAAGTCAAATACAGGAATAAATCAAAGAGCTAAAGGAAAAGAAGATTCTGGTAATTATTCACAGAATCAATATGACAATACCCTTTAAAATTTACAATTTCTTAGGAATTAGGTTGTAGCTCAGTGGTAGAGCACTTGCCCAGCATGCACGAGGCTCAGGTTCAATCTTGAGCACCACATAAAGCCTGTACTGAAGAATGGGAAATTTCAAAATGCAAGATCAGCAACACAAATACACATGGTCCACCAAGATCTCATCACTGTACCAAACCCAAGGTTTTCGTTGATGAGGTTATGGATCTTCTTTCTTAAAAGGTAAACTTAAGAAAGTGGCCTTATCATGGAAAGAATAAACAAGCCATGGGATATTGGATTTTTTTATAGGACTTGTCTAAATTGCTCATGGTCCAGTATCTGAAGAACTTGGGACATAATAATACTGCAAACCTTGAAAAGAAAGCTCTGAATACCTGGGATGCTTAGTCTGGGTGAGCTTCTTTAATTAGGAACTTTCTGTCTGAAAAACCCAGGGAGAGAAGCACAAATCATAGTGGTCTAACCTTTGTGCTCCTTGACAACCCAATTAACTTCTTGAGGCTTCAGCTTTATTATTTAAAAGTAGAATTATGTGTATCTCATGAAATTCCTTGAAAAATTTGGATCTTATTCCAATGAACTAAATGCATTTGTTTTTCACATGTGGGCATGAAACAACACAAAGTTATGTTTTTCTGGTCTTCAGGAACTTTTGGAATTTGCACCCAAATGATAACTCCATTCCAAAGTTATATGAGATAATACTGGGATTTAAGTGGAGAAAAAGCAGGAAGAGAAATGAGGTCAAGCTGCAAAGCAGCAATGAGAACTCTGGAGCATAAATAAATAAATAAAGTATTAAAAAAAAAAAAAAAGACCGGAAATTTTCTCAGAAGCAAAATCATTTTCTTTCTCTCTTGAAATTACATTTTCAAAATCATTGATGACTTCAACATCTATTAAATTGATTACCCTAATCTATTAAAATGATTTTTTAAACTAGCTCTTTTGGCTTTATTTATGGCTCACTTATGGAGTTTAGATATACATAAATGGGAATGGGGACAACCAATACTCATGCAAAGGGCACCTTGTTATATTTGGAATTACTCTACCTCTTCAATGACTATGGTTTTGGTATTATATGAGCTTCCTGGCTTTTTCTATCTTTATAATTCCTTTCCTGGTCCAACCTACTTTTAAGAAAGGGTAGTGTTCAGGTTTAAACTGAGATATTGCACATTATTTTCTAGTAAGTCCTTTTCTTATTTTTTTATTGGTTGTTCACAACATTACAAAGCTCTTGACATATCATATTTCATACATTAGATTCAAGTGGGTTATGAACTCCCAATTTTACCCCAAATGCAGATTGCAGAATCACGTTGGTTAAACATCCACAATTTTATATAATGCCCTATTAGTAACTGTTGTATTCTGCTACCTTTCCTATCCCCTACTATCCCCCCTCCCCTTCCCTCACATATTCTCTCTCTACCCCATCTACTGTAATTCATTTGTCTCCTTGTTTATTTTCCCATTCCCCTCACAACCTCTTATATGTAATTTTGTATAGCAATGAGGGTCTCCCTTCATTTCCATGCAATTTCCCTTTTCTCTCTCTTTCCCTCCCATCTCATGTTTCTGTTTAAAAGTTAATCTTTTCTTCCTGCACTTCCTCCCTTACTCTGTTCATAGTTGCTCTCATTATATCAAAGAAGACATTTGGTATTTGTTTTTTAGGGATTGGCTAGCTTCACTAAGCATAATCTGCTCTAGTGCCATCCATTTCCCTGCAAATTCCATGGTTTTGTCATTTTTTAGTGCTGCGTAGTATTCCATGGTGTATAAATGCCACATTTTTTTATCCATTCATCTATTGAAGGGCATCTGGGTTGGTTCCACAGTCTAGCTATTGTGAATTGTGCTGCTAGGAACATCGATGTGGCAGTATCCCTGTAGCATGCTCTTTTAAGGTCTTCAGGGAATAGTCTGAGAAGGGCAATAGCAGGGTCAAATGGTGGTTCCATTCCCATCTTTCCCAGGAATCTCCAAACTGCTTTCAAATTGGCCGCACCAATTTGCAGTCCCACCAGCAATGAACAAGTGTACCCTTTTCCCCACATCCTCGCCAGCACTTGTTGTTGTTTGACTTCATAGTGGCTGCCAATCTTACTGGAGTGAGATGGTATCTTAGGGTGGTTTTGATTTGCATTTCTCTGACTGCTAGAGAGGATGAGCATTTTTTCATGTACTTGTTGATTGATTGTATATCTTCCTCTGAGAAGTGTCTGTTCAGGTCCTTGGCCCATTTGTTGATTGGGTTATTTGTTATCTTATTGTCTAATTTTTTGAGTTCTTTGTATACTCTGGATATTAGGGCTCTATCTGAAGTGTGAGGAGTAAAAATTTGTTCCCAGGATGTAGGCTCCCTATTTACCTCTCTTATTGTTTCTCTTGCTGAGAAAAAACTTTTTAGTTTAAGTAAGTCCCATTTGTTGATTCTTGTTATTAACTCTTGTGCTATGGGTGTCCTATTAAGGAATTTGGAGCCCGACCCCACAGTATGTAGGTCGTAGCCAACTTTTTCTTCTATCAGACGCAGAGTCTCTGATTTGATATCAAGCTCCTTGATCCATTTTGAGTGAACTTTTTTGCATGGTGAGAGAAAGGGATTCAGTTTCATTTTGTTGCATATGGATTTCCAGTTTTCCCAACACCATTTGTTGAAGATGCTATCCTTCCTCCATTGCATGCTTTTAGCCCCTTTATCAAATATAAGATAGTTGTAACTTTGTGGATTAGTCTCTGTGTCCTCTATTCTATACCATTGGTCCACCCGCCTGTTTTGGTACCAGTACCATGCTGTTTTTGTCACTATTGCTCTGTAATATAGTTTGAAATCTGGTATCGCTATACTGCCTGATTCACACTTCCTGCTTAGAATTGCTTTTGCTATTCTGGGTCTTTTATTTTTCCATATGAATTTCATGATTGCTTTATCTATTTCTACAAGAAATGCCGTTGGGATTTTGATTGGCATTGCATTAAACCTATAGAGAACTTTTGGTAATATCGCCATTTTGATAATGTTAGTTCTGCCTATCCATGAACAGGGTATATTTTTCCATCTTCTAAGATCTTCTTCTACTTCTCTCTTTAGGATTCTGAAGTTTTCATTGTATAAATCTTTCACCTCTTTTGTTAGGTTGATTCCCAAGTATTTTATTTTTTTTGAGGATATTGTGAATGGAGTGTTTTTCCTCATTTCTGTTTCAGAAGTTTTGTCGCTGATATACAGAAATGCCTTTGATTTATGCATGTTGATTTTATATCCTGCCACTTTGCTGAATTGATTTATTAGTTCTAGTAGTTTCTTTGTAGATCCTTTTGGGTCTTCTAGGTAGAGAATCATGTCGTCCGCAAATAGTGATAATTTAAGTTCTTCTTTTCCTATTTTTATGCCTTTAATTTCTTTTGTCTGTCTAATTGCTCTGGCTAGTATTTCAAGGACTAAATTAAATAGAAGTGGTGAGAGAGGGCATCCCTGTCTTGTTCCAGATTTTAGAGGGAATGCCTTCAAGTTTTCTCCATTCAGTATGATGCTAGCCTGAGGCTTAGCATAGATAGCTTTTACAATGTCAAGGTAAGTTCCTGTTATCCCTAGTTTTTCTAATGTTTTGAACATAAAGGGATGCTGTACTTTGTTGAATGCTTTCTCTGCATCTATCGAGATGACCATATGGTTCTTATCTTTAAGTCTATTGATGTGGTGAATAACATTTATTGATTTCCGTATATTGAACCATCCTTGCATCCCAGGGATGAATCCTACTTGATCATGGTGCACACTTTTTTTGATGTGTTTTTGTATTCGATTCGACAGAATTTTATTGAAGATTTTTGCATCTAGGTTCATTAGAGATATTGGTCTGTAGTTTTCTTTCTTTGAGGTGTCTTTGTCTGGTTTCGGAATCAGGGTGATGTTGGCCTCGTAGAATGAATTTGGAAGAGCTCCCTCTTTTTCTATTTCCTGAAATAACTTGAAAAGTATTGGTATTAATTCTTCTTTAAAGGTTTTGTAAAACTCCGCTGTATACCCATCTGGTCCTGGGCTTTTCTTGGTTGGTAGTCTTTTGATTGCTTCTTCAATTTCATCCATTGATATTGTTCTGTTCAAATTGTGTGTATCCTCCTGCCTCAGTCTGGGCAAATCATATGACTTAAGAAATTTATCAATGTCTTCACTATCTTCTATTTTATTGGAATATTGGTTTTCAAAATAATTTCTAATTGTCTTCTGTATTTCTGTAGCATCTGTTGTGATATTGCCTTTTTCATCCCGTATGTTAGTAATTTGAGTTCTCTCTCTTCTTCTCTTCATTAGCATGGATAAAGGTCTGTCGATCTTATTTATTTTTTCAAAGAAACAACTTTTAGTTTTGTTAATTTTTTCAATAGTTTCTTTTGTTTCCATTTCATTGATTTCTGCTCTGATTTTAATTATTTCTTGCCTTCTGCTACATTTGCTGTTGTTTTTCTCTTCCTTTTCTAGGGCTTTGAGATGAAGTGTGAGCTCATTTATTTGTTTTGTTTTTTTCTTTTTTTGAGGAATGACCTCCAGGCGATGAATTTCCCTCTTAAAACTGCTTTCATTTTGTCCCATAGATTCCGATATGTTGTGTCTGTATTTTCATTTATCTCTAAGAACCTTTTTATTTCCTCCTTTATGTCTTCTGTAACCCATTGATCATTCAGTAACATATTGTTCATTTTCCATGTGATGTAGGATTTTTCCTTCCTTCTTTTACCATTGATTTCCAGTTTCATTCCATTATGATCAGATAAAATGCATGGTATTATCTCCACCCCTTTATATTTACTGAGGGTTGCCCTATGGCATAATATATGGTCTATTTTTGAGAAGGATCCATGTGCTGCTGAGAAAAAAGTATATCCATTTGATGATGGTTGATATATTCTATATATGTCAGTTAAGTCTATGTTATTGATTGTGGTATTGAGTTCTATAGTTTCTTTATTCAACTTTTGTTTGGAGGATCTGTCCAATTGTGAGAGAGGTGTGTTGAAGTCACCCATAATTATTGTGTTGTGGTCTATTTGATTCTTGAACTTGAGGAGAATTTGTTTTATGAATGTCGCAGCACCATTATTTGGCGCATAAATATTGATAATTGTTATGTCTTGTTGGTGAATGGTTCCTTTTAACAGTATATAATGTCCTTCCTTATCCCTTTTGATTAACTTAGTCTTGAAGTCGATTTTATTCGATATGAGGATGGCCACCCCTGCTTGCTTATGAGGACCGTGTGTGTGGTATATTTTTTCCCATCCTTTCACCTTCAGCCTGTGTATGTCTTTTCCAATCAGATGTGTCTCCTGGAGGCAGCATATTGTTGCATTTGTTTTTTTATCCATGATACCAGCCTATATCGTTTTATTGGAGAGTTTAAGCCATTAACATTCAGAGTTACTATTGATATATGGTTTGTACTTCCAGCCATGTTTGATTATTTATCCTTTTTTTAAAAAAAAATTTAGTTTGTTTCTCCATGATTATCTTTCCCCTTGCCCTCTGTCTTTACCGAGGCACTTCCCACTGATGGTTTTGGTTATTGTTTTTCATTTCTTCCTCGTATAGTGTTTTGCTCAAAATGCTTTGCAATGCTGGTTTTCTGGCTGCAAATTCTTTTATCTTTTGTTTATCACGAAAGATTTTTATTTTGTTGTCATACCTGAAGCTTAATTTTGCTGGATACAGAATTCTTGGTTGGCATCCATTGTCTTTCAGTGTTTGAAATACATTGTTCCATGACCTTCTTGATGAAAAATCCGTTGTTAACCGTATTGGTTTACCCCTGAATGTAATCTGTCTCCTTTCTCTTGTAGCTTTTAATATTTTCTCTTTGTTCTGTATATTGGATATCTTCATAACAATGTGTCTTGGCGTTGGTCTACTGTGATTTTGTGTGCTCGGTGTTCTGTAGGCATCTTCAATTTGTATATCTGTTTCCTTTTTTATTTCTGGAAAGTTTTCTGTAATTATTTCATTCAGCAGGTTACTCATTCCCTTGGTTTGAATCTCTGTACCTTCTTCTATCCCGATGACTCGTCAGTTTGATTTTTTTATGTTATCCCATAACTCTTGGATGTTTTTCTCGTGATTTTTTACCAGCCTTTCTGAGTTGGCTAGACTCTTTTCAAGATGATATATTTAGTCTTCATTATCTTACGTTCTGGCTTCTACTTGCTCCACTCTGTTAGTGATACTCTCAATTGAGTTTTTAGTTTGGTTTATCGTTTCCTTCATTTCTAGAATTATTGTTTGATTATTTTTTTATAATCTCTATCTCCTGATAAAGATGCGTAACTTCTTCTTTTATCCATTTATGTAATTCATTCTCAATGTGTTCTTTCGCTGCTTGAATTTGCTGTCTCTTATCCTCTTTAAGGTTCTATTCCATCTGTCCAAGGTGTTCCTTGAGTTCTTTATATGAACATTTTTCTGATGACTCTAGGTCCTCCTGAATATTTAGGCTGTCCCGTATTGTTTGTACTCCTTTTCTTCCTTGTTTTTTCAAGTTGCTCATGTTACTTCTTGTTCTGTTTGACTGCTGAGTTACTGTTTACTCCTATAAATTTATTTGATGCTTGGGAGGAAAGGTATTAGAAGGGGAGGGAAGAAGTCACTAAAGAGAATGAGAGTAAGCAGGTAGAATTCAAGGAAGGGGGAATAAGAAAATTGAAAAGAAATGAAAAGACAAAAGAAGAAAAAAATAGGAAATAAAAAAAGAAAAAAATTTTTTTTAAATAATAATAATAATTTAAAAAATTAAAATTAAAATTAGAAGGAAAAAAATTTTTAAAAAATTGAAAAAAAATTTAAAAAACAACAAGAAAGAAAAATGAAAATGAAAGAAAAAACCCAAATCAAAAAAAAGAGAAAAAAAAAAAACCTAATAAATGCAGTCTTAGAGTTTGATGAACTTCTCTTCCAGTAGGTGGCGCTGTGCCCACAGGCCAAGTTTCTCCTGTCAATATGCGGGAACCAATCACTGTGCAGCAGCTCCTCCTCCCAGACTGGGCGAGTCTCCAATCCTGAGTGCCTAGGGCCTCCTCTTGTGTCTAGTCACTTCCCCACTTTTCCTCTAGCCAGGCCCCTCTCACGGGTGCCGCTCAGCACAATACTGGCTACATGCCAGGTCTGCTGCTCCCGGGAGCCCTGTTTTCATGAATGACTGGGCACACTCTCCCAGTTTGCCATTCCCTCAGACCCTAAGTTTGTAGAGCTTGGGGCTGAGAATCCTCAGTGAATTTTACTTGCCCTCTGGTAGTCACGCCCCCGGTAGCTGGTGCAAGAGACCTCAGTTGTCAGCACTGGTGGGAGCGGTAGCCCAGAGTTCCGCGCCGCGGGTCCCACGCCACGTCTGATTCCCTCAGTCTGGCTGTCGTGCTCACAGGAGAGCTGTGGGGGGGCCCTTACGGGAGAGCTGGGAGGGGCCCTTAAGGTTTCCCCGATGTGTGGAGAGGGAAGGCTAGGGAATTACACACCTGTAGCCGCAGGTTTCAATGAAGTTATCTCCTCCGCCGCAGTCTGATGACGTCAGTTCTCTGCCATGGTGGTATCTCTTGCAAATGGCGACAGTTCATTTGCCTTTGGCAGGCGACCAATGCAATGGGTGGGTCCTTACTGTCTCTCTCAAGCCCCGTTTCAATCCTGTGGCCACTGCCTATGAAGGCTCGGTTGGCATTTACCTCCGTAGGATGAGAAGGGCTGACCAGTTGTTTCAGCTGGATGGATTAGTGCTGAGTCACAGCTGTTTGTCTGCGGGAAGCAGGCGAACGGGAGCCTGAATTCAGCCGATCTGGGCTCAGTGTGTGTTCTGAGAGGCCCAGACTGTTCGTCCCAGATCCACGTCAGTTCAGCATTGCTTAGTGATCCTTCCTGGCCTCGGGTTACGCCATAGCTGGCAGCCAGACTTTTTCAGGAGGAACACTGAGGCAGCACCCAGCCTCCGCCTAGCGACCTCCCCGCCCCCTCCGGCTCTGCTCCTTGCCGGCAGACGGCGCCCCCAGGGCTAACTCTGCCGGGGAAGAGGAAGCGAAGTAGCGAGAATAGGCTGTGTGGACCCACGGGGGACCGAAGAGACTGTGTGTGCTCGTCGGCAAGGCCCTCTCACCTTCCGTCTGCCGAGCCCAGCCGGCTTCAGTCACTTGAGGAGGGCACAGGGACACCGCCGCAGCCACCGGGATGGCTGTTACGGCACGAGGCCTCTCTAGTAAGTCCTTAAATTCTTTGAAAAATCCTAATATCTAACCATAAATTTAAGAGGTTATTAGGGATTGAATTAAGGAGCACTCTACCCCTGAGCCACATACCCAGTTCTATTTTTCTTTCTTTCTTTCTTTCTTTCTTTCTTTCTTTCTTTCTTTCTTTCTTTCTTTTTTAGTATTTCAGAGACAGGATTTTACTGAGTTGCTTAGCACCTCACTGTTGCTGAGGCTGGCTTTGAACTTGGGATCCTCCTGCCTCAGTCTCCTGTAAGTATAAATTCTTGATGGAGGATGGGATGGGAAGATTGCCCATAGAATCATTCTGTGTCTTCTCCTTGAGATTGACATCAGACATGAAGATAGCCTTTTGCCAGTCATTGCTAAATGGTAAGATTTCCAACTTATATGAGTGAATTTTAGCAGTAGTCATGTTTCTCAGCTTTTGGGTGCAAATTGGAGATTTCAAATTTTAACTAGACTATTCCCATCCTCTAGCTTTCCCCTAGGCATGCATATCATTTTCTCAGTCATAGCGACCCCCAATTCTGTGAATGGCCATCTCATCCCTTATGTAGTACAGGAACTGAAGCTGAGCCATTAGCTCAGAGATTGTAGGATGGAATTTCTCAACCTCATCGACCCTCTTTCTCCCTCACAGACTTTGGTCCTCATCACTCTGTTATCAGAGAGCTGAGGGAATCAAGTCTGTGAACTGTGGGGGTCTCCTAAGTGTCTCTGTGTAGGTTGGAATGATACATGCTATTGGTCCCTTTCTTTGTTCTGGATTTTCTCTAGTGTTCTTTTCCAGCCCATCAATACAGAAAAAGCAGTACTGCTCCTAAGCATCTGGTTTCTGAACTGAATTTATCTGGTTTGAATATAAAAATCAGAAAGGGTTATGTTTACCAAAAAAAAAAAAAAGGAAAAGCAGATAAACAAAAATGTCTGAAAGGATGTTTGACTACTCCTTACACAGAGAAATGTAACATGTTAAATAACTTTAGAATTTCATTTCTTTTTTAACATTTATTTATTTTTTTAGTTGTAGATGGACACAATACCTTTACTTTATTTATTTATTTTTATGTGGTGCTGAGGATCGAATCCAGGGCCTCACACATGCCAGGTGAGCACTCTACCACTGAGCCACAACCCCAGCCCCCTAGAATTTCATTTCATTTGACAAAAACTAAACAAAAGTTTTGAAATATCTTAAACTGGTAAGCACAAAATTATGCAGAAGCATCTCGTGGTGCTGAAATAGTAGATGTGTTCCTCCTTAGTGTCATTTTGGTGACACATATGAATTAGAATTGCCTGTGCATTTTATTCAGGAATTATACCCATAAAATATTGCATCAACACCTTTATCATACTGTGTGTTCAGTATTCATTTATTATCACATGTGTGTTCAGTATTCATTTAATATTATAATTTAGGAAAATGATCAATAACCATCCACAAAGAAACAAAAAGAAATCAAAAAAGAACTGAATACAACCAGAATTTCAGTCAACTGAGAACTGAAAAAGTGTGTTTTTAAAAAGAAAAAAGGCATATACTGAAAAGGAAGGATTTGTAAGATATATGAAATGAAAAAATTTCAATGAGTACAATGAATAGTGTGATTCTGCTCTGCAATATTAAGAACCAACCTATTTATATGGCATCTATTTTTTTTTCTAAGAGAAGATGACAGTAAATGCTAGGAGTTACCACCTTTGGAAAGATAGTGGCTGGAGAGAGGAGGCTTGCATTTTCTACCTGAAGTCCCTTGTGTCTCATAAGGCAATTTTTTACTTACTTTTAAAAAACGGTAACAGGAAATATGTGAATGGAAAATTTTTAGACTAAGTTTTTATTATATAAATATTCAAAGTGCATGTCTATGTATATTTAATTTTTTTTAGAGAAATGTATGTTCATATGAGGTTTTAAGTAACAATGCACAGTGTTTTGGGATATATCGTTTTGTTTAGCCTTCTTAGTGGTGTTATGTGGGTAGCTGAAGATGTTTAAATATGATAAATGCATACTGTTAAGGAAGCTGAAAAATTTTAAGCATCATTGTATTAAAGCATGACTGGGGTGGAAAAGAGAATTTTGAGTATGGCAGCACCTTAGAATCACCTGGGAGCTTTTAAAAAATAATAATGCTCAGTTCTCACTTTATATTAGTTAAATAAGAATCTTCTGTGAGACCAAGGAATGGGTAATACATTTTTAAAGAAGTTCTCAAAGTGGTTTCTAATGTGCAGCCAGAGTTGAGAACCAGTATTGACTCTACTTCTCAAACTTCAGTGTATCTGAGAATAAGCTGAGGACCTTGTTACAATAAAGGTTCTGACTTCATAGATTTGGGGTGAGGCCTGAGAATCTGCATGTCTAGAAGCTTTGGCCTATTAATACTGGTCATCTACACTTGGAGTTGCAAAGGGCTGGAGGTACGACCCTGAATTTTGAAACTTGTAAGGCTCTGTGTGAGGAGTGAGCGGTTGCCGATGTAGAAAAAAAATGTCATTTGGTGGATGGCAACATAAGGGAAGCAGAAAGGGGTGGGAAAGAAGTGACAGTACTGGTGACTAGATAATAGACAGACAACTTTTCTTTTACCTTTTCCTTATCACAATCCCATTGCCCTTTGGAGGAACTTTGTCTAAATTTCACCATTATACTAAGCAGTCATTATACACATGGAGAGACATAATTTTGGAGAAAAGTTTTGGAAATGTTCCCTTAGAAAATATAAATGCCTGAATGAATTTATAGCTCTGCCTAGTCTTGTCTGAGCAAGCACCTTTACATCATAATGGCTCTAAACATTTTTGAAGCAACGTTAAGGGCAAATGAGAGCACTCAACTGAATGTTAACAAATATTTATTAAGCTCCCAGTATGTGCCAGGAACTTTCATTTATATTATCTAATTTAATTTTACAACAGCACTATTAGCTATGTAAGTTTTTTTTTATTGTCACTTTGGAGTGAGGAAACTGAATCTAAGTCATTCAAGTTGTTTTTCAAGGTCACGTAGATATCAAAGCATCAGACACTTTAAGTTCAATATTCTTTCCATCTCAACTGGAAGAATCTGAAATTACAGACATGGCAGATAGGTTAAAAAGTAAAGTAAAAATACATATACGATGGCATCAAAAGTTGGAGACTAGTGTGTAAGTTATAAACCTAGTTTATGAAAAGAGCCCTTCATTCAAAGAACAGAATAAATTTGAAGTTCAAAATGTAATCTGGAAAACAGAGTAGTTTGCTAGTGGACTACTCTCGTAAAGGACTGAACTATGTGAAAAATAAAATTTAATAAAAGACTTAGTTCCTTGCCCCAAGAGTGCCCTAATATCAAGAACAAATGTTAGTCCCCCTCCCCAGCTCATTTGCTCCTAACTACCTTATAAACTGAAGCTCTTATGCAAAGTTGTCAGTGCCTTTGTGAGAGAACTACCCAGAATATTACCCTAGGAATAGAAGGGATGTGTTAGTCAATGTGTGTCTATGTGTTAGAGAAAACCCATGTTAAGAAAAGTAGGTAATATAAATGGATGAAAGTGGAGACTATCATGCTACAGGAAATAAGCCAATCCCCCAAACCCAATAGCTCAGTGTTCTCTCTGATATTCGGATGCTAACACACAATGAAGAAAAAAATAGAAGTTCATTGGATTATACAAAGGGGATGAAGAGAAAGGAGGAAATATGGGAATAGGAAAGACAGTAGAATGAATCAAATATAATTTGCTATTTTCATATATTAATACACGACTAGTGTAATTCCATATCTTGTGCAACCACAAGACTGGGAAGTTATACTCCATGTATGTAAAATATGTCAAAATGTATTATACTGTCATGTATAACTAAAAAGAACAAATTAAAAAATTAAAAAAGAAAAGTATATATTGAAATTTTTGGTATTGTGGTTGAAAAAGGATATGGAAAGAAAATTCATCACTATGTACCTAAGGAGGTAGACTGAGATAGGAATACCTTACATAAGGGAAGGAGGTACGGACGCACATCATCTACTGTTTCTACCCCTTGAATTTAACTAACTAGACTTTGGATTTGTCCTTCTTGCTTGGCAAACAGCTGTGGGAAGACCCTCAAGCTCCCTTCTGAAACTCTAGAATTCCTTTGCACATTAGAACCATCCTAACTGCATAGAGATTGAGGGAGGACTCCATGAGTAAAAACTCATTACCATTCATTCTGCAGGTCACCCAAATCAATGGATCAGACAGCCAACCTATGTAACTTAAGTTTTCATGTGTTCATGGGTTATAACCATGGGATGAGTTGCAGTTTAACTTTTTACTTGTTTATTTCAGTATAGATCAACAGATTACTTTTTAGATTCCCACCTCTTAAAAATCAGGTATTGGAGCTGGGGTTGTGGCTCAGTGGTAGAGCACTTGCTTAGCATACGTGAAGCACTGGGTTTGATCCTCAGCACCACATAAAAATAAATAAATAAAATAAAGGTATTTTGTCCATCTACAACTAAAAAAATATTTTTAAAAAAGTCAGATAGTACAGCAGCAGCACACAATATGCATCTTAAAATATACATGAGCTTATATTCATTTGTTTAGCAGTGAATATCCAAGATAACACATTAAAAAAAAAAAAAACCACAACGCCTAATGCATCAAAGGCCTCTGCCTTTTAGATGAGTCTACAGTGTCCTCTCCTAGATTCCTCTGTAATCCTGAAATCAGAGGTGACGAAAATTGTTGGTTAAGTCAGATCATTTTGTGCTGAATTCAATTGATTTAAAATGGTGTGATAGATTTACTGTGCCGACATATTAAGAAGAGCACTGAGGGCTATAGCCATCTACCACTTACAATGACTTAGATCATGCTGAGATTCATACACTTTCTTTTTTTTTTTTTTTTTTTTTTAATTTTTTTTTTAAATTTTTTTTTTTTTTAGTTCTCGGCGGACACAACATCTTTGTTGGTATGTGGTGCTGAGGATCGAACCCGGGCCGCACGCATGCCAGGCGAGCGCGCTACCGCTTGAGCCACATCCCCAGCCCGAGATTCATACACTTTCAACTGTCATGCTTAAAACCAATCTAAGACCCTCATGCTTCTGCCACATTCCTGTCTATAAAAATGTCTATAAAAATTGTCACTCTTTCCGGCAATCACTCTGGACTCTCCTTGACTCTAGAGTTCTCTGATGCTTTCCTTCACTTCCCTTGGTGCATCATTCTGAAAGAAAAGGTGGACATGCCCCTGAATGCCCCCTTTCTGATCCCAAAATATAGCCAAATTAAAGGAACAATGAGAGCAATCCTAGGCTGGGATGTTCACATACATATTATCTTGAAGGACACTGGATTTCTCTTATGCACACTGGGGCAAGTTATTATTATCTGTATAAAGCTAATTTCTTCATGTACATCAGGACAGTTGCTCCTTGGGATGCTGATCTTACAAACTAAGCAAACTAATGCTGATCCTGTCACTTCTTTTGCAGTCTAACTATAAAACCCTTCTCTTACTGGCAAATGTTGTTGAACTGAGGGCACTATGGATAGGATATGTACCACTTGTCCATGCCATGAGGGAGAGGAGACATTTCATGGCAAAGCACAGTTAGGGATAGAGAAGTCTGTTCAGCCTGTTACCATTGGACCTTCTTTGCAAGCATTTCTTAATAAAGGTATACCTTGCATGCCATCTCAGGGCATTTTCTTTGGTCTCGTGGTAACCTATGCCACTACCCTGGCACAACTGGGCGGTGGATATGACACCTGGCTTTTGAATCTGGAATGGTTTTATATGGACTTGGTATTCCTGGTGATTAATTTCTGGCTCTGGAATGGTGCTCCTCTCTGGTTTGACTCCTCAGAATTTACCCCCCAGGCACCAGGTTTCTGCTAGCCCTCATCAGGTACTTCCTTCCTTCAGAATTAAAAAAGATTCAGAAAAATGTAATTATAATTAATTGTGTTAAAATATTTTTAATACTCCAGATGTTGATATGCAAAGAGATATTGAGTTGTAATTTATGAAAACCAATATTGTCACCACTACTGGCTACGAACATATATCAATAATATGATCAAAGGGAAACCAGAGTAGCCAAGGGAAACCTATACTATCCCACTTGTAAATTCTGATTTAGACCTAAGTCTGATTGATCGTTTTCATTGTTAAATAATGGGCGTGGTTGAGGATATGAAAAACCAAGTGAGAGGAAATCTACCAAAAAGGTTCAAACTTAACATACATGGTGTTTTTTTCCTTATTCAATTTTCTTTTGTCTGTATTCATTCCAGACTTAAACATGTCATGAAACTGGGCAAATTCCAAAGATAAAATTCAATATGTTGTGCTTGATCTGAAAAGCTTAATGCTGGAAATCACAGAAAAAGGACTTTCCAGGTCTATTTCATTAATGTCATTAGTGTAAAAGCACAGCTAAAATCAAATGTGCACTTGTCACAATCACTTTTTATCATTTAAATGATACATTTAAAGGAATTCTTTACATTTAAAGAAAAACTCTGGTTATTACTCCTTTTTTGTATAGTTTCAATCTCCTATTTACATTACCATTTTTCATATTCAGTTATAATAATCCAAATACCTGTACATAGTAGAACAACTTCAGGTAAAACTTTGTCCCTTCTTGTTTCATACTGTATACTATAGATGCACTGAATTCTTTCATATTACCTGAAAACCATTTTTCTAATTTCATGTTTAGTGAAATTCATATTTTTCAATACCAAGCTCAAAAATTCTGATCTGACTTCACCATTTCTTGGTATAATGAATGGCTTTTCTTTCTATGTTTGGTAGAATATTTCCTATATATATCTTATATACATATTATATTCTATTATAACAATTGCCAATATGTTATTTTTTTAAAAAATATATTTATTTATTTTTTGCATTACAATTCTTAATATACCATTATACATTAATTTATCATATCTCTGATTATATATAAGGTATGTTGACACCAAATTCACATCTTCATACATGTACTTTGTATAATCAAAATGAGGGTCTCCTTTCAGTTAATGTTATTACACCTATTATATTATATTGTTATTGTATCTATTGCTAGACTTTTATCCACTTTATAAAATTATAACATTCTCAAGAATAGAAAAGACATTTTATTCATATTTATAATCCCTGGTACATAGTAAGTGTTCAATATTTTACTATGTACATTCTTGTCTTATTCTTAAAAGCATATGAGAAGCTTAAAACAGAATATAAGCAATAAAAACATAGTAAGTTGTAAATCAAAATATAGAACACAAACAAATAGAAGTACAAATAAAGTTAAAACTTCAAAATATAAAATAAATGCCCAAATATATGAGCTCTCTTAAGAACACAGCTGAGATTCAGATTTGGTTCTGGGTCTCCTAGAAGGCAAATAAGTAAAAGAGGGTATCTGGTGTGTTGGGGTAGCTATTGCCAACAACCGTGATAGTATTATGTTTTGGATATTAGGTGTCCCCCTAATTCTCATGTGTGAGACAATGTAAGAATGTTTAGAGGCGAAATTATTGGGTAACAAGAGCCTTAAATTAATTGGTGCATTAATCCACTGATAGGGATTAACTAGGTGCTAGCTATAGGCAGGTGGGTGTGGCTGGTGGAGATGGGTCTTTGGGGGCATGCCTTTGGGGTATATATTTTGTCTCTGGTGAGCTGAGTTTAGTCTCTCTCTGCTTCCTTGTTCCGTGTCCTGAACCGCTTCCCTCTGCCACACTCTTCCGCCATTATGTTTTACTTCATCTTGGGCTCAGAGCAAGGAATGCTATGAATGGAGACCTCTGAAATTGTGAGCCCCATATAAACTTTTCCTTCTAAAAAATTTTTCCTGTCAGGTCTTTTGATTATGAGAATGAAATAGCTGACTAAAATAGAGAGATATAACAAAGAACTATAATACTTTGGTGACCTGTACCATTTACTTATCAAAAATCTCTGGGTCAGCTCTAGCTGTTCTGTTGAATCAGCTGGGCTGAGATGTAGGGGTTGGCTGGACATTGGCTGATGTGGATTGTAGTAACTGAAGTGTTCTGTTTCCAGCTGCAGGTGTGTGGAGCTAATCCAGTGTGGATCAGCAGGCGAGCCAGATCACGTTCTCATGGTGATATAGCAGTTAAAAAGACAAGCCCAGCATCACAGGTGTTTTCAAGGCTTGACCCTTTTATATGACCACTAACCTTAGTCACATGGTCAGACCCAATGTAAGAGGCAGGGAAATATCCTACTCTCATGAAGGTGGTACCAAAAAGTAAATGAAAATTTCTAAATTATAACCTAATCGTGCATGATACATCTTGAATGTTTTTTTTTTCAAGAGAAAGATTTATTTTGTAAGAGAAACAAGAACCTAACCCAGTCCTGTATACCAAGAGGTATTTCTCAAATGGTATTTTATACAGGAAGATTTTAGTGATATATTGGATATATTAATCACTGGCAATGGCTTCTAAGTCTATCGAATTTTAGGTTTGCACCTAACACAAAGAGATGTTTATGTTGTGGTTTTTGTTTCACATGCACTATTTAATTACATCTCCACAGTCATGTCAGAAAGGGAAAGCATTATCTTTATTTCCATTTTAATTTCATAGACGAAGAAATATAATTTGATGATTTTAATTTTCCCAGTACCAAAGATTTAATTAATGATATTGCTGAAATATCATGAACTCCTAGTTCATGATACCATATCATGTCATGTTTTTAAGGCTTGGAACCATTTTAATTATGTAATTGATAATAACAGATAAATGGTATAAATATTTATAAATAGTATAAATTGATAAATAGCACAAATACACAAGAGTACTAGATGTATATAGTATTGCCCTGAGCTATTTTTGTTATAGCATCCATCAAAATTCACAGTGTTGTTTAGACTGATATTTTTTTTGCATGTGGATATACAATTGTTCTAACACCATTTATTGAAAAGGCTATATTTTCTTCATTGAATTGATTTTGTTACTTAACAAACATCAGTTGGACTTACTTGTATGGTTCTATTCTGGGGGTTTCATATTCTGTTCCATTGTTTTATTTTCATCTTTCACCCAAATTGCAGTTTTACTATTGTAGCTTTATAGTAAATCAATAAGTGCTAGCCTCTACATTGTTATAGTAAATCAATAAGTGCTAGCCTCTACATTTTTTTCAGTATCATGTTGGCTGTTTTGAGTCTTTCACCTACTCATCCCATATGAAATTTCTCAGATTTTTTCTTAAGTACTTCTTGTTTTAGTGCTAAAATGAGTGACATTGTGGTTTAAATTCTGAAATCCAATTTTCCACTGTTGATATATAGAAAAGCAATTGATGTCTTTGCATTAACTTTGTGTTCTACAATCTTGCTATGATTGCTTATCAGTTACAGGAGTTTTGGTAGGTGATTGGGATTTTGTACATAGGCAATCATGTCATTTGCAAAACAAACCAAAACACCCAAAAGACAAAATAGTTTTATTTTTACTTCCTGATCTTTATACTTTTATTTCATTTTCTTGTCTTATTACCTTCACTAATATTTTCAGTATGGTGTTAAATAGGAGCAGAGAGAGAGAGAGAGAAAGATAATAATTACCACCTAGATTCTCATGGTTAAGAATTATATTATTTATAAGCTTTTTGCAAATATCCTTTATCAAGTCATAACAATTCCCCCACTCCTATTCTGTTGATAGTTTTTGTTATGAATCAGTGTTGTTTTTTTCCAAAGCTTTTTCAGTATCAATTGATACCATCATGTTTGATTTTTATTATTTCTTGATAAGATATTACAAATAAATTACATGAATTGATTTTTAAATATTGAATCAGCCTTGGTTAAACCTGAATAAGTCCTAGTTAGTTATGGTATTGGATAATACCAACTGCCAAATTCAGTAGATCTCTTAAAAAGAACTCTTATTGTTTCTATATTTCAGAATGACTGGCATCCCTGGAACCAGAGATTATAAATATCAATGACAAATAAATAAATATCTTTATATATATATATATATATATATATATATATATATATATATATATTCCTTGACTATAATTGAATTACACAGACCTAAAAATATCTCTGGACATGTGAGACAAATCAGTAGATCACAAATTATTTAATTCATTGAAACTTAAATTTTTACTTTGCTATGGACAGGTTAAAATTTGTTCTAGAATAGGAATTCAGAATCTATGTCTTTAAAAAAAATCTTGCAATTCCCATTTGTTATTTACAATCCTCATTTATCCCTATTTGTTTATTTTCCTAAAGCATAATGTCTTGAACCCTCAGACATCTGTAAACTGGGTCTTCTTTCTTCTGTTTGCATAGAAAATTGCAAATATCACATATTGGTCCCTAATAGAGAATCCAGGTATATCTTCTCTCTATGTAAAAGGCCAGTTGTGATTTTTATTAAGGGGGATGTTTATGTTAGCCTCAGAAAGGCAGAGGTCAGGAATCTGTAGTCAGACATTTCTAAACAGGAGACCAAGAGCCTTAGTCCCTGGGTCACTGGGGGAAATAGCTGGCCCACTTAAGACTTATATAAATAGAAATTAATGAAGGGGCTATTTGTAAATATGTGGTTATAATTCAGGAAATCAACAAGGATGGTAAAGCACCCAGGGTGAGCAGTATCCAGAAACTGTTAGCATCTGCATGCTTGAGGTGGGTAAAGGGCCCAACAGCACTGCCAAAGCCTAGTGAGAGCTATACCCATGAAAGAGCTTTGTATGGGTTGAGAAAGAAGGATATAGAAATGAAGTGCTTTGAATTTAAGCTGTGGGTATCATTTTTCTTTTTTCTGTAACAAAGTACCACCAATAGTAGCATAATACAGCTCACTGTTATTACCAAATAGTTCTATAGGTCAGAAGTATGACATGGACTCACTGGTTTCAAGTCAGGGTATTGGCAGGTTTGCATTCCTTTTTTGGAGTCTCTTGGAGACAATCTATTTTCTGCCCTTTCAAAGCTACATGAAGTGGCCTGTATTTTTTGGCTCATAGACCTATTCTTTCATCTTTAAAGGCAAAATAGCAGGTTAAGTTCTATCATCACAATACTCTGACCTTCTCTTCTTCCTCCTTAAGTACACTTGTAATTACATTGAGCCCACTTGGATAATCTAAGGAAATCTTCCTATCTTTATAATACCAGCTGATTAACAAACTTAATTCTATCTGCATCCTTAATTCTTCTATTCTCCATAACTTGACATTTTCATAGATTCCAAGAATTAGTATGTAGATATTTATGGAAATCATTATTTCTTATCTTTAAAATTTGTCTCATATTCTTTTGCCTATTTGTGATTCTTATTTTCTCTCTTCACTGACTTTTTCTCTGACTCTTGAAATGATTTTTCCTTATGAAATGGTATTTCCAATAAAAACACAAAAGAGAGCCCCTTTCTTTGTCACTTCATCCTCAAATAAATTTGCACACTAAATTATTCTCTATATTGAAACTTTATGAGAAGATCTGTGGCTGATGAGGACATATAACATGTAGCAGCAATTTAGATATATGTAGTTGACATTTATAATCTCATTTTGTTGCTCTTTATCTTCTGGAGTTTCTCAATGGATGGAACATGCACATGGTGTCCAGCCTTCCTCCATAACATCCCAAATTTCCCTCATTATGCTACTTTTTGTCCCCATTTTTTCCTCCTCAGTCTTGGATGTATAAATTTGCCCCTTTCATTATTTCACGCAGTCACTTGGCTGTCTATTCCATTGCTTTGGCTCTGAAAGACACCCGTGGACTCAGTTCTCATCTGCTTCTACCAGAGGCTTGCTAGGTTATTTTTCTAAAAGGAATTTTGGTGACAGTTAGTATAATACAATTATCATTATTTTTTGAATAGCAAACATACCACCAAATCCTGTTGATGTCTTTTCACCAATGTTTCACTCTTTCCTTGTATTGTTTTGTTCAGAAGGATCCATGTTATTTGAACACTAAGCCTTGTTATAAAACAAGGACCTTGTTATAGCTGACATCTGTGGTGAGATTTCGAAATTAAAATAATTTCAGTCCAAATGATCATCACATCACAAAAATATTTTTTGAGGCAAGTATTATATTGTGCCTACTCCATCTCACCTCCCTTCTTGCTATCACTTCCATTTGATTCAGATATTTAAATATATCCAGAGCTATCCTGGAGCTGAGATATGGAAAAGTAATTCTGGCCAACCAGATGCTGTATTTCTGCCCAATCATTTTTTTTCCTAATTCTTTCATAACAAAATATCACAGACAGGTGGCTTAAACAACAGAAATTTACTTTCTCACACTTATGGAGCCTGGAAATCCAAGGATGTCAGCAGGATTGGTTTCACTTGGAAGCTCTCTCCCTGGTTGGCAGGAGCTGACTTCTTCCTGTGTCCTCACAAGGTCTTTCCTCTGTGCGTGCACATCCATGGTGTCTCTTTTATGTGTCCAAATTTCCTCTTCTCTTAAGGACACAAATCAGACCCATCCATAGGAGCTCATTTGACCTTAGTTACCTATTTACTGATCCTATCTCCAAATATACTTACATTCTGAAATTCTGAGGGTTAGGGCTTCAATATATGAATTTTAGGAGCATACAATTCAGCCCATAGCATGCTAAACATAAGTCTTCTGAGAACAGCCTTCAAGGAATTAAATTTTAACTAATAAAGACAGACATAGATACTATGACCCTTCCTCTTCTGTCCTTTGTCCTGATTGAATGTGGATGTGATAGATGGAACTGAGGGCAGTCATCATATGATCCTGACGTAAAAGCTAGGTGAGTCAAAAGTATTTTAGAATTGATAATATGGAGTCCAAAATTGTCAGTCTACTTTTGGACTTCTTGTTATAAATTAATAAACTCCATTCATTTAAGTCATTTGAGCAAAGTGCCTTATGAGTCTCTGATACTCATTATCTCACCTAATATAATTCTGTGAGAAATATTTTGGAAATATGCATTATTAAGATCACCATGTTTAAATCAGGATGCCAGCTGGAAATAGAATTCATCCAAATGTTTCAAATAAGGAAATTTAATGATGGATTTACGCATAGCAGATAGGGCTAAGGGGAGAAACTAGGGATGGTGAGGCACCCAGAAATGAGGAGAAGAAAGCAATCCTCAGTTTTAAAATCAAGTGGGCAAGAGAGTTAAATGAGTTACCTCACTCCAGTCAGAGGAATGGCAAAGAAATAGAAGAGGGGCAAAGAGAAAGGCTCTTCTTCCTCTGGATTGCCTGCCTGTGCCTTCAGTATACAAACCCAAATAGAAGTTTGTTAACAGGAAGCCTGGGAGATGTCAGTCTCCAGAAAAAGGGCAGGCAGGGCAGGGAGAGGCAGAGAATGAATCTTGGGGAAATGAAAAATAATCAGCACAGTGTCCTAGAAAACGTTAGCTTCATTTTGATCCTTTTTTTTTAATTTCAGTTGCTACAGATATAATAAGGCCAGTAGCTCTTCTCTGATCTCAGATATCTACCCTTTAACTTAATTTGAAATACGCAAACCTATAAATCAACAACCCTCGGGAAATGAAGTTTGGACTAAAACATCCGTAAGTGAAGTGTGATATACAAATGGAGAAACTGCTGCTTGTAATCAGTTGCCATCCCTCGGAGTATTTAAAAGAATAAATATATAGCTTCATCCAAGAAATATCTTGGTTTTAATTCAGTAGTGGTAAACTTGATGCTAAAAAACAATTAGAAGGGCTGAGAGGAATTCTCAGTTTATTTATCAGAAAAAAAAATGGAACCAAACCCATCAATTATATGATAGGACTCTGAGAACATGACAGATATTAGCTATAAAATATATACTTTTAGATTAGAAATTGATAAACATTTTATAATGAATGTGGTAATTAGAATAAAGACAATATGTTGAAGATAGTCAAAATTTATTAAACACTTCTGATGTGCGAGACTATTTTTCCTTCCTCTTCCTTTCCTACCTCCCTGTTTTCCTTTCTTCTTTATTTCCTGCCTGCCTACCCTCCTATTCCCCCTGCCCTTCCTACCTTCCGGGCTTCAGCAAACATCTCCTGGCTTTGTGGTGGTTACAGAAAATACCAAGAGTGATGTCATTACAAGGAGAATCCTGGGGTAGGAAAGCATTCTAGAAGGATGTGGAATATGTTCTGAAATTTGAAGATCATGAAGAAGCTACCTGTGGGAAGAAGTGAGGGATGTACACAAAACATATGCAAAGATAATGGGGCTGGGCATATTAAGCTTTAAAAACACTACACATACATAAGGATGCCAAGAAAACAGGGGAACAGGGCAGTCAAGAGTGGAGGTTATTTAGGTCTCAGAGTTATTCATATGATTTGCTCAAGAGTGTGTGTTTACAACTAAAAGTGTTATATCACTGGGTATTTGTATACTTTGTTTTGTTTTTTTCATTCAAACCATAAGGAGAAGGAGGGTTGGTGGTGCTAATAATTGCTCTGTCATTCACAATAGCTAAACTGTGGAACCAACCTAGATGCCCTTCAATAGATGAATGGATAAGAAAAATGTGACATTTATACACAATGGAATATTACTTAGCAATAAAAGAGAATAAAATCATGACATTTGCAGATGAATGTATGGAATTAGAGAAGATAATGCTAAGTGAAGTTAGCCAATTGCAAAAACCAAATGCTGGATGTTTTCTTTGATATAAGGAGGCTGATTCATAGTGGGATAGGGAGAGGGAGCATGGGAGGAATAGGCGAATTCTAGATAGGGCAGAGGGATTAGAGAGGAAGGGAGGGGGCATGGGGTTATTAATGATGGTGGAATGTGATGATTATTATTATCCAAATAACAGGTATGAAGACACGAATTGGAGTGAATATACTGTGTATACAACCAGAGATATGAAAAATTGTGCTCTATATGTATAATACGAATTGTAATGCATTCTGCCCTCATATATAAATAAAAAATAATAATTGTTCTGGGACAAAAGGCATAAGCTGAGAGTATCCTGGGAGGACTTGGATTTACATTTACTTTAAGTATTAGAGATATTTTAAAAAGCTTTAAGGAGAGCTTTTGGTACAATGAGAATTGCCCTTTAGGAGAAACCACTTTGGATCCTATTTAGAATAATCAATTGGACCAATACTGAGCCCTTGGCTAAGTTGGACACAAAGCATTAGATTTGAAAAGTTCAGAGCAAGTGGTATTAAGAAGACTGGGCATAGAGAGTGAGGAAGAAATGTCAGTGTCTCCCAGATCACTCATGCAAGACAGCAGTCTCTAATTTTTCATCAATAAAAATAATGTTTGAGACTCATATCCACTGCAACTAGAAAGATTTTGAAATTATAAATCAGATCATTTATTGCTTAAAATTGCGAAAGTTACTTCCTATTGCTTTTAGAATAAAATCAAACCGATGTGGCTCAAGGGCTTTGCATGATCTGATGATTGTCCGTCTCAGCTAAATGTGGTGTGATCCTTCCCTTGTTCACTCAGCTCCAGGCACTTGAGCCTTAGTTCTGTGTCGTACACCCTCCAACTTCTTTTCCCAGTTGGAAATTGTTACCTATTCCTTTCCCTACCTGAACTCTATCAGCGGGCTCTTTAGAGGGTGGTTCATTTGTTTCTTCAGGTCTCCATAATGGACCTCTCTGTGGAAATGTCATTACTAAACACCCATATATAGTAAACTGTTCCAACAATCCACCTGGCTTTAGATTTATGTTATAAAGAACTTGAAAGGGAGGTCGGCAAATTTGGAGCAGTTGAAAAGCAGATGACGTGTCATCTTTTCCCCAGGTAATCCCAGATTAATTATTAAAACATAAGAAACAAAACCCTTCAGGGTCCTTCTCTTGCAATTAAAATAAAATGGAAAGTTTTCACCTTGGCCTTTGTGGCCCTATGTGGCCTGGACCCTGGTTCTCTTTCTGGTCTCCTATAATTCTTGCCCTAATTTGGTGAAGACCTCTGGTTTCCTTGATGTTCATTAAATACTACAAACATACTCATGCCTCAGGGGCTTTGCACTTATTTTCCTCCTCCCTGGGACGTTCTCCATTTACTTACTATGTGGCTTGTTCCTCCTGTCACAGAGGCCTCAACTTAAATGCCACCTTTTCTAAGAGGCTTCCCTAGACCACTGCATCCCTAGAGCAATTCCTTCTCATCATTATTATCTCTCTTCATACTTTATTATTTTATAGTACTTAAACTACTACCTGATGTCATTCACAAAAATGTGATTATTATTGTCCCTTAAGTTGTAAATTTCATTAATGCAAGAATGTTTTGTTTTATCGTTTATTGCCCAATAATTATAGCAGTGAATGGTACTGTGCCATTCTCTAAGAATGAAAAACTAGATCCATGGATTCTCCATAGAATCTTCTTAGGCCCAGCTTTAGTTGAAGCAGATTAAATTTTATGGACAGGGTTTTATAGTTATAGGAGACCAAGATAAGTTATTGATTCACTAATCTTGCTTCAGATAGGTAATTTAATAGTATTTGTTCTATTTAAAGGCAAGTCAGTGAGGCTCAGATAGTGAACTTGCTTATCTAATGTCACACATCTTTTTATTATCAGAGTTGGAAAGACTAGTTTCTCATATTTTATCAGGAAAAAAGAAAGCCACACAATAGCACAGTTCTCACAGGGCGAATCTGTGTTAACACTTTATTCAGCAAAACCTTCCTATACAGATATGTAGAAAGGTAAAGTAACTAGCCCAAGCTCATACACCCAGTAAATTGCAGAGTTAGAGTTTAGTAGCAAGTTTACCTGGTTTCTCAGCCTTGTGATGTTCAAGTGAGCATCTATTTTGATGGGTACTTAGTGCTCATTATACTTGGTACCACTACCCATTTTGGTGGCAACCTCTGAGTCTGATTTTTAAACTTATTAAAAAATTAATATGCAACCCCCAAATTGTTAAAGTGATGAAATAATGAATATGAAAAAGGTGAGTGCGGAGAGCTTCAAGAAAATAAGGTGAGACTAGCTTCCTGATACAATGCATGTTTTCCTATATGAATGTTATAAATATGCCAATAAAATCAAGCTTCTGTATTAATAAGCTGCAACTAATTAAATAATTGGTTCATTTACTCAACAAATATTTACAGAGCAGTCCATGTGCAAATAATATTACTAAGCAATGTGAGAAGCATAGAGATACAGACTTTTCTCTCTAGGAATTATGAATCTAACTAGAAGGACAAAACATGCACAGCCAAAATTTAAAGAAACGTTTGTGATAACAAAAGAGGAGTCCTCCTTCACAAATATAGATGGGTACTTCGTTTAAATAAATTATTACATTTTCCTACACTGAGCTGTCTTAGAGAACATCACATAGGTACCAACTAATCTGATTTGAAACTCATTATCTACTCCATTCTTTAGCTTGTGTTTTAGGTGTCCACATTCATGGAGTGATTAATGAATAAAAAGAAATAAGGAAAAGTAAATGTTGAACAATTCACAAGCCTTTTTTTTTTTCTTAGTGTGTATCAGGGTCACACTGGATGCTAGCAATTCAGGCAGGATAAAACAGACATTGTGCCTGTCCTGAAGGATTCATGGTCTAATAGAGGATAGAGTCATAAACTGTAGTACACCAGGACTCTTTAATGTCTTGAGATAAAAATCGGAAAAATCATGGAGGGGCAATAAAACTCATGAATGTGCTGGATTCCTATGGCAGAGTTCATACCACTTACCACTTGCAACCTGTATGGTATTAGGTACAAGCCTTAATATCTATGAATTTCAATATTCTCTAAGAAATTCAGTTTTGTCATCCATAAAACCAGGACAACAATAGATTCTGTTTCCTACGGTCTTGGCAATAATAAGACATTCTCATTATAATTTTAGCAGATGTCTGGAAATTTTTTTTCGGTTGGAATTTGCCTCTGTCTGAGATGGCCCAAGGAAGAATGATGAGAGATATTTCCAGATTTAGGAGAACATTCTGGGCAGAGGAAACATCAAGAAGAGAAGTCAATATGAAAAATATGCTCAGGAAAATATAAGTGTTTGGATAGACTTAGACCTCAGTCCTCTTGCTAAAGGTAGAGGTTTCACTGCTATACTGATTCTGACTACAGCATAAAAAAAAAAAAACAGAAATTAATCAGAGAAGTCACATGAGCAAATTGGACTTGAATTGTAGTGTAGAAATATACAGGAAGAGGGAGAAATAGGTAGTCTGAAAAGCAGTTAGAAGATGGTTGTATTAGTTCTGGTAACGGATGGTAATGTCCTGCAGGTCTTCGATGTGGGGCTGAAAAGAAAGGCATGAATCAGGGAGACTTCAGAATGTAAATTACATAGTATTTAATGATTTATTGAGTTTATGGGGTGATTAAGGATAAAAAGTCTAGGCTGACTCATGAAAAAATGCCGACAAAATTTAAAAAATAATTCTTTCAGTTAAGTGATGACTACTCCAATTATTGCTGCAATTTGTTTCTACTATTCTTGCACAGAGGTGAATACGTCTTCTTCACTGATTGCCTGATTGAAGATAGAAAGGCATTGTATTGGTTCTTAAAAGACTGCATTTAATTCTGTGCTTAAGCATTCATAGAAAATAGTACTTTTGCTACAAAAATGAAACAAATTTCAATTAGAAATTACTATAATAAAGAAAATTAGAACTAGTTGAGGAAGTCTGAGCCTCAAGAAAATGAACTCCAAGTTCATTTCTACTTCCAGAGTTTCAAAGCTTTGAAAGCTATTCAGGAGTAGCTTTTATTCCCAATGCCACCTCTATTCTGGAATTTTATAAAGCAATTTCACTAACTGTATAGGGGAAAATTTAGGTGGTTGATAGATGGTACATGCATTTGAATGCAGACCACCAAGAGCCATATTTTCAGTTTTTTTATGGATCTGAATATGCTGGAAAGCCTAATTGTCATAGGGAAGGTGTAGTTTGTGATTATGAATTAGAATGTTAATGTCACCTGGGCTAGTCTCCTCCATCCACAATCCTTCTGCTGCTTAGAAAACTTCTCATTACTTCATTTACTCATCCAAAGAGACAATAAACTAGAGCTAGTGAGCATTTCTTTTTAGTTTAGGAATATAGGGTCATTATTTGACTCCCTTTAGGTACCACAAAATAGAATAAGATTTATGAGATGCTCTCTTCTCCTTCAACGTTAAATTTTACTCTTCTCCTATTTTCTAACTATGACTTACGTGGCTTAAGGTTTTTCACTGAGACACATGACCATTGGATGTTAAGTGAAGGCGTGCATTATTTAAACAGTATGTTGCATGCCAAGATAACAGTGTTGGCCAGATATATCCTCAATTTCCATGACACTACTTAAAAATTATTAGAACTTAAAATTAACACAAGAAAAATAACTCTGAATATCTGATCTTACCATAGGAAAAAATATTGAAGCCATTTTGATTTAGTCTCTTCAGAGCAACCTAACTTCTTGTTAAGGTGGTGCACACCTGTAAATCCAACAGCTCTGGAGGCTGAGGCTTGAGGATCATGAGTTCAAAGTCAGCCTCAGAAACAGTAAGACTGAAAGCAACTTAGAAAGACCCTGTCTCTAAATTATCTATATATAAAATATATATTGTGTGTATATGTGTGTGTGAGAGCGTGCATGTGTGTGTGCTAACGCTGGGGAAGTGGCTCAGTGGTTAAGCGTCCCTAGGTTCAATCCACAGTACCAAAAATTTTGTGAAATATTCAAGGGTTTATTATACTTAAGTTTTGAGGGAAATGTCTACTCCTTTGTGCTTGCTTAAGAGTTCACAATTTCTATTCCAATTTCCTTTTCTACTCCAAAGAAACAATTTAAGGAAAATATTCCAAAATAATAATCCTGAGATTTTACATATTTAAGCAGCTTATAAATGATAGAGTTTGGATTTGAATTGGTGTTTTCAGACTAAGTTTCAGTCTTTTACTATAAACATAAGCCATAATTAGTGTTTGTAATCATTATCTATATCTCTCATAGCTACTTAGATTATTCCATTTGATTCAAATGACAAACCTTCCATAAGGCCAATTGATACTTTTGTGTGTTTGTTATATACTTTCTTTGGTGGATCATTAAATTCTTTAGCTCACAAGCAAACTTTGGCAGGGTATTGATTTGTTTTATTTATCTTTGCTTTGGGATTCTATTTCTCTATAAAATGTCAATATTGCTTATTCATAAGGGTACCCAAAGTACAACTTTGAGACTGTGAAATGCTATGACATGGTAAGAAAAAGAGAAAATCATTACAAATAATAGCTCAGCAGGAAAATAATACACTAAAATGAACAAAGAAGAAGAGTTCATAAATACATGAGAGATAGAACCAAAAAGATTACATTGAAATGACATAATAATCTCCAATGTTATGGTATAGGTGAAGATAAGATGTTATCACGACTGATTTTTTCTATGATTTTCTATCATATAATAAATAATTAACAACAATTTTTGCTCCATTTTATGGCTATAAGATGTAGGAAGGGATGAATAGTAATTGTTTTAGCACACAATGGTTTAAACTGTTGAATTTTTCTTTGGGTTATAAATTTTACCAATAGAAAATGCAAGGGAGGATATCTTGATGTAGCTAAAGATAAAAATTTTTAAAAATAGCAATCTCAAGGTAAAAAGAAAAAAAAAACAACTCAGTTCCCTTTATCATCAAAGAATGTGCACAGTAGACATTACCTCATCTCTGAAACTTTCCCCTTTCCTGTTCTTTTTCTTTGTTTTGGTCACTCCCAAACTCTTAGCATGAAGAGAAGAGCATGATAAAGTTGAAGGTTAGAAAAATGATCTGCATTGCACATTCACCGGCTATTAAAAGGTGAAAATTTTGTTGTTTATAAATATTCAGAATCATACTTAACATAATTTTTATTTAACATAATAAATAGAAGAGACTTTCTTTGTGAGCACATGAAACCTGAGAGAAAAGTAGAGACATAAATGGATCAATTTGATTCCATAAAATGAAAATATTCCAAAATTTTAGAAATAAATTTTAAAACTCCTCACTATCAAAGCCTACCTGAAGGAGAACTTTACCAGAAAAAAAATTAGTCATAAGATCTATGGCAGATTAAAAGTTAATGTTGGGCTGGGGATAGAGCTCAGTTGGTAGAGTGCTTGCCTCGCATGCATAAGGCCCTGGGTTCTATCCCCAGCACCAAAAATAAATAAATAAATAAATAAATAAAGCTAATGTCTATTTTAATAAATTAAAGGTTATCATTTATTAAAGAAAGATGAAATTCAGATTGATAACACAGGTAGGTTATTTTTCCTTTATTAGGGCTGGCAAACACTGGAGTATTAGATAATGCCAGGTAATGGTGTGTAAATAAGAGCATATGAAGCCTCGGGCACTGCCATTGAAAATATGGGTTGACGTAGCCAGTCTGCGGAGAAATCTGATGGTAATTAGTGAAGAACAACTTTTCCATATACTGTGATTCAGCAATGTTACTCCTGGGTAAATATCACAAATAAATACTCAACACATAGCTGTATAAATACATGCTCAAGATGTCCATGGCAACATCACTGGGATAGAGAGAAGTGGAGGTTATCTGAGGAAGTAGGTCAAGTGGTGGGTACAGAATGGGTACAGACCACGGGGTTTGAACCAGCAATCAGAAACAAAGGACTCAATGTACAAAAACTAACATGGATAGACTTTAAAAACAAAGACCTATGTTTCACCACACAATGAGCCTAGAATATAAAGAGTCTTCTGTATCACAAATAGAGGAAAACATTTGGTTTTTCTACTCTGCTGCAATACCTAGTTCCCTTCTTTATTACTTGCTACCCATCATAGATTATATATCTGCCGCCTCCGGCGAATGGGACCGAGTCCGGCGGGAGACGTCGGGATTAAAAAAGACACAGGAGTCCGAGGTCCTTCATCCAGGGGGAATCTGACTTTATTATCTCAGCTCATACTTATATATTTCTTTCAGATAGAATAGAAAGCCACTAGTAGGCGGGAGCAAGGAGGAGGGGAAAACAGGTGGTTCATGTCAACTCATAATGAGCCTTCAACCAGGAGCCTTATCAGACCCAAGCAGGTCAGGACGTTCCCACATGACCATTATAGGCTGAATAATATGAAAACAGACACCACAAATCCTTCAAGGCCTTGTGAGCTCCTTCAAGGCCTTGTGAGCTGGCCTCTTTGACGTGCACAAAAATCAGGGCTGGATCCAAGCCCTGGGGGCCGGGGGGAGTCCGTGCCAGCAGTTTCCCCCTCTTTTGTTTGTTGCACGTCAAAGGGAATCAAGTAGCCCCTGTCTTAGGTCGTTCACTGCCCTTACAGTGCTTACCCGTCTCTGGGGAGGCCCCATTCCCCTGTCTTGGGTTGCAGTGCAAGCGTGAAAGTTGCCCGTCTCTGGGTACTACAAGATCAGCTCGTTGTTGCCAAGGCGTTTAGTGGTATCTACTCAGCCAGTCATTATTAGGTCTTTAATTGGTTCCGGTTCAACAGGGCATAGAGTCAGAGGAGAAGAATAATAAAATAAAGAAGAAGGGGGCTGAAAGGAGGAAGGCATGAAGCAGGGATCATTGTAGAAAAATCATCTTTGAATCGGTCGGAGACAAACTTCAGCAAAATCATCCTTGGTTTGTAGGCGTTGATAATGAACCTGTATTGGCTTAGAAGTCAAAATGTTAATTTGATCTTTAATAAATTGTGTTATTCTATTGACAAGGCAGGGGCCTATAGCAACTATAAGGAGAAGGCCCGACAGGGGTCCAAGCAAAGGAAGGAGATAAGGCAGAAATCCATTTAGTCCCGTCCAAAGGGGATTTTCAAGTAACTCCTTTTTTCTTTTCTCCAAGTCATCTTGAAGTTCCTTAATTTTTGTACGGACTATGCCTGACTTATTAGCATAAAAACAACATCTCTCCCCCAAGGCCAAACAGATCCCACCCTGATTAGCGGTTAGCAAGTCTAAGCCGAGTCTGTTTTGAAGGACCACCTCTGCTAAGGAGTCTATTTGATCTTGTAAGTCCTTAATGGTCCCTGATAGGGTTTGTACATCGTCTATGAGTTGTTGGGATAAGCGGCGGTACGAATGTATAGCCGTGCCTAATCCGGCTGTACCGGTGCCCACAAGAAGCGGCAAAAACTGAACAGCCCTTTTATGTCTCCTGATCAAAGTGTCCAGGATGGGAATAGGCAGGGGCTCATCACCTGAGACGATTGTTACATCAGGGAGGAGAAGTGCCAGGACACATCCACCCGTCCAGTTGGCCGGGAGCCTGGAAAAGGCAAGGTTTCCGCCACAGACAAAGACAGTACCGTTGGGAGGACAAAGAGGTGGGGTTGGTGAGGAATACTTAGTGACCACCGAGCAGTTCCTTACATTCAGGAACCCTACATCAACATCATTAGAAGTGTTTTGAAAAGATCCTATAAGGCACATTATAAAGCCCTCCACAACTTGCACCCTAAAGGGTAACCCAGGGCCACACGCTGTGCCCTCTTGAATGGTATTATTAACAGGAATGGCCAGTGGCATCATTACACCTGTGGTCATACAAAGCCAGCAATCTCCGGCAAGAGTGGGATTGGAGTCATTAAGCAGGGAAAAGGTGGTCTCTAAAATACCTAGGGTGTTAGCATCTAGATCAGGGAGTTGGGATTTAGGTAGTGCCAGGGGGTGATACATAAGTTTGGGGATCTCTGGTTCCAGTCGCCTAATTACCTCAATGTGTTTAATGGCATCTGTGGGCCCCCCTCCATCAGAGATCCCTACAGGGGCCGTGCTAGACCAGCAGGAGGGCTTGCCAACAATACCATAACAACCAGCCAGCTTCATGTAGCCAGATATGTCTCCCCCTCCGAACATAGGTTGAGAAAAATAAGCACTATTTGGTGGACCCTCTCCTTTGACGGCAGTCAGCGTGGCCTCAAAATATGTTTTCCCATTTTTAATGCAAGGGGAGGCCTCCATATAGCATGAGGAATGAATTGTTGACGTAAAATTGCAAGTTGAAGAGCATTGTGGAGTGCCCTCCGGGTTTGGAGCTTTAATTTTTGGCTTATTGATACAAACCCAATTGGGGTGGGTAGCGCCCGTGGTCTGGAAACTTGTACTGAGGTAAGCCACCCTATTGGTACAATCAGAAGTGGCGATGTAAAAGCCTGGGGCCTGCGTCATTGTTCCCCCTTTGCATTCACAGGGGATTCCATAGAGGTATGTTAGAAGATTTGTGCCGGCCGGGGGACTAAGGCCCCCATGAACTAACTCACCCAGAGGGAACATCACCAGCAGAGTCCATCTCACGGTCCGGAAGATCGGTGGCAACGGCAGGCTCAGGTGTCTGGGGGTCTTCATCTGGAGCCTCATGTTTGTCATTCACCGGCCTTATGCAGCGTTCCGGGACCCAAATGGGCTTTTCTGCTCCTGGAGGGAAAACACATACGGCTCCTCTCACTCTCGCTAAGAGTGGAGCCAAAGGCTGCCACCTTCCGGTGGATAAATCTTTCCACCGTACTTGAGCATTTTGTACAGTTGGAGGGGAGAAATGGCGCTGTGCGGCCGTGCGTCCCCTCGCATCAGTGAGCAAAAAATTCAAAGTGAACAAGGTTATGGATAATAGTGCTTGTGGTCCCTGGCAGCATCTATATATCTCCCCCTCTTTTGTTTTTTGTAAATAGGTTTTTAAATGTTGATGGGCCCGTTCTACAATCGCTTGTCCCTGGGGGTTATATGGGATTCCAGTTTTGTGTTTAATCTCCCACTGGGCACAGAATTGTTGAACTGCTTGGCTTGTATATGCGGGTCCATTGTCTGTTTTGAGACAGCGTGGAGTGCCCATGCAAGAGAAAGCTTTTAAGAGATGTCCAATTACATCCTTAGCCTTTTCCCCAGTATGTAAGGTAGCAAAGATATAGCCAGAATATGTGTCAATAGAAACATGCACAAAAGACAGCTTTCCAAAACTTGGGAAGTGGGTAACATCAGTTTGCCAGACATCATTTGGGTGTAAGCCTCTAGGGTTAACACCTAAACTGGGAGAATGAATAAATGGAGCACATACTGGGCATAGGGAAACAATTTGTAAAGCCTGATCACGCGAGCATCCTGTGCGGAAGCATAAGGATTGTGCATTTAGATGGAATTTAGCATGGAGTTGTGAGGCCTCATCATACTTGGTTATGGTGTATACTAGGCCCATAGTATGAGTGGCGGCATCTGCTTTAGCATTACCCTCTGCCAGAGGGCCAGGAAGCTCCGAGTGTCCTCGGATATGTCCAATGAATAAAGGATCTCGTCTAGCCCAAACAAGGAGCTGAACTGTTTGTAATTGTTCCATGATGGTAGATTGTCTGACAATATAAGGGGATGTTTCAATAACTAAGGCTAAATTGGCAACATAGAGACTATCAGTGTACACATTAAGTGGAATAGAATTGAATAGTTTAAGGGCCATAATTAAAGCCTCGACTTCTGATCTTTGGGCAGATAGTTTAGGTACTGGGTGTCGAGTTACTTGAGATCCATCAAAAACAACAGCAAACCCCTCTTTTGCTCCATCTGTATAAACAGTCTGAGCTCCCGGGATTGGCTCCCCTTTAATAATTTTTGGAAAAATAATAGGACATTTTTTAAGGCCTTCTAGAAGTTTATGTCGGGGAAAGTGATTATCAATTTTACCTTTGAAATTACAAAGAAAAAGACACCAAAGATCATGTTCTTGTTGCAATTTTAAAATCATATCCTGGGTATAGGGTTGAATGAGAATGTCAAAAGTCTTTCCAAACAATGCATCACCCAAATATTTGGCTTTCCAAATCAGATTTATTACTAGTTCATAAAAGGGGGTTATGGACCCAATAAATAGGGCCTGCTTGCCAAAACACTCCAGTAGGAGTTATTTTAGATGGCAGAACTACAAATGATAGGGGTATAGAGTAGTCTATCTGGGTAACCTGCATGTCTTGTAGGGCCTTCTCTATCAGTCTTAATGATTGTAGAGCCTCAGGTGTGGGTTTCCTGGCTGAGGTAGGGGAAGGGTCTCCTTGGAGGGGATCATATAGAGGCTTAAGTTCCCCTGTGGGAATATGGAAGGATGGACGTAGCCACTGTATTTCTCCTAAAAAGGTTTGCCATTGATGTAAAGTCTTAAGGTGGTGTATTTGGAATTGAGGCTTTTGGGGATAGATTCCAGTATGATTTATAACATACCCCAAATAGTTAAAAGGGCGTTGGAATTGAACCTTTTCAGGGGCTATGATCAATCCTGCCCTTTGTAGGAGGGACTGGAGGACCTCATAAGCCTGAAGGAGGGAGCCTTTCTGTGGCCCTGCTAATAAAATATCATCCATATAATGAATAAGATACAGCTGAGAAAATTGGCGCCGGAAGGGTTGTAAAACTTTGGCTACAAAATATTGGCACATTGTGGGACTGTTGGACATTCCTTGGGGTAGGACAGTCCACTCAAATCGTTGGTAAGGCTCCCTAAAATTTATGGATGGTAGGGAAAAGGCAAAGCGTTTTCGGTCTTCTGGATGTAGGGGAATGGAGAAAAAACAATCCTTTAAGTCTATGACAATAAGGTGCCAATCCTTAGGGATTGCAGTCGGGCATGGCAGCCCTGGTTGCAGGGGTCCCATGGGCTGCATGGTTTTATTAATCGCCCGTAAATCCTGCAGGAGTCTCCATTTTCCCGATCCCTTTTTTATGACAAAAATAGGAGTATTCCAAGGAGAAGTAGAGGGTGTCACATGTCCCAGGTTAAGTTGTTCCTGAACTAGTAAGGAAGCGGCCTGTAACTTTTCTTTTGTCAGGGGCCACTGTTCTACCCACACTGGATCGTTTGATAGCCATGTGATGGCTAGTGGGGATGGCCGCTCTTCAGCGGCCCCTAAGAAAAATTTCCCAATCCTCGCCGGTCCTTTCCTTTTCTAATAACCTGGCCCATTAGGTCTATGGAGGAAGTTCTGCCCTCATGTCCCTTTCCTAAGCCTTTCCCAGGCAGCCATCCCATATCCAGCATTACATTATTAACAAAATGATTATTTTCTTTTAAGGTTTGGGTGGTAAGGATAGCCCCCATTTGTTGGAGTAGATCTCTCCCCCAGAGGTTTGTGGGAAGCCCGGCCACCACATAAGGTTGGAAGAAGCCACTGTGACCTTCATTATCTTCCCACTTTAAGAAGGATGCACTCTTTTGTGGTCTGGTTTGACCTATGCCCTGTAGGACAGCAGAGGGACTCTGGAGGGGCCAGGCGCGAGGCCACTGTCTATCGGAGATGACAGAAACATCTGCCCCCGAGTCCAATATTCCCTCAAAGGTTTTATCTTGTATTTTCAATGTAAACTTAGGACGTGAATCCAAGTGAGCCACCCAGTAGGTTTGGGGGGTCCCGGTGGAGCCAAATGCGCCCCTTTCTCGGGATCTGAGAAGATTAGGTCCAGGGACAGAGACCAAGGGCAGAAGCACCAGTTGGCCTATGCGCTCTCCCGGGCGGATGAAAACAAGTCCCTGTGTTGCCTCTACCATTATCTTTATTTCTCCCTGGTAATCAGAATCAACAACTCCGGTAAGGACTCTCAATCCTCGCTGAGCAGTGCTACCCCGCCCCAGTACTAATGCCATTGTTCCTTCAGGAAGGGGCCCAAATACTCCAGTGGGTAAAATTTGGGGCCCCATCTGTGGGGTTAGCACTGCTCGGGAGGTGGAACTGAGGTCCAGTCCTGCACTTCCTGGGGTTCCCCGGGGTAGTTGAGTGATAGAAAGGGGTTGGTTAGCGGGGGAGACGCCTGGTCCCTGAGATTTGACTCTGTCTCGGCATTGCCCCGTACACTTTGGTTTCGGGGGCCCGGGGCGGGCCCCTGTTCCCGTTTCCCGGTAATATGAAATGACCTTCATTGTCAAATTTGGATCTGCACCCAGTGCTCCAATGATTACTCCTACGGCAGCGGGGACAAAGTCCCAGTCTCCCCCTGCCAGGATTTTTATGAAATTCTGGGCAATCTCTTTGTATGTGACCTCTTTTGCCACATTTAAAGCATTCCCTCAGGTTAACCCCTTGATTGTTAGATTTTTGAAAACCAGTCTTAAGGGCCGCGGCCAGAACTTGACCAGTGATATGGGGCCCATCTATATCCTTGCATGCTCTAATCATATCATTAACACTTTTGGCTCGTGAGGACTTTATGGCATTTTGGCAGTAGGTATTAGCGTTTTCATAAGCCAATTGCTTAATCAAAGGCATGGCCTGTTCCAGGTTTGGGAATATTTTTCCCGCTGCCTGCATTAGGCGGGCTGTAAAGTCTGAATATGGCTCGGAAGGTCCTTGAGAGATTTTTGAAATTTTAGCCTCTGTTTTGGAGATGGGTAAGGCCTTCCAGGCATGCACGGCAGCTGCGGCAATCTGAGCGTAAACGCCTGGGTCAAAATTTATCTGTTGGTCAATCGTGGCATATTGCCCAGTCCCCGTCAACATTTCTGCATTCCTCTGTGGATGACCTGCATTCTGATTAATTTGGGCCAACTCACGGCATCTCTCATGATATTCACTTTTCCATAACAAAAAATCTCCTCCTGATAAGACAGCCCTACAGAGTTGTTGCCAATCACTAGGAGCCAACTGATTAGCTGAGAAAGACTCAAAGAGGGTTAATGTAAAGGGAGCATGAGGCCCATAATTTATAACTGCCTCCTTAAGTTGTTTGATATCTTTAAAGGCTAAAGGGACGTGGACCCGGGCTGGTTGTCCATCAGCATCAGTATTCTCTATCACAGGAAAAGTTTGAGCTATCTTAGGGCTCCAATGGACCCCGGCTCGCCTAATTAGGGGGTCTCCGTTTCCATCCCAATAAGGATTATAGAGAGGAGGAGGGACAGGTGGGGGTGCACTAGGCGCTTTTGAGATAATTCCTTTTAAATGACCCTCCATCTCTTGAATCTCCTTTTCTAATTCTTCCTCCTCTTCAGAGAGGCAACTAGTATCCTCAATGTCCTTGTCTAAATTAACGTGAAGGCGTCTCTTATTTTTCCCGGTAGGGACTTCAGGAGAGCCTTCCTCTTTTAGGGAAACCTTCATCTGTTCTTCCTGAACTTGATTAAGGGCTTGTTCACACTCTGCAAGTTGTTCCTTAATCTTTATTTTGTCTGTTAGTAAGGCATCTTTAACCAATCTCCACAAAGAGAAAGTGGCAATAGGGACACTCCCTGGTCCTTTATCCCTCAATAATTTCTGAAGATCATGTCTAACCTGATCCCAATCATTATTATTAAGAAATCCCCCTGTCAGAAACCAAGGACATGCCTGGGCAATAACTTCAACGAATTCTGTTGCAGTTTTTGTTTTTATTCCTGTTCCTTGTGTGTTCAACAGCTCTCTGAGTTCGTTGGCCAGACAAACTTTAGCTGCTGAATTACCCATGGTGCGCACTTCTTTTCCCCTTCTCTTATGGAAGGTCTCTTTTCCCCTTCTCTTATGGAAGGTCTCCAATTCTCCCCCTTCTCTTATGGAAGGTCTCCAATTCTCCCCCTTCTCTTATGGAAGGTGAGTCCCGTAGTCCCGTCTGCTTACCTCCGCTTTCCGGTCTCGGTGTGGACCTCCAATTGCCGCGTCCGGCGAATGGGACCGAGTCCGGCGGGAGACGTCGGGATTAAAAAAGACACAGGAGTCCGAGGTCCTTCATCCAGGGGGAATCTGACTTTATTATCTCAGCTCATACTTATATATTTCTTTCAGATAGAATAGAAAGCCACTAGTAGGCGGGAGCAAGGAGGAGGGGAAAACAGGTGGTTCATGTCAACTCATAATGAGCCTTCAACCAGGAGCCTTATCAGACCCAAGCAGGTCAGGACGTTCCCACATGACCATTATAGGCTGAATAATATGAAAACAGACACCACAAATCCTTCAAGGCCTTGTGAGCTCCTTCAAGGCCTTGTGAGCTGGCCTCTTTGACGTGCACAAAAATCAGGGCTGGATCCAAGCCCTGGGGGCCGGGGGGAGTCCGTGCCAGCATATATCAACCAGCAACAAAAGTCAAAATTACTATATGCTTTCATTCTGAACCTGTGTTGCCATAAGAGCTTCCAGTTTGAACTATGTCTGATCAAGAGGCTATAAATAGAATTCCAGAACAGTCTTTGTTTTCCTAGTGGAACAAGTGAAAACTCTACTGTTGCTCTCCCCCCCCCTTTTTTTTTTTGCTTTGATGGTAGATGTGAGTCCTAAAATTGTAATGCCACTTTATCACCATGAGGCAACACCTGTGGAAAGGAAACCCAACAACTCAAGGTAGGGAAGCATAGCCTATAAAAGAGCCCAAGTCTCTGATGACATCATTGAGCTACCGAACCAACGCCAGCAACCGTCTACTTCCAGATTTCTTATTCGTGAAAAGCCAAATCCTTATTTATTTAAGTTACAGTTTGGTATTCTATTACTTTCCAAAAGAATCTAAACAAGAGATTTGGAAATGTCTGGCATACTGAATTCTGAGGGACAGGTGACCCCAAGTCAAAAGAAATGACAAGAATGAAAAGGTATTATGTTATTCTGATAAGTAAGTACTCTTAGATTATACTTTTGATATTATTATATCAAGGGACTTTTATATTATTTCTATCAATATTTAGTTTGAATATCACTGCCTTTAATAAGAGATAGTTACACATTATATGGGAACTGTGTGTAGATATTAGGGGAAAAGTAAGCAAGGCAAATAAATAACAAACACCTAAAGAATAATTATTTCAGGGAATTGATAAATTTGACAAGAATTTTTCATTCCTTGAAAGAAATTAAAGACAACATATATTTGTGAAAAAAATTTCAAAAGAGAAGTTACAGAAAGCAGAAAAAGAGGCTTTAAGAAACTGGAACACCAGCAGTATCTAGAAAGAAGATGGCAGAATTCAAAAGAAACAAAAAAAAAAAAAAAGAAGAATAAAATCATTACCAAAATGTGAGATTCTTTAGAAGCAGACACAAGCAGAACTAATAGAAGCCAAATCAATTAGAAGCATAGGACACTAATGTGAAAAAATAATACTCTCCAAATAAAATGTAAACAATTAAAAATACCAAAGTGTTTTGACCATGGTGATAGAATATAGAAAGTGGTTGTTTTGAAACAAGAATTGGCTAGATTGGAGCATAGAGGAAATTTCTGGAGTTATGGGAATAATCTATATTCTGTCTGGTGTGGTGGTTTCATGGGAGCATACATTGGTCAAAAGTCAACAAACTTGCAGGGCGTGTTGGCACATGCATTTAATCCTAGTGGCTCTGGAGGCTGAGACAGGAGGATTGTGGGTTCAAAGCCAGACTCAGCAACAGTGAGGTACTAAGCAACTCAGTGAGACCCTGTCTCTCAATAAAATACAAAATAGGGCTGAGGATGTGGCTCAGTGGTCGAGTGTCCCTGAGTTCAATTCTGGATACTCAAAAACAAAACAAAACAAAACAAAAGTCAACAAACTGAAACTTAAGATCTCTACATTTTATAAAAAATAAATTTTATATGTATCTTTAAGGCATACAACACTATGTGATGGGATACATATAATGAGTAAACTCTTACTATAGTGAAATATATTGATATATCCAGCATCTCAAATATTTATGCACTTATTTTTGTTTTGTTGACAAAAACTGCTAAAAATCTACTATTCAGCAGAAATCATAAGTACCAGACAATTTTATTACTTATGATACTCATGTTGTACTATACACTTGTTCATTCTGCAGATTTGTGTATTTGACAGTATACCAATTAGATAATGTAAATAGAAATATGCTAAAATAGAGACAATGATATATATGTAAATGACAGAAAAATAATTGCACCACTAAATAATAGTGGAATACAAATGAAATATTTAAAATATTTGACAATCTGTAGGGAAAGAGTTTTCCATAGCAAAAGATCAGAATATGTACAAGGAAAGCATATATTAAATCCCAGGGACAATGAGCCCCAAATTATTAAGATGGGGATATATATGTATGTATATATTTTATGGGAATAGCCTATGAATGTAATACTCTATCTCCTGAAAATTACAAAACACTTTCCTCAAAAACAAAAAATTTAAACAGATAAAATCAAAACTTAAGAATATCTAGGAAAATTATTTTTAAAATATTCTATATTAATACACATAAAGCACAGCTAAAATTGAATTGAGAGAAAATTTCATCACTTTTAATGTCTTCTCAAGAGCAGAAAAAAGAAAATATATTCAACCTAAATAATCAAATGAAGTAATTAAATAACTTGATAAACAACCAAGCAAGCAAAGACAAGGAAAGTAAAAGAAATCAGTGAAATTAGAATTATTGAATCAGGAAATCAACTAACCAAACAACAAATGAAAATCTTTACCAGAACAAATACATAAATTCAGAAATATGATTTAGTATAATGCAGCAGAACAGATAAATCATTAACTACTTAGCCAAGGGGAAAATACAATTAAAAAGAGAGATGAAATAGGAAAATAATTACAAATATACAGAACATTTTCTACATCATATGAGAACACTCAGATAAATCATTTTATTGAGAACAGTCAGATAAATCCATCAAAATTGATTTTTAAAATTAAATGAAATGTCTGATATTCTCAGAATTACAATTGAGCAAAATGAACCCAGAAGGGAAGTGAGTATCTGAAGAGCTTTCAAAAAGTCAGATGTGTCAAAATAACAATTTTAATGATGCTGTGAACCACAATGTTACTCTTACAACGGACAACAACATTCCTAACTGTGTTTTTCCTAGTAGGCTTTTTTTTCCTTTGAAAATTGTTCTAAAATGAGCATTTTTCTCTTTTATTTGTCAGCCCATTGTTTGTAAAGATATTATAATGGATGTTTTATAAAGAGCAAATTCTTCCTGAGCCCTGGTTTACTCAGTGAATCTGGGAATTTTTGCTCCAATAGGGAAGTTCAAACTATTTTGATCGCATTCTAACAATAATTGATAATGTACGTTAAACATATAGTATGTGCTAGGAGCCACAAGCAAATATACGATGTATGGCACCTTTGGTTGTAAAGTGACGCCAGCTAGCCACTGAGATAGGATTATGTTAAGATTTACATTCATATGGAAATTGGACTCCCGCTGTTCACCCTGGCCTGCTACCGGACTCATGTTACGGGACTCATGGAGAGTTCCCATTGGTTGGGGAAGGATAGTAGGAGGAAATTCCGGGGGAGGTCCAGGGGACCCCCGGTTCCGGGAGACGGGAGGTTCCGGTAGACGCCCGCATGGGAGGACCGGGTTTGGCTTGCCGGCGCCTACAGAGTATTGGCGGCTTTTTCAAAATAAAGTTTTGTTCCTGCTTGAGTGGCTCGTGATTCTGTGCCCAGCCAAGACTGCGGCATTTGGTGGCCCGTACGGGGAACGCCTGAAGCTTAGAGGTGAGTAAAATTGCTCGCCCCTGAGGGAAGGCAACAGGATGGGTGACCATCTCAAAAAACAATGTGTCCTTGTTTTGATTTATTTTGTTTTTATTTCGAGCTCCCTAGCCCTAAAATTTTCTCAGGCAAACTGGGAAAAATGGTTGGCTCAAGGTTTGAAGTTATTCGGCCCTGAAAAAGAGAAAATCGATACAACCATTCTCTGCTCCGTTTTTGTTTCATTCTGTTTCGGCTTTGTTTTATCCTATCTTATTGGGTTACGTTACCTTTATAGTAGATTAGAATCCAATAAAAAACAAACCAAAAAACTGTTAAGTAAATTGTTAGAGGTCCAGACTATGGTAGAAAAAATGCTAGGTCAAGCAAAAGAGAAGGTCTCTCAAGCTAGTCAGACAGAGGAAAATTTAAAGAAAGCAAGCTTAGAGGAAAAGCAGCCATCAGGTGGAGAATTACAACAGGAGGTTGCTACTAACTCCGTTCTATCACCAGAGGGCGTAATTCAACCAACAGCTCCATCTACCGCTGAGCGGCCCTCAACTCCCGTAGTTGATGGACGGAATTCTGAGACAGAACCCCAAAGATTAGCATGCCCTGTACTTGAGCAGGCAGGAGGGCAACGAATTCACCATGCTTTAGATTTCAAAACAGTAAAGCAATTAAAGGAGGCTGTAACAACCTACGGTCCTCAAGCACCCTTTACGATTAGTATGGTCGAATCTGTTACCAACTTGGACATGACACCAGCAGATTGGGCTAACATGTGTCGATCTGTGCTAAACGGAGGACAATATTTGTTATGGAAGGTTGCCAATGAGGAATTTTGCATGGAAACAGCTAGGCGAAATGCAGAAGCTGGTTACCCTCAAAGAAATATAGATATGCTATTGGGAAAGGGACCTTATGAGGGTCAAAGACAGCAAATTGAATATGACCCTGGCGTATACGCACAAATTGCTGTAGATGCAGTTAGGGCATGGAAAACTTTACAGGGGCATGGAGACTTACAAGGTCAATTATCTAAGGTAATACAAGGAACTAATGAACCTTACGCTGAATTTGTAGATAGACTTATTCAGTCAGCCTCTAGGATATTTGGTAATACAGAACAGGTAATGCCATTTATAAAACAACTGGCTTATGACCAAGCAAATCGTTGCTGCAGAGAGGTCATTAGACCATGGAGACATGAAGATTTAAACACATATATTAAATTATGTAGAGACATTAATGAACAAGGGCAAGTCTTAGCAGCAGTACAACAGGCTTTAGATGCCTGGCCAAAAACATGCTATAATTGTAATCAAACAGGACATTTTAAAAGGAGTTGCCCCATAAGAGGAGGGTTTAACAAAGCTGGGTATCAAAGGAATAGAATACCGGGTATTTGCCCACGATGCCATAGAGGGAAACATTGGGCTAATGAATGCCGTTCTCAAACCACCATAGAGGGTATTCCATTATCAAAAAACGGACAAGGACCAAGTGTTTACCCACGATATCGTGGAGAAAGGTATCAGGCTCCATTGCCAAAAAACGGACTAGAGGGCCCAATGCCCCGGGGCCCAAAACCACAAATATATGGGGCAATGGAGGAACCCAACAGCACCATCAAGGTAGTGCCCAGGACGCATTATCCATTAAATCCCTCATCAGACAAACTAGAGGGAGCGCAGGGCTGGACATCTGCGCCTCTGCCAGAGCAGTACTAACTCCAGAGATGGGAGTTCAAATCATTCCCACAGGAGTAAAAGGACCTCTTCCCCAGGGAACAGTAGGCTTATTATTGGGACGCAGTTCTTCTACACTAAAAGGACTTATGATAAGTCCTGGGTAATTGATCCCGATTATGAGGGTGAAATAAAAATTATAGCTAGTTCTCCAAGAGGTATATCAGTAATTTCACCAGGAGATAGAATAGCACAGTTATTAATAATACCCAGCCTGCATGATAAATTTTCCAGTTGTAATGTAGAAAGAGGTTCCAAGGGATTAGGCTCCACAGGTGTAGATTGGGCTATGCTGTCTTTAAATTTAGATTCTCGCCCAATGCTAAAATTAAATATTCAAGGACATGACTTTAATGGGCTGCTGGACACAGGTGCAGACCTTAGTGTCATCTCTCGTCAAGAATGGCCAAAACATTGGCCATTACAACAAGCCACTCAAACGCTTCGAGGCTTAGGAGTGGCAACAAATCCCCATAGAAGTGCTATGGTATTAAATTGGAGGGATCCTGAAGGATGTGAAGGAACTATACAGCCCTATGTATTGGATCATCTTCCCGTAAATTTATGGGGACGAGATGTCCTAGATCAATTAGGATTGACATTAACAAATAACATCAATCCTAACGCGCCCACTACTAGGGCCAAACAAGGCTTTAGGAAAGAAAAAAGATTAAGAGAACAAGAACAAGGTATGACAGCACCTATTCAAATAGATCAAGAAATAAATAGACATAGTTTGGGTTTTCAGAAAGGGCCACTGAGACAATCAAAATTACTTGGAAATCAGAAAGACCAGTGTAGGTTCCTCAGTGGCCCCTGACTAAAGAAAAGATACAAGTAGCCCATGACTTGGTCAGACAACAATTAGCGGAAGGACATATACAACCTTCCATATCCCCCCATAATACTCCCATTTTTGTCATTAAAAAGAAATCTGGTAAATGGAGATTATTACAAGATTTAAGAGCCATTAATAATGAGATGGTTATTATGGGACCTGCTCAATCAGGGATTCCTCAATTGTCTGCTTTACCAAAAACCTGGCATGTTTTAGCTATAGATATTAAAGATTGTTTCTTTTCAATTCCAATTCATCCCGAGGATAGTCCACATTTTGCATTTACTATCCCTGCACTGAATCATGAAGGTCCTGATCAGAGATATGAATGGAAAGTACTCCCTCAAGGGATGGCTAACAGCCCAACTATGTGTCAAATTTATGTTAATAAAGCAATCCAGCCACTTAGAAGTCAAAATCCTGAACTACAAATATTTCACTATATGGATGATGTGTTATTGGCACATAAAGATAAAAACACATTACTAGAATGTTATGCCACACTTACAAACTTATTGAAAAATTATAATCTAGAGATAGCAATAGATAAAGTACAATTAAATCTTCCAATTAATTATTTAGGAGTTCTATTATCCTCAACCATGGTTCGTCCACCAAAAATTCAAATACGAGTAGATCAACTCAGATCACTTAATGACTTTCAAAAGTTATTGGGAGACATAAATTGGATAAGGCCTTATCTAGGCATACCAACAGGAGAGTTAGGACCTTTATTTGATATTCTAAAAGGTCCATCAGATCCAAATTCACCCCGCATGTTAACGCCTGAAGCAAGAAAAACATTAAAAATCATTGAAACATATATGGAAAATATGCATTTGGATAGAATTGATATAAGTTTGCCTTTATTATTTATTGTACTACCAACAAAAAATATTCCTACAGGAGTATTTTGGCAGGAAGGTCCATTATTGTGGATACATTTATCTTATTCTCCTAACACTATTCTTACTAGATATCCTGAGGCTGTAGGACAATTGATACTCAAAGGAATAAAAGCAGCTAAGGGAGTATTTGGGATTTCTCCCAATAAAATTATTACTCCATATACTATGGATCAAATTGATGAGTTAGCTAATGAGTTAAATACTAGGGCAATAATCATGTGTATAACTAGTGTTTCATTTGATAATCACTTACCATCTAATCCTTTGTTGTTTTTTTGGTCTAAGCATCCTGTAGTTTTTCCAAAAATAACAAGAAAAACCCCTATCATAAATGCTCCAAATATATTCACTGATGGGTCAAACAATGGTACAGCAGCAGTAGTTACTCCTGATCAAACTTTTACATTTTTAGTACCCAAGCAATCAGCTCAAAAGGTAGAGCTTAATGCAGTATTACAAGCTTTTATGATGTTTAAAGATTCTGTATTTAATTTATTTTCTGATAGTCAATATGTAGTTAATGCTATAGTATCCCTTGAAGATGCTGGTAGGATTTCACCTTCTTCTACTGTTTTCTTTTTGTTTTCCACTATACAAAGTCTAATCTGGGACCGAAAAGATCCATTCTTTATAGGTCATATCAGGGCACATACAGGATTGCCTGGAGCCCTTAGTATGGGCAATGAACTAGCAGATAAATCTACACATGACATACATATTTTTTCCACAATAGAAGAAACTATAAATTTTCATAAAAGGTTCCATGTCAATGCTAATACTTTACAAAAACGTTTTAAAATAACTAAAGAACAAGCCAGACATATAATAAAACAATGTCAAAATTGTGTGACATTTTTACCACAAGTTAATCTTGGAGTCAATCCTAGAGGACTGATACCTAACCATATTTGGCAGATGGACGTCACACACTTGCCAGAATTTGGAAAATTAAAATATTTACATGTTACAGTTGATACCTCTTCCGGATTTTTGATGGGCTCCCTTCATGCCGGAGAAAAAACTAAAGATGTTATAGCTCATTGCTTACAAAATTTTGCCACTGTGGGCGTTCCAAAACAGTTAAAAACGGACAATGGTCCTGGTTATACTTCCACCTCTTTTAAACAATTTTGCTCATCATTTGGCATTACTCACATAACAGGAATTCCATACAATCCACAAGGACAAGGCATAGTTGAAAGAGCTCATCAAACTATTAAAATGTACTTATTAAAACAAAAGGAGGGAATTGGAAAGGGTATATATCCCCCAAAGATAAACTTAAAATAACCCTTTTTACTCTAAACTTTTTAAATTTGGATTCATCGGGACTTAGTGCTGCGGAAAGACATTTGTACCCAAAAAATGTACATAAGCCTAAGGTACTTTGGAAAGATATTCTAACAGGACAATGGAAAGGCCTGGATCCAGTGATAGTCTGGAATCGGGGCGCTATCTGTGTTTTCCCACAGGATGAACAGCAACCGATTTGGATTCCAGAGAGATTAACTAAAACAATTTCTACAGAAAAAGAAGATGATTTGACTCAAATTCATAACAGCTGACATCCAGAGCTCCAGCTTGGCTATTCTTACATCTGCGACAGTGATTAACCAAGGTGTTTTTTTTTTCAATATGTATTTTATTATTGCATTTTTCCCACATCATAAAGTTCTATTTTAATTTTGAGCTCATACAAACCTAGGTTAATGTTTTTCTGATCAGTTTTATTTTTTGACTGTGTTTTATTTTTTTGACTGTGGAGTTTTTAAACATTGCAATGGAGATTTCACCTAGGTATAGTTACAAGGCCTTTATTTACTATTGTCTTATGTGTTGTATGTTGTGTGCACACTTCTGTTTTGTGTTGTATGTCTGTATGTGTGTATGTCCATATTTCTTATATGAGGAGCGCTCATGAAAAAATGGATCCGAATTTTTTCTTTATTCACGTGATTTATATGGTTTAATTTAAATTAGGTGAACAGCTGTTAATGATTGTTTTTAGAGATGGTTAACAGATCTGTTTGTTTACTAATTTAAATTAGGTAAACAGCTGTTAAGGATTGTTTTTAAAGGAGTTTAACAGATCTGTTTGTTTACTTTCACCTTTCCTTTTCATTATATTTAATAATTCTGTTCAGGATAATGTCTCTTTAGCATCATTGCCAGAATTTCCATCTCCATCCCAATTCCGGTGAAGACTGAGATAAAACCAAACTACAGCTTCTATGATAGCTATCACAGTAAACTATATAAACTGATACATCAATAAATATAACTCAACAAGTAATGCTCAATCAAGGACTTGATTTACTTTGGGAGGAAATGGACATATTGATAGACTCCTCCAATTTGAACTGCTTACAGAACTTGCCTGGACTATATATCAGAGGCATACATTGTGAAATATCATCTGGTGCACCGAATTGTGGTACTGCTGGCATATCTTTGCTGATGGTGTCACCAGTGATGCAATTTCCTTGCCAGCTCACCCCATGTTTATTGTGGTAATACTGGCATATCTTTGCTGATGGTGTCACCAGTGACGCAATTTTTCCAAAGGAGCCATCAATTGGCTTGGTGTCGTGGCATTTCTGTATCCTCCTCCCTTCTACTAGTGATGGTCTAAAATTTGGGGGCCAACAGAGGTGAGGCAAAGAACCTCACCCCCCCACTGGCACCAAGGCTAAATTTGGGGGCCAACAGAGGTGAGGCAAGAACCTCACCCCCCCACTGGTGCATAGGCCTATCCACAAGCATGGCTGAATGCTGGACCGGTAGTCAGTGACGGGTTGATCTGATTACAGTGGATTCAACCTAAGACAGGAAGTTGACGCCTAAATGTCAGTTCTCCCATGACGGGTAAGAACCATATGTTAAATTGGACAACCTACCAGGCACAGTCCCTAGCCACATTGCTTGTTGCTTAATTAAACAGAAGGGGGCAGATGCTAGGAGCCACAAGCAAATATACGATGTATGGCACCTTTGGTTGTAAAATGACGCCAGCTAGCCACTGAGATGATTATGTTAAGATTTACATTCATATGGAAATTGGACTCCCGCTGTTCACCTTGGCCTGCTACCGGATTCATGTTACGGGACTCATGGAGAGTTCCCATTGGTTGGGGAGGGATAGTAGGAGGGAATTCCGGGGGAGGTCCGGGGGACCCCCGGTTCCGGGGAACGCGCGGTTCCGGTGGAGGCCCGCGTGGGAGGACCGGGTTTGGCTTGCCAGTGCCTACAGAGTATTGGCGGCTTTTTCAAAATAAAGTTTTGTTCCTGCTTGAGTGGCTCGTGATTCTGTGCCCAGCCAAGACTGCGGCAGTATGTATCAGATACTTTGCTATACACCTTATGATTATTTTGCCATTTAATTACCAAAACTTCACTATGAAGCTATCATCCTATTTGGAGAACTATATCTTTTCCACATCTTAATGTCATTACATTGTGATAATTCTCTCAGTAAATGACATTATACAATGGCAACAGTATTTTTTTCTTTGCAATGATATATAAAAATTTTGTTACTTAAATTAAGTACATTGTGGATTAGATTAAGTGTATAACAACCATTTCCCAGGTAACGAAACAGAGTTGACAAGGTTTAGCAATATGCCCAAAATATTACCTTCACACTGAAGGTAAGTGACAGAGATGGGGTTCCCACAGGAAAGCCTTAACAGGCATCCCAAGATTACTATCTCCATAAATGAAACACACTGTCTTCCATCTTTTCACTATACATTATCTATAAATGTATGCTTTCTGGCTCTATCATTAATTCTCTATATTTTGTTCCACATACTATGGTTCTTTTGCTTATATTCTCTCCATCAGTTTGGGAGTTACTCATATTGTCCATTATGTCAATTGGAATCCATAATAAACATGTATTAAGCACTGATGTTCCAGGCTTTGTGAGTCGGGGCACATGTAAAAATAGTTTTCTCTTTACCTTTAAACTATATTTTGAGTGTTTGTTTACTTTAGAAAACATAATTAAGTTCTCTATCTCTGTGAGGTTCACATAGACTTTTAAATTTTTTTTAGTTGTAGTTGGACACAATAACTGTATTTTATTAATTTTTATGAGGTGCTGAGGATCAAACTTAGTGCCTTGCACATGCTAGTCAAGTACTCTACCACTGAGCCACAACCCCAGCCCCAGATTTTTAAAAGCTAAATAAGCCTCTTACACAGCTTTATGACACAGGAATTCCATCTGGAAGACCTGGGGCCCATCTCTTTGAAATGTAAGCATCAGTAAAGGTAGCACCCCTATTTCCCAGTTGTTGAGGTGGGGAGGGAAGAGCCTAATTTATACTTGCTACATATGGCAAAACTACTTCATGTCTTAAAGATAGTGGAGATTTAATCTTCCTTTGAATAAAGCCAATTAGCTAACACAGATGGTCAGCTGAACTGCCTAGATGAGTTGTGTGTGACAAATTGGGTTGCCAAGTCTTCTTACTTGGGGACTCGTTACAGTTCATCTTCTAAACATGACTGTAGTGGGCTGTATCTGCTTGTCTATATTTGAGAATAAGTTTTCTTTCTGTTTTTACAGTTTCCTAGCAAACTGCCTGTGATATGCACCACAATCTGTTTTAATGCTTATGAAATAATAGTTTTCTATCACTTTTTAGTTTGTGAGGAAGTTTTCTAGTTTGAGAGAAAATTTTGTTTTTAACTATATTTCCCCAACATATGCAAGAACTGAAATTTAGCTAGTAAAGAGTTAAATAATTTCTTGGAATGATAAAATGATGCAAGTTCATTCAATCAAAATGGTCACATTGGTCTATGCTTATATATACATGATTTTATGCTTCGATATGTATGACTATTATTACTCCCTTCTTGTGTATCTGAATATTTAAAAACCAAATAACTAATGCTTTGTTGAAGCAAAGGTAGTGACTTGGTTGATGGGGTATACAGTTGGCATTGATGTGTGTGAAATGAATATTCCAGGTGCACCAACAGCCATGTCTTTGCCAAGATTGTAAATTTGAAACTTGCTCAGTCTTCTGCACTCAAGCTAATAAAGAGCTTAGTGTCATGGTGGATGCCTGAGGATTGAGCTCTACCTTCCACCAGCTAATATCACATAACAGACCTTTCCTATTTTCTTAATATTTTATTCTTATTACTCTTAGTAAATAACTCCATTTGCAATTAAAATGTATGTTTTTGTGAGAAAGGCACTTGCAGCAGAAACGATGCACAGAAATTACGTCTAGTTTGTGTGAAAGTTACTTCAATCAGGATGCAGACTTTTTGTTGTACTGCAAAAAACTTTTTCTGGTTTTCTTTAGATAACAGAGAGAAAGTCACATCATTTAGCTCTCAGATTTTGTCAGTGTTTGCAAAGTCCAGTTTTAAAATTTATTTCAAATTATATTGGGCTCATTTCTTTCTTTGTCATTGACTGCATAGCTCTTCCTCTCCCCCTTTGCTTTTGGTGACTTCGATCATTAATCACAGCACATCTAAGCCAACTATCTGGGTGACCACATACCTTTTCTCTGCTCTAGCTAAAATGTGATGGAGGCTGAAATCTCTTTAAAGATTGAAAAAAAAAACATGATAAGATTAGTAATTTTGAGTATGACTTATAATAATTTTGGCAGCCTGAAATATAGAATGTCATTTTCATTTCATGTAAATGAAACACAAGGGCTGCCAGAGCACTGACTACAAGTCAGGCTCATGGCAGCCCAACTGGTATGAGAGATTAAATGAAATCCATCCAACTATGGGGCCTGCATCCTATAATGGATGTTGAGTTGTCTAATTCAGTTTCTGAGTCAGGTACATTACAGTTAAGGGAAATTTTTAGATGGGGGAAATTATAGACTTTAGTGCATGTTTGAAAAGAGAGATTCATAAAATAGGGCAATTTCAAGGTGTTTAACTTGGATATTTAGTTAGATGTTGCACTGTTGACCAAGGTGCCATCAATTGAGGCAAAAAAAATAGGTTTAAATGAGGAAGATACTGAGATCAAAGTTGCACAATTTATTTTCCTTCTTAAATACAAAATAGCAATGAGCATTTTAATGTATCCATATATTTAGGTAGTAGATAAAGTATTACTTAAGCTATGTTAAGGCTAATATTATATGAATTAGAAAAAGACTGCATCTCATTTGATGGACAGATTCCCATTCTCCCCATTGCTCAGATCCAAACCCAGAATCATTTATGTCTCTTTCCTTCCTTTTTCAATTTACATACAATCCCTTAGCAAACATATCAACTTAATATATAGTCAAAATCTAGTCTTTACCGCAATCACCCTGGTATAATCTTACATCAGTATTTGTCTGAATTATTGGTCCCATCCTTCTTCTAGAAGCCAAGAAATTTCATTTTCTATACAATAAACAGAGGGATATTTTGAAAATTTTAAGCTTTTTAAAGTAGTTTCTCATTCCACATGAAGTTAAAGCCGTGGCAATGGTTTTTCTACACAGTCTGGCAGCACTTCTTCCTCAGCTATCATTCAGAACTTACTGTTCTTTACTATTCTTTCACATTCTGTCACTCCCACCATCTTGGACCTCATGTTACTGTGGCTTCATAAACAAACTCAGACTTCACATTTACTTTCCCTGGAATACTCCTCCACAGATATTTTGATGGATATTTCTTTTACTTCATTCAGATCTTTCTCAGCTCTCACCTGCAGGAAGACCTCCTCTGTTTGCCTTTTCCAAACCTGTTACTCTCCACCCTGTTGCTTTATTCATTTACTTTTAACAGTGCTTATTTTGTCATTAGTTTGCTTCTTTCTATATTTTGTCTATGTATTCATCTTAACCTATATATCTACCCATCTATCTAGCTGTTTCTCACTATATATGCTTATTGTCATATTTCCTCTAACTAAATGTAAATTGCACTAGGATAGGGATTTCTGTTCAGTTTACCGCTTTTTCCCCAGTGGCTCAAACAGAGCCTAACATAGAAGATGTTCAGTGTTTGAATCAGTCAATTCATTTATTTCATAGTCAGTGTAGCAGATAATGGAGATGAAAAGATGAAGATGTGAAATACATCACAGTTTAATAGAAAGAACACGGTACATAGATTCAGCAATGTTTAGTTGAGGAGAGTTACTTAAACTTATAACTTTAGCTTATCTATAAAATGAGGATAAAAGTAATAATGCCTTATAGACTCAAAACAAAAAACAATAGCACTCATATGTACAAAATGGCCAGCACATTTTGGACATGCATTGATTGCTCAAGCAATTGCAACCATTATTTAAGTTGTTGTCACTACCCCAAGGGAGTTAGTTCACACTCTGGAGAAGATCAAACTCACAAGTAGGAATATAACCAAATATCAAGGGAAGTTTGATAGAAAAGGGCACACAGTATTAGTAACAGTGAAGTTTAAATATTTTATAGCCAATAGGCCCAGGGCATTAAACAATTAGAAAGAAAATTGACTTTCAAATCCAGGCAGTGGCCATTCTGATACATAGTGTGTAGTTACAAGTACTGGGGATGGCAAACAGAAGAGAGATCTTATACCCTCGTGGGGAAAAATCCGGATACCTCATCACTCAGATCATCCTCCCAGGAATTATTGGACTGATATTGATTACTATCCTTAATAGTATGCCTGATTCCTCTTTGTTGCTAATTTAGTTTGGAATTAAACATCCCAGACTGGGCCACTGGATGTTTATCTTTTGTCCTGACTTAACTGCTGTGGTGTCTTCACGGTCTGATTCCACTATCCAAGTGACCAGCCCTCCAAAGAAATTGATCCAACTTATGGCATCACACTTCACTTCAATTCCCACTTTGAGTCTGTGTCCTTTCTCCCCTGAACCTGTCCATATATATCTCATCCTTCCCTTTCCTCAGAAGGCTGGAGCTCTGGCCCTGGAATGAAACACAGTCCTTGGAGGCTTGAACTACCCTGAGGTTGCCTGCTTGTTTGCCTATATTTTGGAACATTATCCATATATTAATACCCTCTTCTCCCCTGTGACTGCTGGTCATAGCACAATTCATTAATTCAGAATCAACACTGAGAGGAGGTGAGCGAATCAATATTTGGGAATAGTCTCTGGCAATAAACAAGCTTGTGAAAGCATTTGGGAACGGAATCCAAAGGGAAAATTGCTATAGTGTGACAAAAGAAAAGGAGAAATAAAAAAGAAAAAACAAATTGAAACTATGCTGTGAACACAGTGTTATGTTTTACTGGTAATCCTGAAGTATGTTATGTGTGGAGTGTGTACATACATATGTATTTCAATTCAATAACCTTTAATAAACCAAGCCAAAAAGTTCAGTTACTTATTATAACTGTAGTTTGTATAGGGCTGCAAAGGACAGCATTAATAATCCTTTTATTTTCAAAGTCTTTTACATATCTAAGTCATGTAGCCAGCACCCAAAGTAGAAGAGCTCTGGACAATGGAGCACTGTTTATAATTGAAATTTTCTTCCTTTGCTCTATATTTGAACTTGTTGCTTGAATCCTCTGTTCACTAAGATCTTAAACTCTTGCCTTACCTACAGTTTGGATCCCAGTGCTTACTTTTCACAAGTAGTTGATGACAGATATACTGGTGTGGCTTTGGAACTGTGGCTTTTCTTCTTAGACATGGCTTGTGGTTCCTCAGAGTAGTAACCTCTTTCTATCCAGACTCTCCTAAAAAATTCTCTGTATGAATATATTTATTCTAAATTGCTAAAAGATTTGTTATTAAATGTTTAACCATCATTCCACTATATATTTCAATTTTTTATAATGTCTACTGATTACTTCAAATATGAAATGCAAAAGAGAGTGTATTCTGGGGCCACATAGAATTAATTAGGGTTCAGGAGCTTATATTTTAGTCTTTAAACCTGTACTAGACATTTATTCATCATTAACAAAAAGGTCCCTATAACTAAGCTTAGGAAAATCTGGAATAAAACAACAGTTCTAAATTAGAAATTAGAGGTCAGAAGGAGTAAAGGTCAAAATCTAAGAGCTGTATGTCATTAAAGGATCATACTCCAATTTTTATATTGCAAAGGTAGGGAAAGTAAAAATCAAAAAGAATGATGCAGTGTGTAGGATCACCTGCCCCGAGAAACAATGGCAAAAGAAAAAGGGTTTGTGAAGGGTACCGAGAATGAACAAGAAATATTTCCATTTCTTTTCAAGGCAAAGGCGCTATTAACTTGACAAATGGCTGGTTCATGGTTGTGCTGTTGATCACATACATTTATAGTGTCAGAAAGATGAGGTGTGACAATGAGGAATAGGGTAGCTGAAACTCTGGTTAGCAAAACAAAGACAGGAAACGAAATGAAAAATCGTCTTCAAAGTTTTCAAGATAATGGGGAATAAGGAACCCATGACCATGTGCCATCCCCTGAAGCTTCCTAGCCTTTAAATACCAAAATCAAGAGTCAAATTTATTTACGAACACCACCTGCACCCAGAGGGGATCACTTCTAGTGAAAAGTTCTAAGAGCATGTGTACATTAAAAAGTTCCCACCAAGTGCTTTTGATGAATGCTTCCGTGGACTTAAAACACACTTCCTGAGGCTAGAGTTGGGAGGGATGAGATAAGAAACAGTAGATTTAGGATCGTAGAAATAGGGAAATTGACAAAGTTCCAGTGTGTGGAAAGTTCTGAGATAGAAATGACTACAGACTCACAGGCAGATGGACCATACAGAGCATTGCAGAAAAGCATTTCATGTCCTTGGAATGAAATGGAAGTTCAGAAGGAAAGCAGAGGTCTCTGGTGTGGGCCATTGTTTACCCAGGAGCTGCATGGAGACTGAGTCATCAACAGCAGAGCACCTATCTTTTACTGAATGATTACCTAGAGTCTACAATGCTGGCTGTAGCTGAAACTCTGGTTAGCAAAACAAAGGTAGGAAATGAAATGAAAAACCAACTGTTAAGGCATAGTAACAGAGCAATAACATAAATCAATTGAAATTATGGTCAAGACTCTGATGCTTGATGATCAGATCAGTCCTTACAACATCATGACAGATAGGGCTTGTTTTGGGCTATTAGCATATTATGGATCTAATATACAAAATATATTTTCCTGAAATCAATACAAATATATTTATTAATATTAGCAGCATACCTATGGGAATCATTTTGCACTTCAGTTTGTCACAACTTGTTTGCTTTGTGTATATTTTATTCTCCTTTTAAATATCATAGTGCTCTAACTTCTATTGTTGTCACCCGGATTTTACTGCAGCATTGATTCAGGTGATCTGTCCAGTTACCCACTTTTTCTTTTTGCAAATATTTCTTCCTACAACCGTACTACAGACTAAAGAGATAAACTTCTTCATTAATTCAACAAATATTTATTGTATCCCTGTCCTCAGAGTGCTTAGAGCCTACAGGAAGGCTCTAAGAAATGAGTGAATCAAACAGGTGATTATGCAAGTAAATATCTATGTAAATCAGGTAAATTTTTAAAATGTGATAAACTCTATAAAGAATGATTCTCAGGACTATCCTAGTACACAATGGAAGCCTTCCCATGTAGATGGGGGGGGGTGACGTAAACTCCTTTAAAGACTTCAGAGGAAGGGATGTTTGTACTGAGACTAAAAGTGTAAGTATGTGTTTAGTAGATTGGGGAGGTGGGGGATGGTAAGGGAGAGGACCTTTTGATGGATGAAAGGCAAATATTTTCTAGACTGCAGTGTACTTTGCCAGCAATAAAAAGGGAGATTTTATATGTCTGATTTTTTCTGCACTGATTTATTGAACACTTTTTATACCTAGATGTGTTACAGTAAACTGGAAATACAATGGTAAGAAAATACTTATTTTGTTTGTTTGTTTACTCAATTAGTTATTCATTCAGTTTGTTGTCTAGTGGGGTAAATAACAGTTAACACAATGACTACAAAATGAAGCATCACATTTCAAATGTAGCATACTGCAATAGATACAAGACATACACGTAACATATAAGCTTTACTGAAAATGATATTCTTAAACTGAGAGTTGAAAGATTAATAGGTATTAACTAGGAAAACATAGGAAAGAATTAATTTAAATATAAAGTAACAGAAAACCAAAATCCTTAAAGATAATACAAGAGAAAGTATGATACAAGATGAGGATGAAGTAGGTAGAGGCTAAGCCATACAGAATCTTATAATTGGGACATGTTAGTCTGGGTATACCAAGAAGGAGATGCCAAAACAGGATTTTATTAAGGGAAATGGCTGTATGACCAAAAATAGGAAGGGAACAGGGAAAAATGGGAGAACTTTCAGACCTAGCTACAAAATAAGTAGAGGCAATTTAAACTGATATTCAGACCAAGGAAGTTTCAATACAGTTTTTGGGGTGTCTGGTACCAACGTCTACAAAGTAAGCACTCTGTTCTAGGAAGAAGTACTTAGCAAATAGTGGTGAGCAGCTTATGTGTGGCATGGCCCCTGGGTGGCAGTCAGAGATGGATTTCAAAAACAGAAGTACTGCCTTTTGCTGACTATGTCTATGCCCACTTACTAAAATCTTCTGACTTCATTTTACCTGCAAACTGATATTTCTTGCTAAAGACTAGATCAGATTAGAAATATTTTTTTGTCAAATATAGCACTTCTTTTAATTTTTGTAATGGTACCTTTTGATAGAAAGACATTTTTAATAATTTGTTATATCCAAATCTGTCAATACTTTCTTTTTTATTCCCTATATTTGTTTACAATGTTTTACCTGAGTCTCTGCAATTCATTTTGGTACTTAACAGCGTATGGGTTTTAGACTGCCAGGTTAAAATCCTATTACAAACTTGGACACATTTTTTAAAAAATAAAAGTAGCATATTTTGAGCTCCTACAACATACCTGGCCTAAAGTTTCTGTATTTTTGTTTCTGTTTCATCTTGTTTTGTTTTTTCTTTGGCATTTCTTTTTTATGCTTTCAACTGTTTTGTAATTTTGCATTTGAGATGGGCCTTTTGTTTCCAGGTTTTGCAATTTTATTCATTAAAACAATTTCTTTTCCTCTACTTCAAAGTGGAATATTTAGTCCATTTTTTACCAAAATGATGATATATTTGAATTATTGAAGAAAATAAGGTTACAAATGCCACACAAATAAAGAGTAGTGAAATCTTTTCTATATGAAAGAAGGAAAATAAGTTTTGTAGAAAAGATAGTTCACCACTTATATTTTTTTGTTTTCTGTTTTTAATTTATTCTTTTTAGGTATACATGATAGTAGAGTATATTTTGACATATTATACATACAGGGAGTATAATTTCTCATTCTTGTGATTGTACATGATATGGAGTTAAACTGGTCATGTATTCATATATGAACGTAGAAAAGTTATGTCCCATTCATTCTACTGTCTTTCCACTTTATATTTTTTAAAAAGATGACTAATGTTTCTACAGAGCAGAGATTTTATAAGAAGAGTAATAGATAAGAATAAAATCATGCACATGACAACGGGCGCTCTATCCCGTTGTCTAATGACAGTGGGAAGGAAAGTTAGACTCCAAAGAATAAACTTTTGAAGTTCTACAAATATTTAGATGTTTTGACTGAGGATGGGCAAAGCTTCTTCACAGGCTCTCTTATAGGTTTGTAGAATTTTTAAAAAATTTATAATCGTTTATTTATAGAAGAAATAAATATGGAGAAGTAGACTCCTGGCAGAGTAAGCAATAGTTATAACTTCTACTATGTTTCCAGTGAAGGGCCTGGAGGCAATCTAGAAAAAGATGTCCCAGGAGGGAGTTCAACTCTTAAATATGAAGCTTAAGATTTAGATTATAAAATTTCACTCAAGGAATCAACAACATGTAAGTGATAAAAGTGATTGTTACATATATGTGAGTAGGTGACTGCAAAATCAGAGTGTACATATGGGAAAAACGGGAGAGCCAATAATAGACTCCAAGGGAAGAGCAACATGTTGAAAGATGAATAAAGTAAAACCAGAGAACCACAATCACCACCACAACAAACTGAAAATGCAGTGAGAGACCGAAAAAACGAGAACATGGTGGCATGGTGTGATAGAAATCCAGGAAGGAAAACTGTCCAACCCACAGGAAGCGATGGATGTTGTCAGACTTCAGAGGGTTCTCATAAAGTAATAAATAAAGAGATCACCCACTGGATTTAGAAAATTGGAAATAATTTAACATTTCTACCAAGAAGGTTTTAAGAGTCTCACTTATAAGGACAAAAGGAAATTTTCTAAAATATTCAAGCCTCAGATCACAGGGATGATTTTTGCAAATGCCCAAGGCAAAATCTGGCTATCATGCTTTTATGCACTTATTGATGTGGAGTCTAGAAACTTCCCATCAGCCATGATAGCCACCAGAAGTACTGATGTGTTGACAGTGACAACCTCTGCCACACCCAAGGTTGTCTCATTCATTTTGAACCCCATGGCCACAGCGCCTGAGACATGGGAGCAGTCCATTGGATCATCAAATACTTACTGAATATGGACTCTGGACCTCGCATTTGACATGCAAAGACAGTTAAGACTGGGTTCCTCCACAGGAGCTCCTCTTTGACAAGTCAAGGAGATGGAAGCACATTACATACTGATTTTTCATCCTATAATAACAGAGTCTACTAGATTGGGTGCAAAAATTTATTAATGACAAGCCATATGCATATTAGTTCAAAGAGTTTAAGTCTATTAGGAGGAGAGTAATGTCTTCTTTGCTTTTCTCTAGTTGAGTACAAAGAGTTGAAAACATCCCTTTTGGTAAGAAAAGTACATACATAATCGAAGGGATCTAGAAAAAAATGGGGCCCTTTACTGCAATTCAGTACTTCTCTCTAGTAGTCAGATCTTCTCTCTAGTAGTTGGTAGATGTAAATTATTATTAATTTATGTTTGTATATATCTACAATATAGACACTAGTTTGGCAAAAAATCTCTAGTCTTTAAAATGCTACTATTTTCTAACTCACTAGTACTACTTTGAGGAAAACTTCCAAAGATATACTTTTTAAAATTCAACATATTTACTGATATTTATACAACAGGATTACTGTACCAACAAAATTATAAATAAAGTTATGTTCCAAACTATTCTAAATTATTATTACTATTATCATAATCATTGTTTAGGTGTCATTAATACTATAGAATAATAATTATAGTCATGTAAGGTGCCAGAACTAAAGAATAATTGCAATAAGTTGAATATCTTTAAATTAAGGGGTCAATTGTAGTTTGAACAGAAATTATAAGAGTGAACTAAAATGACTTTATGTCGATAAATCAATGAGAGAAATGCTCCTATGTATGCACGAGTGGGTATATAGCTGGCAAATTTCCAGAGAATAAAGTGGTTTGAGTAGGATTCCATTAAAATTGCTTAACCATGAAAATTCTCCAGAGAGAATTCCAAATGGTTGTTCTTACGGCAAAAATCCTAGCAACATCAAGAAATGCTGACTCTCTGCCAAATGACAGACTTAGACTAATATGGCAGTGCCTTCCCTCTTGACCTCCTAGACTCATTATCTGGCACAGCAGAAGGGACAGTGGATCTTCCATAGCAACAAAGAGGGAAAATCAAGTCATCCCAAGTAAAAGAAATGAAGTGAGTGTCACAGAGGAATGAAGTGTCCAAAATGTATGTTCATGAAGTATCCAAAAATGTATGAAGATATTCCATCAAAACTGGGGACCAACTTTGCAAATCAAAAATCATGGTGATTTGTTATTTTAATGTGCCTAAGCGTCCATTATGTGCTAATCTCTCTATTGGGCCCCTCTCAAGCATTATCTCATTTAATCCACAGAACAGCTTTATTTATTTATTCAATAAAGATAACAATAACAGTAAGATAATTGTTATTTTCACAGCATAGATTTAATTCAATATTATTTACTTCAATATTATTTTCATTTCATAGATTTAAAAAACGATAGATACATTATGCAACACAGCCAATGTAAGAGCAATTATATGCCAAAAGTATTTGGACTTGGATTTGCCTGATGTCAAAGCTCTCTTCTGTGTTACTTCACTTTACCATTCAATTGAATGGACAGCTTCTTTTTCTATCTAGTAATTTGACAGAGATGATGCTCAGGTATGATGTAAGGAATGCAATCCACTCCATGCAGCCCCTATGTAATCCTTTGCAACATTCAAGCCAAGACCACACTCTGTGGGGGATGTTCTTAGTCAAAGATTGAACGCAGAGGAGATGACAGGGCTTGGGATTTCTGTCCACCACTTGCCTCCTCTAAGGGGAAATCTTTGCTCCAGAGTTGCTCGTGTGTTAACTGAGATTTCTATTGCTTTATATTTCCCGTGCTCAACCATTTCCTTCCCCTTTATGTTTCCTAGGTATTTGAGAAGTAAAGGATGAGGACAGTTAATCAAAAGAAAATGAAATTGGCTGTTATTAAGTGGCACTGTTGTTGTAAGAAAAGAAAATTTGGACAATTTAAAAAGTCTGAAGATGTATTACATACAACTGAAAGACGGTGGCAAGGGAAAACCTTCCCAATGAGTACAGATTTAAATTCTTACCTGGATTTGTTGCGTATTTTATGTGGAAGGAAATGTCCAAAACAATAATATAAAAATAATACAGCAAAAAATGATCTGGCTAGCTGGTCAAGGCCTTGGAAACAAGAAACTGCAAGATTATAGGCTGAAAAGTCTGGAGTAGAGGCATGTGGATAAAGAGTTGCCAGAGTACCGGGGTGTTTAGAGACATGGCCACAAGAAATTCCTAGAGAAGGAAAGACCACAGATATGTTAATTAGCTTAACCATGGAAATGATATGTGTATATCATAATATCATTGTATACCTTGAATATATAATATTTTTGTTAGTTGATTATATACCACCCATAAAGCTGATAAAATTAAAGAGAAGCTGTATTAATTTCCTATGGCTGATTTAAAATTAGGACAAATTCTATGACTTAAAAAATACAATATATATTCTATAGTGCTAAAGGCCAGAAGTTTCTTCTTCAGTTTCCTTGGGTAGAAATCAAGGTGATGGCAGGACTGTACTCCTTTCAGAGGCTTCAGTGTGTTGGGGGTGGGGGTGTCTGAAAGAAACCAGAGGAAACAGTGTAGCTCTTTCTCAAGAAAAAGACAGTCAATAGAAGTTGAAACTGAGTGGGCCCAGGTATTGGTGTTGACAAGTGAATAGATGAAGATTAATGACAGAGAAATGGAAACTTAAAAAACAAACTAAATGGAACTTATATAAAAATGAAAAAAGAATACTGAATGGGATTAATAGTAGATTTGAGAAAACAGAATAAGTGATCTTAAATATCAGCAAATAGAAATTATCCCATTTAGTAAAAAGAAAAAAAAATGAAGAAAATGAACAATTTCATAAACCTGAGGAAAAATCTAAAGTGATTCAGTTTACATGTCATAAAATGGTGACCAAAACAAGGTGCAGTGAACAGCTGAAAAAGTAATGACCCCAAACTTTCTAAATAGTGTGGAAAACATTGACATAGGGATCCAAAAGTTCAATGAGCCCTAAATAAAAGAAACACAAAGATAATCACACATGGACATACTATATTCAAACTGCTGAATGGTAAAGACTGAGAAAACTTGACAGCAGCAAAAGACAAGTGACACATAACTCTGAGGGAATATTAGGACAACCCATGTCTGGCCCCTTAGAAACACTGAAAGCAAGCAGTCATCAGAAGGGCATGTTTAAAATGCTGAAAGAAAAAAATGAAAGCTGGGAATGGAACCACCAAAGCTGGGAACGGAACCACCATTTGACCCAGCTATTCCCCTTCTCGGTCTATCACTAAACACCTAAAAAGAGCATGCTACAGGGACACTGCTACATCAATGTTCATAGCAGCACAATTCACAATAGCAAGACTGTGGAACCAACCTAGATGCCTTTCAATAGATGAGTGGATAAAAAAAAATGTGGCATTTATACACAATGGAGTATTACTCTGCATTAAAAAATGACAAAATCATAGAATTTGCAGGGAAATGGATGGCATTAGAGCAGATTATGCTAATTGAAGCTAGCCAATCCCTAAAAAACAAATGCCAAATGTCTTCTTGGATATAAGGAGAGTAACTAAGAACAGAGTAGGATGAAGAGCATGAGAAGAAGATTAACATTAAACAGGGATGAGAGGTGGGAGGGAAAGGGAGAGAGAAGGGAAATTGCATGAAAATTGAAGGAGACCCTCAGGGTTATACAAAATTACACACAAGAGGAAGTGAGGGGAAAGGGAAAAATAATACAAGTGGGAGAAATGAATTACAGTAGAGGGGGTAGAGAGAGAAGAGGGGAGGGGAGGGGAGGGGGGATAGTAGAGGATAGGAAAGGCAGCAGAATACAACAGACACGAGTATGGCAATATGTTAATCAATGGAAGTGTAACTGATGTGATTCTGCAATCTGTATATGGGGTAAAAATGGGAGTTCATAACCCACTTGAATCAAAGTGTGAAATATGATATATCAAGAACTATGTAATGTTTTGAACAACCAACAATAAAAAAAAGAAAAAAATGAAAACAAACTATGTCATAGCATATCCTAATATCATGTGTGTTAAGATACAATTCACAATGTCAAATGCTTTGCACAATTAAAATTTTTATACACAAGCATCTTTTGAAAATACAAGCAAGATTTTTAAAAAATCTTCAGATTAAAACACACACACACACACAATTGAAATAATTCAAATCTAGCAGAAATGCACTATTAGAAATGATAGAATGTTCTTTAGGAAAAGAGAAACCAGATAGTAATCTGCATTTACTAAAAAAAAAAATGAAGAAAACTAGAAATCATTAAATTAAAAAAGGGTAGCAGAGAGGAAGGAAGAAAATATTCTAAGTAGGTTCTTAAAAAAAATTCCTTTCATAATTTCATAGTAACTTAATTTAGGAACAAATGTAACAAAACATGTGCATAACATTGCATTGAAAATGCAAAACAAACTGCTAAGAGTAATTAATGAAGAACCTAAATTAATAAAGACATATAAAGACATACCACATTAATGGATTTTAAAACTCCATGTTGTCAAAATGTTAATTCTTGTTTAATTACACTACATATTTAATGAAATTCCAATTGAAACACCAAGATACCAAATGAAAACTCCTCTTTGTTTTAGAAACTGAAAACTAATTATCAATTTTACTTGTAATTGCAAATGACTTAACATAGTCACAAATTTCAAAAGTAAAACAAAGTTATAGAGCTTAAACTCCCTCACATCATAATGTACTATAGTCATTTATTTGAAAATTGAAGTCCAAAAATTTATATGAATGTTCCTTATTTATACAGTCAATGTAATTTAATGGAGAAAGGATAATTTTCCAAAAATATATATATCATCATGAAAAAAAATTATGCCTCCACACTTACCTCACACAATATTCATGCTACCAAGATCATGTACCAAATATAAGAGCTAAAGTTATAAAACATCCAGAAGAAAACATAAAAAAAGAACAACTTAGTTACCTTGGATTAGACAAATATTTCATAAATTGAAAAAATAAATTCAAGAAAAAAAGATGACTTTTAAAAAAGTAAAAATGATTGATATTCAAAGGATACTGTTTAGAAAATGAAAATTTAAGTTGTAGTTTAAGATTCGGTAAAAAATGAGTAAACTATTCAGACAGACAAGTTATAAAAAAAGATGTGAGAATGGATAGAAAATATATGAAAAGATGTTTAACATCACTTGTAGTCAGATAAAAGCAGATGAGATAAAATGAGATAGTGAACACAATAATTAAAATCAAAAAAGATAAAAATACCAGTGTTGGTAGAGATTCTTTGATAAATAGTATAGCAGGTTTTATTTTTTTTTCTATAAAGTTGAATATACTTGTAAGTGTCCTGGCTGTGGAAATGTATAAGGCAGCATTCCTCTGGTGAGCACACTCCCAGGGGGTAACAGATGCCCTGTTTCCCATGGTTGGAATATTCTGTAGTTTCTCCCAGGAACTAGTAAGATGCCTAATACATGCTCAATATCTAGCTGCTATGGTTAATGTCCTTTGTGAAGAGGCTATATGCTAAAGTCTTATCAGCCTCAACCTTGATCTCAGACACTCAGCTTCTGGGAATAATGGAACTCTCTTAGACAACACCAATGTGTCACTGTGCCTAAACCGGCCCATGTGACAATAACTTTATACAATGAGCAATATATTCTAATGATGGCAATGACCTAATGTAACCTATGGATATAAATAAAGCCGGCAGCTCAGACAAGCAATCCTTTTTAATTTGCTACTGAAACTTGTGTCTGTCTCTTTTTGTTTTTCTTTATATAAAATCTTATCATATAAGACCCAGCAGTTGTATTCCAATATCTCTACCCAGGAAAGAGAAGTAAGTGTATATCAACACAAAAACCTTACCTAAATGTTAATAGTGGCATTATTCAGATATGTCCACAATGCAACAACCCAAATGTCCATGAACTGCTCATTGGATAAATCGAAATATAGTAAATCTGTACAATGGTACTCTACTTAAAAATAAAAAGGAACAAACTACTGATACATGTAACAAAACTGATAAATCTCAAATAGATTATGCTAAGTGAAAGAATCCTGATGCATAGTCTACAGACCTACTCTATGATTTAATTTATATGGAAATCTAGAAAGGGAGAAATGATGTTAATCAAAAGAAACTCACTGATGGGAGCCAATGTTGAGGCTACTGGTTGCAAAAAGGTGCAAGGAAACTTTGGTAATGAAAATATTTTATATTTTTATTGTGATGTTGATAACATGACTTCAGGCATTCACTAAAGATCACCTCACTGTGAACATAAAATGATCGAATCTTATTTTAGTGTAATTTATACTTCAGTAACACCATTAAAAATATTGACATTTGCTGTTAGTGATGTTTTTTGATATTTATGAAGTTTTATATTGTATATTTTTATACTGTCCACCCAAGAAACTCTACAGTACATGTTATGAAAAAAGTGAAACCAATCAAACTTAAGAACCTTTTTTGGATTTCATCACAACCAAATGATGAAGCCAAGATTTGAAAGACTGGAGCCCACTCATGTAATATCAGAGTGTGATAAGAAAAGAGCTCATATACAAGGATTTCTTTATGCAGGTTCTATGAGGTCCATTATCTCATTCTAGACTACAAGTGTGGTCTATTCTTCCTAGGTAGCTTTGGTCATTGCAAGCCACAGAAGCAGGAAGGAGAAAATTCAGAAACAAATCATCCTCAAAGGAGAAAATTTCTTCAGGAACTGGAAAAGACATCAGCCTACAGTATTTCTTATATTTCTATGTTTGACACGGCTAATTATATTAGATTTAATAGTATTCAGACAGTCTCTTCATCCTTACTCCTCTTGCTTTCTTTAATTCAAAAGAGTTTGAGTGATAAAAACAATTTCATAGATATGGAAAAATAGAAAGCAATACAAAAGGACATAAAGCAGATAGACTCTAATCTGCAACATCCTTGCTCTTAGTACTTCTTCCTGGAAGTAACCACTGTTATCTACTTCAGACAGTGCCTAAGGGTCATGTCATTTACAACAATCAGTCAGTGTACTTGCCTCTTATCTCCCTTTCTGATTTTCCTCCCATTTCTCTGATAAATTTTGTGTGTGTGTGTGTGTGTGTGTGTGTGTGTGTGTGAGAGAGAGAGAGAGAGAGAGAGAGAGAGAGCAGGGGAGGGGAGGAGGAAGGTTTTGAGTGTGTGTGTGTGTGTGGGGGGGTTCTCCTGTTGGTAATCTAACTTAAGTTTTATTTCAATTGATTAACTTTATAAATTGAGGAAATTCTAAGTACATTTTAATTTTTACTTTTCCCATCTGATGACCTATTCCTTTAATTTTTTTAATTTAGCAATTGATTTTTCGGTATTTTTTTCCTTTAATTTTTATTGTTGGTTGTTCAAAACATTACATAGTTCTTGACATATCATATTTCACACTTTGATTCAAGTGGATTATGAACTCCCATTTTTACCCCGTATACAGATTGCAGCATCACATCAGTTACATATCCACTGTTTTACATATTGCCATACTCATGTCTGTTGTATTCTGCTGCCTTTCCTATCCTCTACTATCCCCCATCTTCTCCCCTCCCATCTTCTCTCTCTACCCCATCTACTGTAATTCATTTCTCCCCCTTGTTTTTTTCCCCTTTCCCCTCAATTCCTCTTGTATATAATTTTGTATAACCCTGAGGGTCTCCTTCAATTTCCATACAATTTCCCTTCTCTCTCGCTTTCCCTCCCACCTCTCATCCCTGTTTAATTTTAATCTTGTTCTCATGCTCTTTGTCCCTCCTCTGTTCTTAGTTACTCTCCTTATATCAAAGAAGACATTTGGCATTTGTTTTTTAGGGATTGGCTGGCTTCACTTAGCATAATCTGTTCTAATGCCATCCATTTCCCTGCAAATTCTATGATTTTGTCATTTTTTAATGCAGAGTAATACTCCATTGTGTATAAATGCCACATTTTTTTTATCCATTCATCTATTGAAGGGCATCTAGGTTGGTTCCACAGTCTTGCTATTGTGAATTGTGCTGCTATGAACATCCATGTAGCAGTGTCCCTGTAGCATGCTCTTTTAAGGTCTTCAGGGAATAGTCCGAGAAGGGCAATAGCAGGGTCAAATGGTGGTTCCATTCCCAGCTTTCCAAGAAATCTCCATACTGCTTTCCAAATTGGCTACACCAATTTGCAGTCCCACAAGCAATGTACAAGTGTACACTTTTCCCCACATCCTTGCCAGCACTTGTTGTTGTTTGACTTCCTAATGGCTGCCAATCTTACTGGAGTAAGATGGTATCTTAGGGTGGTTTTGATTTGCATTTCTCTGACTGCTAGAGATGGTGAGCATTTTTTCATGTACTTATTGATTGATTGTATGTCCTCCTCTGAGACGATTCTGTTCAGGTCCTTGGCCCATTTGTTGATTGGGTTATTTGTTTTCTTATTGTTTAATTTTTTGAGTTCTTTGTATACTCTGGATATTAGGGCTGTATCTGAAGTGTAAGGAGTAAAGATTTGTTCCCATGATGTAGGCTCCCTATTTACCTCTCTTATTGTTTCTTTTGTTGAGAAAAGAAACAATATCTTTCTTTTTTTGAGTTTGAGTAAGTCCCATTTGTTGATTCTAGTTATTAACTCTTGTGCTATCGGTGTCCTATTGAGGAATTTGGAGCCTGACCCCACAGTATGTAGATCGTAGCCAACTTTTTCTTGTATCAGACGCCGTGTCCCTGATTTGATATCAAGCTCCTTGATCCATTTTGAGTTAACTTTTGTGCATGGCGAGAGAAAGGGATTCAGTATCATTTTGTTGCATACGGATTTCCAGTTTTCCCAGCACCATTTGTTGAAGATGCTATCCTTCCTCCATTTCATGCTTTTAGCCCCTTTATCAAATTTAAGATAATTGTAGTTTGTGGATTGGTTTCTGGGTCCTCTATTCTGTACCATTGGTCCACCCGCCTGTTTTGGTACCAGTACCATGCTGTTTTTGTTACTATTGCTCTGTAGTATAGTTTGAGGTCTGGTATCTCTATACCGCCTGATTCACACTTCCTGCTTAGAGTTGTTTTTGCTATTCTGGGTCTTTTAATTTTACATATGAATTTCATAATTGCTTTATCTATTTCTACAAGAAATGCTGTTGGGATTTTGATTGGTATTGCATTAAACCTATAGAGAACTTTTGGTAATATCGCCATTTTGATGATGTTAGTTCTGCCTATCCATGAACAGGGTATATTTTTCCATCTTCTAAGATCTTCTTCAATTTCTCTCTTTAGGGTTCTGTAGTTTTTATTGTATAAGTCTTTCACCTCTTTTGTTAGGTTGATTCCCAAGTATTTTATTTTATTTTTTTGAGGATATTGTGAATGGAGTGGTTGTCCTCATTTCCATTTCAGAGGATTTGTCGCTGATATACAGGAAGGCCTTTGATTTATGCGTGTTGATTTTATATCCTGCCACTTTGCTGAATTCATTTATTAGCTCTAATAGTTTCTTTGTAGACCCTTTTGGGTCTGCTAGGTATAGAATCATGTCATCTGCAAATAGTGATAATTTAAGTTCTTCTTTTCCTATTTTTATGCCTTTAATTTCTTTCATCTGTCTAATTGCTCTGGCCAGTATTTTGAGAACTATGTTGAACAGAAGTGGTGAGAGAGGGCATCCCTGTCTTGTTCCAGATTTTAGAGGGAATGCCTTCAATATTTCTCCATTCAGAATGATGCTAGCCTGAGGCTTAGCATAGATTGCTTTTACAATGTTGAGGTATGTTCCTGTTATCCCTAGTTTTTCTAGAGTTTTGAACATAAAGGGATGCTGTACTTTGTCGAATGCTTTTTCTGCATCTAACGAGATGATCATATGGTTCTTATTTTTAAGTCTATTGATGTGGTGAATAACATTTATTGATTTCCGTATATTGAACCATCCTTGCATCCCAGGGATAAATCCTACTTGATCATGGTGCACAATTTTTTTGATATGTTTTTGAATCCGATTCGCCAGAATTTTATTGAGGATTTTTGAATCTAGGTTCATTAGAGATATTGGTCTGTAGTTTTCTTTCTTTGAAGTGTCTTTATCTGGTTTAGGAATCAGGGTGATGTTGGCCTCATAGAATGAATTTGGAAGTTCTCCCTCTTTTTCTATTTCCTGGAATAGCTTGAAAAGTATTGGTATTAGTTCCTCTTTAAAGGTTTTGTAAGACTCTGCTGTATACCCATCCAGTCCTGGGCTTTTCTTAGTTGGTAATCTTTTGATGGTTTCTTCTATTTCCTCAATTGATATTGGTCTGTTTAGGTTGTCTATATCCTCCTGACTCAATCTGGGCAGATCATATGACTTAAGAAATTTATCAATGCCTTCACTATCTTCTATTTTATTGGAGTATAAGGATTCAAAATAATTTCTGATTATCTTCTGTATTTCTGAAGTGTCTGTTGTGATATTGCCTTTTTCATCCCATATTCTAGTAATTTGAGTTCTCTCTCTTATTCTCTTCATTATCATGGCTAAGGGTCTGTCGATTTTATTTATTTTTTCAAAGAACCAACTTTTAGTTTTGTCAATTTTTTTCAATTGTTTCTTTTGTTTCGATTTCATTGATTTCAGCTCTGATTTTAATTATTTCTTGTCTTCTACTTCTTTTGCTGTTATTTTGCTCTTCTTTTTCTAGGATTTTGAGATGAAGTATGAGATCATTTATTTGTTATTTTTTTCTTTTTTTAAGGAATGAACTCCAAGCAATTAATTTTCCTCTTAGAACTGCTTTCAATGTGTCCCATAGATTCCGATATGTTGTGTCTGTGTTTTCATTTATCTCTAAGAATATTTCAATTTCCTCCTTGATGTCTTCTAAAACCCATTGATCATTCAGTAACCTATTGTTCATTCTCCAAGTGATGCATGATTTTTCCTTCCTTCTTTTATCGTTGATTATCAGTTTCATTCCATTATGATCAGATAAGATGCATGGTATTATCTCTACTCCTTTATATTGTCTAAGAGTTGCCCTGTGACATAATATGTGATCTATTTTTGAGAAGGATCCATGTGCTGCTGAGTAAAAAGTGTAACTGCTTGATGTTGGGTGGTATATTCTATATATGTCAATTAAGTCTAGGTTATTAATTGTGTTATTGAGTTCTATAGTTTCCTTATTCAACTTTTGTTTGGAAGATCAGTCCAGTGGTGAGACAGGTGTGTTGAAATCTCCCATGATTATTGTATGGTGGTCTATTAGACTCTTGAACTTGAGAAGAGTTTGTTTGATGAACATAGCTGCACCATTGTTTGGGGCATATATATTTATGATTGTTATGTCTTGTTGGTGTATGGTTCCCTTGAGCAGTATGTAGTGTCCCTCTTATCCCTTTTGATTAACTTTGGCTTGAAATCTATTTTATTTGATATGAGTATGGACACTCCTTGCTTGTTTCCGAAGTCCATATGAGTGATATGATTTTTCCCGACCTTTCACCTTCAGTCTATGTATGTCTTTTCCTATCAAATGCGTCTCCTGTAGGCAGCATATTGTTGGGTCTTGTTTTGTGATCCATTCTACTAGCCTGTGTCTCTTAATTGGTGAGTTTAAGCCATTAACATTTAGGGTTATTATTGAGATATGGGTTGTTCTTCCAGCCATATTTGTTTATTTATGTTACTAAACATGGTTTATTTTCCTTGTTGATTATTTCCCCCCCTTTACTATACTACCTCCCACTGCTGGTTTTCATTGTTATTTTCCATTTCCTCTTCCTGTAATGTTTTGCCGAGGATTTTTTGGAGAGATGGTTTTCTAGCTGCAAATTCTTTTAACTTTTGTTTATCGTGGAAGGTTTTAATTTCATCTTTCATCCTGAAGCTTAATTTCGCTGGATACCAATTCTTGGTTGGAACTCATTTTCTTTCAGTGTTTGAAATATGTTATTCCAGGATCTTCTAGCTTTCAGAGTCTGTGTTGAAAGATCAGCTGTTATCCTGATTGGTTTACCCCTAAATGTAATCTGTTTCCTTTCTCTTGTAGCTTTTAAAATTCTCTCCTTATTCTGTATGTTGGGCATCTTCATTATAATGTGTCTAGGTGTGGATCTCTTATGATTTTGCATATTCGGCGTCCTGTAGGTTTCTAGGATTTGGGATTCTGTCTCATTCTTCAAGTCTGGGAAGTTTTCTCGTATTATTTCATTGAATAGATTGCTCATTCCTTTGGTTTGGACATCTATACCTTCCTGTATCCCAATGACTCTTAAGTTTGGTCTCTTTATGTTATCCCATATTTCTTGGATGTTCTGCTCATGGTTTCTTAACAGTCTTGCTGAGCTGTCTATGCTCTTTTCAAGTTGAAATACTTTGTCTTCATTGTCTGATGTTCTATCTTCTAAGTGTTCTACTCTGCTGGTAGTATTCTCAATTGAGTTTTTAAGTTGGTTTATTGCTTCCTGCATTTCTAGGATTTCTGTTTGTTTTTTATAACCTCTATCTCCCTGTATAGTTGATCTTTTGCTTCTTGGATTTGTTTATGTAATTCGTTGTCGAAGTGATCTTTCATTGTCTGATTTTGCTGTCTTATGTCTTCCTTGAGACTCCAGATCATCTGAAGCATGTATATCCTGAATTCTTTATCTGACATTCCATATGCTGTAGATATTACCTCTTCTAACGTTGAGTTGACTTGCATTGCTTGTGGTCCTTTCTTTCCTTGTCTTTTCATACTGTTCGCGTTTCTTTCTGCTTGGTGAAACTGTTGTGTTATTGAATTTTCCTCCTACATATTTATATTGCTCTTGTATAGTTGCAAAGTTTCCCTCGCAGGCGCGGGTTGCAGCTCTGCCCCTCCTCCAATTGGGGCAATGTGCCTACCACACCGGCAGGCCGCTGGGCCTGTTCAGTTGGTGGTCGCAGTTCCACCTACCTTGTAGGCGCGGGGAGGGGGTGGCTCTGCCCCTCCACAGGTCACTGGGCCTGTTCTGATGGTGGGTCGCAGGTCTGCCTACCTTGCAGGCGCGGGGGGCAACTCTGCCCCTCCTCGGGCTGCTGGGTCTGTTCTGTTGGTGGTCGCAGTTCTGCCTACCTTGCAGGGGCGGGGGGCGGCTCTGCCCCTCCTCGGGCTGCTGGGTCTGTTCTGTTGGTGGTCACAGTTCTGCCTACCTTGCAGGCGTGTGTGTGGGGGGGCCTGCTCTGCCCCTCCGCGGGCTGCTGGGCCTGTTCTGCCTGTGGGTCTCCTTTAATTTTTTAATTAAACCTTTCTCCTCATCAAATGCCAGATGCACCTATAGATTGTCATAATTTACATTTTCATTCACTTTTGAAGTTTTTAAACCATTTTCTTTTAGCCTACAAGTGTATTTTAAAATTGAAAAAAAATAGTGTATTATGATCATGGAAAGTATTAATCATGATAGAACAAAATAATATTAGGAATTTGTAGAAAATAACTATAATTTAAAATCCCAAAGATCTTTCCAGTTCAAAAAGAATCAAGTATCAGAATTAGTTTTCTATATTCCAGTACTTTAAAGATATTCACATCTAGACTACAATTTAGTTTTTATTATTACACAGTTTTTTGTCCTCCCTATATTTTCTGTTTGTCTTTTCTTTTGCCATTGTCAACAGTTAAGATAAATATTATATCTCATCATTAAGCTTTCCTAAATTCTAACTTATTTATTACTATATGGTTTTTGTATCTGTTCTCCTGCTCAAGCTTCTGATTTCCTGTTCTAACTTGAACTGTTCATTTCCTGTGCATGCTACACGGCTAGTTATTTATTGTGCTCCTGGGTTATTTTTGTTCTTTTTTTTTAGATTTCATACATTTTTTTCTTCTGAATACACTTTTTTCCTCTTTATTGTGCTATAGTTCATTCTAAATGAATTTTGTGTATAAAGAATATAAATTTAGAAACATGTTTCTGTGATGTTATCATAATTTACTTTTACATCTCTTTGGCTGGTGTAAAATTAAGGGTCAAATATATTCACTTTTCCATTTTGAAGACAGTACTCTATATAACACTCTTCCTCTTTTTTTTCCAATGTTGTTAATGAGAAATCAGGTGTGTTCCATCATGATGCCCCTTTATCAGTTTTCTGCTAGACCAATTTTAATACTGACGTATTTCCCCCAAGTAACTCCACACTCTAAGCTTCTTGAGCACCTCTCTGTACATGCCTGTCTCTAATTATAACCTTTTCTCGGTGTATATTCAGAGTTAAAGAGATTCTCAGTGTATGTTAAATGATGCTGCCTGATCTCTGTATTCTAGAAATTAACAAAAGTTATTTTACTCATCAGAATTTATTTTATTGTAACCAATGTCATAAGTGGAATACATATTAAAACCTACATTTATAGCCATTCTAATGGATCCTTGGGAGGAGGAAAAAACAAAATGTGTGTTTCACCTGTTATCTGGCACAGGAAACATTTTTTTTATTGCTATCTACAAATACTCATTAACATCTTCTTGAACCAGGTGGATACAATTAATAGTTGGGGTTTCCAATTCTTAAACTAAATAAGAAAAATAAAATTGTCACCAAATTTTTTTTATCCTAAAGGCTAGGTCCATTTACCCTCTCAGAATTGTGGAACCAATAAAAAGACTGAGCACTACTTAAGCAGTGAAAGAGAATTTTATTCTTGTCTAAGAAGGGAAGTGGGACTCAAATTCGAAAATCAACTTTTCACCCTCTGGGGATCAAGAGGTTATAGATATAAAAGTTTAAAAAAATGAGAAGGAAAGATAAAATAATAAAAGGTAAGAATATTCATATATTTTATGATAATGAAATTCGAGGTTTTTTGGTGGTTACTCTGGCAGCCATCTTTTATCCAATCAGCTTCAGCCAGGCAACTGAAGAACAGCTTCTGGACTTCAGGGTCCTGTCTTCAAAGACAAGCAAGATTAAGGAGGCAATAATTTATCTAGGTCATCTAGGCAGTACAAGATCAGGATGGGTAAAAAAAAAAATGGATGATACTTCCTCAACAGATAACATTATAAAATTAAAATACATCTCAACTTCTGATCTCATAAAAAATATCAGTGTTTTTATCCAACTAATGAGAAAGCAAACTACCTTTTACAGTCATCATTATTTTGCTCTGATTTTGTATTATTATATTAAATTTTCTCTACATTGTAAAAAATAGGTCTCAATCTTGATATACTTAAAGAAGTGGAAATTTAAAAAAGAAGATTGACATGAAACAACAGAAATCAGGGATGTTCCAGGAGCCAAGCAACAAGTCCTTGTCAATATTTCAGGGAAATAAATGGGTTTATTGATTCCCACTCACTATATCCATTATAAATACTTTTTCTTTTTAAACTTTTAAATTTATGTTTTTATGAGTGCATTATAGTTTTACATAATTGTAGGATTCATCTGGCATTTTCATGGCATATTTTGCTCTATTTCAATTCCCTCCTTCTTACTACCTCCTTCTCTCTTCTATTCTATTCCATATTGGTCTTAATGACTGTTTTTTTTTTAATCAGTACCATGCTGTTTGTTATTATAACTCTGTAGTATAATTTGAGACCAGGTCTTGTGTTGTCTCCAGCATCACTTTTCTTGCTCAATATTGCTTTGGCTATTCTGAGTCTTTTATTTTTCCATGTGGATTTTAGGACTGCTTTTTCTAGTTCTGTGAAAAAGGACATTGGCATTTTAATGGGAATTGCTTTGAATCTGAATATTACTTTTGGTAGTATGGCCATTTTGACAATATTAATTCTACCTCTCCAAGAATGTGGGAGGCTTTTCCATCTCTTCTTCAAATTCTTCTTTCAGTATTCAACAGTTTTCAAGAAAGATCTTTCACCTCCTTTGTTAGATTTATTCCCAAATATTTTACTTTGGTTGAGGTTATTATGAATGGGATAATTTTCCTGGTTTCTTTTTCATCAGATTCATTATTGAAGTATAGAAAAGCTGTTGATTTTTGTTTATTGATCTTGTATCTTGCTACTTTCCTGAATTAGTTTATCTTTTGGTGGAGTTTTTTGTATCTTCTACATACAAGATCATGTTATCCTCAGAGATAATCTGACTTCTTTCCCTGTTTGTATTCCTTTAATTTCTGTATCTTACCTCATTGCTCTGGATAGAGTTTCCAGAACAATATGGAATAGGACTTGTGAGAGTGGGCATCCTTGTCTTGTTCCTGATTTTAGAGGAAATGCTTTTAGTTGGTTTTGTTGTTGTAGTTGTTCAACAAGATGCTGGCTTTTGGTTTGTCATATATGGACTTTATAATTTTGAGTAATTTCCTTTTATTCCTAGTTTCTTCACCATTCTTAACATGAATGGGTGCTGTATTTTGTGAAAGGCTTTTTTGCATCTATTGATATGATCATGTGATTCTTGTCCTTAATTTTATTTATGTGGTAAATAACATTAATTGAGTTGTGTGTGCACAATCTTAGTGTGTTTTGAATTCTGACAGATAATATGTTATTAAATATTTTTACATCCATGTTTATCAGGAATATTGACCTGTAATTTTTTTTTCTTGATGTGTATCCAACTCATTTTGATGTCAGAGTGATACAGAAATAAATTTGGGAGTGCTCCTTCCCTTTCTATTTGATAAAATAATTTGAGGAAGTTTGGCATTAGTTCTTTAAAAGTCTAGTAGAACTTGGTTGAGAATCCATATGATACTGGGCTTTTCTTTATTGGAAGGCTTTTAAGTTTCTTTTAATCTTATTGCATAATACTGGTCTGTTTAGGTTTTCTGTATTTCCTTGGTTCAAATTTGGTAAGTAATATGTGTCTAGATGGACTCCATCTTGGAAAACCTTTCTCACCATCTTTGAAGGGTGTGGCTATCAGCATGGATCTGCTACTGAACAGGTACCTGGGTTCCAACTCCCCTTCCCCCCAGCTGTGACTATCAGCACAAAATCAGCTCTCAGTTGAACAGGAGCCCAGTGTGACCAGGGCGCTGCCCACCTGGGCAGAGCTCTAGTCTTCTCACACTGGTTACCTACACCACCCTGAGGCAGAGACTCAAGCTAGGAATAGACAACTCCACCTACTGGAAGAGAAGAGAAGAAAAGGGAACTCTAAGAGTATTCTTTTTGTTGTTGTTTGTTCATTTGTTTGTTTTGTTGATGTTGTTTGTTTTGTTGTTGTTGTTTGTTTTCTTCTCTTCCATTTTATCCTCTTCATTTCTCCTCTACCCTTCCTCCTCTGGTCTTCACAACCCCAACATATGTGAAACCAAGAACTTGACATGAAATAGAACTTTAAGAACTGAGTCACCAGGGTAATATAATATAGAGGAATTGCATAAGCCCCCCCCCCCGTTTTTTCTTTCTCTCTCTCTCTCTCTTTTCTTTCTTTATTTCCTTTTTATTTTTCTTCCTCCCTCTCTTCCTCTTTCAACATCTTAATTTTTACTATTTTTACTTCTTGTAACTTTCTAAATACATATATGTGTTTGTTTTTATGCATTCTACTGTCCTCCCACATACTTGTCCACCCTAAATTACCTCCTGTCTATTCCCCTGCTACTAAACCTCTTCATTCGCGTTCTCCTCCAAATTTTCTCTGTTGTATTAACCCCATACCCTTACATCCTTCCCCCTTAGCATAACATCATAACCTGACCCCCAGTTCTCTGTCTGCCACCAGAAACTGTACACCTTTTATGAACCTACTGATTATATTTTAAATAATAATTGAATCCAACATTTCTAGACATTGAGACTAACTATAAATGTCTTAATAACAATAATTTACTCATAGGTGATGTATTCTTGATATTGGGAATGTCACCATTGTCCTCCCCCAAAAGGAGGGATCTTGGAACTATACAAGAGCACTGCAAATCTATAGGGTAAAAACAATAACACACCACTCCCACAGAGCGGGAAAGAAATGTGAGCAACATGAAAAGACAAGGGAAGAAAGTACCACAAAAAATTCAGGACAACAAATACATCTTTAGAATAATTAATAGAAACAGCAGAAAAAATGACAGAGAAAGATTTCAGGATTTACATGAATCAGATGTTTTGGAATCTCAAAGAAGACATTAGACAACAAATACAGACAGTGAAATGAGTTTGTTCTGGATGTTCTGGGGCCTTTCAGTGTAACAATAGATCATTTGGGGAAGGGTCTTTTTTAAAAAAAAATATAGACACTCAGTAGTATAATTTTTCTTAGAACAACATTCGTTCCATCCCAGAGAGTTTAATGGGATGTATTTTTGTTTTTATTTTGTTTCTAAGAATCTTGCTGTTAATTTCTTTTTTTTTTCTCCTGCAGCTTTTAAATGCTATCCTTTTTCTGTATATTAGACATTTTGGTTTTGGAGAGGACCTGTTTTGATCTTGTCAATTTGGGGTCCTAAATGCTTCCTGTATTTGTATTTCCACTTCATTCCTAGAGTTTAGAAATTTTTCTGATATTATTTCATTGAAAAGATTATGAATTACCTTAATATACCTCAATGCCTTCCCCTATGCTAATGTGTCTTGGATTTAATCTCTTAATGTTGTTCCATATTTCTTGAATATTCTGGTCATGATCTTTTTACATCTTTTCTTTATTGTTGACTTTATTTTCAAGATTATCTACTTTTACCTTGAGACCTGAAATATGTTTTCTATATGGTCTACTATAATGGTGATTCTTTCAACAGAATTTTTAATTGATTTATTTTTTTATTTCCAGGATTTCTGTTTGTCTCTTTTTCAGAATATCTAATTCTTTATTGAAATGTTTCATTACATTCTGTAGTATCTCTCTTAGGTCCTTCCTTATATTTTCTTTAAGCTTATTGAACATTTTAACTATGAATTTATAGATTATTTATCCAGTATTTCCTCCATTGCAGTGTCACTGTGATCAGTTGTTGAAGTGTTGTTGGCTATTTGGAGTGATTTCTTCTCCTGTTTTTTGTATTGTTGTATGTCTACCTATCTGCTGAGTTGATTATTTCTTCAACTTTTATGTAATGGACAATTTAGTGAGCTTCTTTCTCTTAGGTACCCCAAGCTAGGTGAATATCTAAGTGCTGATATTCAAACTCAGTGTGTACCCAATGTCATGCCCAGTAGTTAGCACCACGTTGGAGAAGATAGTAAACCCTATTAACTACAATCACTTCAGAGTAAAATAATAAACCTTCAAAAAATCGACAATATTCTCCCCTCTATAATTCCTCTAATCCAACTGTAAAATTCTAGGAATGTTATTGAATAGGTTGAGAAATTAGTTATTAAAGATATCAAAATTACTATTAAGCTATAAAAGTGTTGATAAGGGGAAAAGAGATAAATGGACAAAGAAAGCAAAAAAGATAAAAGAGAAAAAAAATGTTACAAACTAAGATAAAAAGAATGAAAATTGGAGGTAGTGAGATTTGAGACAGAAGTAGCTGTTGCAAGAGGGAAAAGAGAAACTAAGAGGAACTAGTGTAAACCTAAGCTAGGAAATCAAAGATAAAAAAATGATTCCAGTTAAGGTTTTAAAAATTAGAAGAAATACAAGTGATTGGCTGAGAACTGCAATATCAAATAACAAGGGAATATCTATTAACCTAATATGAAACTATTTGTAAGATACAAACTGATAAAGAGCTATTTATTATATTTTTATGACCTTTTTGATGTGGGAAGATTTCTTATTGAGTCTTCATTATTATTTGGATTTTATCAGGATTTGGGACCCTTAGAAGATGCCCACTGCTTTCCAACTTTAAGTTTTCCTAGGTATAGAGGCAATGATCTGTGGTAAGGGGAGAGAGTTTGGGTAACCTTCAGCTAGCAGTGATCCCTCTCCAAGTTCCTTCTAGATGGATTAAAGAATCAACTCATTTCAAAAGCACTCACAATGGTTTAATTTGTGACTGTCTATAGAAGGGGAAAAGGTATATTGATTTCATTTCTTCTGGGGAGGCTGGCTCCCTGTGGACTCCAAAAAATGGTTGCCCTACAGGCACATTTTTCTGCCAACAGTTTGGGCTGAATTGTAATATTTCCTTCACTGTCTTTGCTGTTCCTGTCCTGTTTTAATGTAGTCATGTTTCTTTCTGTTGTTAAGGAGTAAGCTTGTGGGCTTTTCCTCTCTCTTTTTTTACCCCTTCCCCAACTCCACCCTTGTCAGGGTTCAGGGTCAAGGAATTCTGTTTTTATTTTCTGCTCCAGTAACAAAGTTCCAAGTCCCTCTAAGACTCAAGCTGTCCAACATTGAGTTTAGAGTGTTTCCTCTGTCACTCATCTCTGACCAGCTCTTCTTTCACTGCTTTGCTTCTGAACTCTGGAAGAATCAAGTTTTGCTGCCTAAATACACTTTGCTGTATTCCCATTGCCAGTTTAACAATTACAAATCATTGAAGACAGCTACTTATTGTTTCATCATTGGTTAGGATTTTGTCCTCTCAATTAGTTAGGGGTAGGGTTACATAAGCAAACAGAGACAAGGATCAATCCTGAAAATAATTCAGCTATTACAAAGCATTAAACAAAATGCCTTTGCTTGTGTGGTGATTGGTTGTAACTTCACTCAAGCAACATTTCAAGGTGTGAAGTTATTGCAAATTTTACTGGACCTGATGGTCAAAAAGCATTTCTGATAATTAGCTTTCCTGGATGCTATTGTTAAGCATAAAAACTTAAGGTGTGCTGTTTACTTACACTTATATCCCTTCCAAACAGATAATTAAACAAAGCCCAACTACTTCAATATTAAAAAAAATGAGAAATGAAAAAAAAATAATTAGTGAACCAATGAAAGGAAACAGGATAATTTTTCCCTCTCTTTCTAATATGGACATAAGACGGCAATAATACAGGATAGAAAATTACGAATTTTATAACCCCAAGGAAGCATTTTACAAATAAATCAGTTGACTCTAAAAATCATCTTTTAATAGCTTTCACTTGAAAATTAATGTACAGTTCAAAATCAAAGATTATCCTAAAATAATAGAAGTGTGTCACTCAAAAATGTTGTCAGTAAATTGCCTTATTTTATAACTGTCTCAAAGAAGAGGAATGGTTTTCTAAGACTAAAAGAGTTTGCAAATGACCAAAATTGATGGCTCTATGAACTAGTTTCTAAAATTATATTGCAATAGTCCAAAAGCCTTTTATTTCTTTGGTTGTGGGAATCTTTTGGTAATAATAGTTGAGGTTATTATGCTGGGAACACATCTTGCCGTGTTCTAGAAAAATGATTTTTCACCAAACCAATTTTTTTTTTTTAGGATGATCATTTGCCTGGAAAGTTTAAAATTGTCAGTGACACCATTTTTTTGTTATTTTCAAACTTGAATTTGAGGACATTTTATGATACTAAGCATTTTTTATTAAGCCTATTGCTCTGAGATTTTAATTAATAATTTATTTTAATACTTTTTTCTGATTTCTGAATATTTGAGTTTAGAGTGTTTCCTCTGTCACTCATCTCTGACCAGCTCTTCTTTAACCATGGAGCTGAGGCAGCCATGATGGTCCTTGGTTACCAGTTCTTAAGTTCACCAAAAAGAGTTCAGACATGTTAGAGTAGCAGACATGAGTTTATCAGAGGGGATAAGAGGAAAGGAGGACACTCTCAAGGGAGAGAATAGGTCTTCTCAGAGAGAAGAGGGATAGCACATTCCTCCTGGACTCCAGTTTTATAGAGGATCCCACAGGAAGTTTCCAGAATCACGCCTAAGTCCACCTCTTGACTGATAGCAGGATTGCATCAGACTTCCAAGTCCCCATGGTACACGGTCTTACCCATGGAGGGGAGATGGTCTAAAGATTCAAAGCAACTCTGGATCACTTTGGCCTGTGTCGACTGGTTCTAATTGGAACTTGTTCTTATAGATTTTATGGTTGGAGGCTTGATTCTAAATATTATATCTCCATGAGTTCTGGAATCTGCTCTGTGTAAAGATCACAAAGTTCACCCCCCTTCAGCGTAAACTATGTTCTTATCAGCAGGAGGACACTTTCCGGGCCTGCACTTCTACAGAAAACAGGTTGTTTTCTGGGGGAATGTAACAGATTCTATTGACTTAAGACAGGCAGGACTGCAAAGAAATTGCTTTTTAAAAGAAAGCATGTGGGGGTCAGCGCAGTGGGCCCAGTTTATAGAATTATCTCCTTAACCTCATGTAACCACTGCTCACATCTGTTACTTACCAAAAATATCTGAACTAAAAAGCTATGAGATCAGAGCTGAATTTCAGGAAAATTAATCCTGTAGTCTCAGGTAGTCTGACTTGAAAGTGAGAAACCTTGGAGGGGAAAGATATCAATTACAGTACTATTTCCAACAACCCAAGTAATGTATTATGAAGACCTAGACCAGAGCAAGGCAGCAGAAGAGGATGCGGCAGAGTTTTAGAAAATATAAAATTGTGTTACATTAAATATATGTACTCCATATATTCTTTATATATTCATATATATATACATATGTGTGTGTATATATATATATACACATATATATATATACATACATACATATATCACACACACACATGAAAAATATTTTGGAAAATAAAACATTTTATTTTGAAAGTTAGCCAAATGTCATGCATTTAATTAATTAATTAATTAATTAATTTGTTTGGTTTCTTTGGGGAAGTGGGAGGGGACCAGGGACTGAACCCAGGGGTGCTCAACCACTGAACAATATCCCCAGCCCATTTTTAAATTTTTGATTTTGAGACAGGATCTCACTAAATTGCTTAGGGCTTTGCTAAATTGCTGAGGCTGACTTTGAACCTTTGATCCTTCTGCTTCAGTCTCCCTAGCTGCTGGAACCAAAAGTGTATGCCACTGCACCTGGCTTGTCATGTATTTTAGAAAAGCAAGATAAAGCTGATAGAAGTCTATGAATGTGACAGATTTTAATTTTACATTGTAGGTAAGGGTGTAGTTGGAATGAGAAATATGAAAGCAAATAAAAGGAATAATAATAAACTAATGCAAGGTGTGAGGAAAAGACACCCAAGAAAGAATTCTGTGTCAGGGAGAGACACGATCCAAATTAAGGAGGAAGGTAGGAAGCTGAATTATGGTGCTATTGAAAGGTTCCTGGGAGAAAGACAAATAAATATTTTCTTCTTCTTCCTCACTGAATGACCTCATTATCTTAAACTTTCTGAGTCTCAGTTTCCCAATTTAAAAATGGGTATACAATATTATCTACTATCTATCAGTAAGAATTAAGTGAGAAAATGAATGTCTTGGATCCTAGTGTTTAGTATTTAAAATGCATTCAATAAACATTGCTTTAATGGTGGGAAGTGGAAGATGGAGGAAGGTGACATCTAAATGGCAGAAAGCACACACTTGTAGTGGATGGCATAAATTAAGTGAAAGGGAAAGTTCTATGTACTATCGGCAGAACACAGCCAGATTCCTAGCACATACAAAAAGTTTGTAAAATGCTTTCTTGAATAGAATTTAAAATATGTTCTGCATAATCAACTATGCTTGTACTCTTTAGGCATACAATTTTTGGGGTTTAAATGACCCCAGTTAAATTTAACAGAAGAAATATTAGCACTATGAATCTTCAAATTAACAATTGAATCAATCTGTATTTATGTCTATATTAGGGAGTCATAATTCAGTCACATTGAATGCCCCAGTTAATGAGATGTTTTCGTCTTAGTGAGTTTCCCCATAAAGCATGTTTTTAAATTTAAATTAAATGAGAAAGCCAATTTCCCATGGCTCCCTGGGATTTTGCCCTGAGGCAAATTCCTTTAAAATCCCCAAGTTCTGTTGCTGCATTGCTTTAGCAATATTCTTTTATTAAAATGTCCATGAAAATTGTCATTAAAACAATGCATGTGTTTATGTGAACAAAAACAGCTTTTAAAAGACCAAAATGTTTAAGTGTAGTACATAGGATTATTACTTATCTGTCTACTACCAGAGGCATGAACTTGACCCAGTGACAATAGAAATAAAAACTTAGTCAATAGTAGGAAAACACACAGGCCAAGCTTTAATTAGGGAATTTTACCCTGAGGAGAGGGTAGACAGTGCTGATAGATCAAGCTGCTCCTTGAACAAAGGAAGGGTCAAACCATTTATCTGGTGGGCCTGGGTCTGGTTCATCATTGTCTCAGTTTTGTTTCTGTGAGATGGCACTGGAAAAGTTCTTATCTCAAGAGGTGGCAATCTGGTTTCCATGAGATGATTGATTCTGGTTAGGAAGATAGCTTCAGTTTCTGTCCTGGGGTGGTTCTCCTGTATCATGGGTTAATCTGTCTGCAAGGTTCTGTTATTCCTGGGATCCAAGGTGACTGTAGGTTTAAAGCAATGACTGGAGACTTCTAGGTGTCACTCCAGGTAGACTGGAATGGGCCATTGTCAAAACTGGCAGTTGAATGTCTCTGCAAATCTTGAAAATATATTAGTTAGTCTTACCTTGCTATCCTTAATCTTGAAGGGGAAAAGATAGTTTAGGTAAAATTTAATGTTGTGTTACCAGCTTTTAGACAAACACCCCTTAAATGATTAACCTGTCTACATGTAGAGCTAAGTGAGAATTCCACCCAAATTTTAAGGCAAAGAGGACAGAAAAACAAAGGTAAAGATGCCAAGCCTTATCTTGCTTTTGGTTACCCAAGGGGCTTCTGCAGACCCAAGTGAAGAGTTGGTGCTTTATAGTAAAGGCAGCCTCTCTAAGTCCCTGTTACAATTGGGGCGTAGGCTCTTCCAGGTTTGGGTACTTTTAATAGGTCATAAGTTAAAGCCTTGGAAGTGCATCTGTCTTCTGTCCTTGTGGGGGTATCTGTCTCTTCTCCTTCCCTTACCACAAATTTGCTTCACAATTTGAAGAATGCACCCTGCAGAGATTTAGCATCATCCTGCTGTTTCTTGCAAGAGTAAACTCTGCTTGAATTTCTCACACAATTCTAAGATAATTAAGCTTAACACTTTAAGGATGAGTTCAGGACTGTAACTGACCTCTCCCTAGCTAAGTAGTGCTCTGAGGGCAAAAAACTTAATAATAGAAGATCATCACACACACACACACACACACACACACACACACACACACACAGAGCACATACAGAGTAATCTAAGTCCTGCATGACTACATTGGGGGAAAAAAACAATGTCATTGTGTGTATGTGCAGAGGGTGGTTAAGCTTTGAAAAGAAGAGATTTTCCTGACTACAAATTAGCAGACATAGAATAAATTAGAATATTAGAATAAAATTAGAATATTAGAAGCAAGCAGAAAAAATTTCAAAAACCATTCTCCCTGAAGAACATTAAAAAAATCAGTAATTTATCAAAAGAAGGATGTGGTTCTAGAGTCCCTTGAATCACTCTATTTCTACAGTTATTCATTTACTTCTGTTCATTTCACTCTGTGTTTCAGTGAGTAGAAAGGGAACTGAAGATCTTGTCTTTATATTCCCCTTCAAAGAAAAATAAAAGATCTTCCATGTGACACACATACATGATCTCTAAAAGAGTAGCTATACATAATCCCTCCTTCCTTGCTACCCATATGGATTAACCATATAGAAAAATAAAATCTGAAGTTTTTTCTGCTTGCCTGTTTCACATCTATGTGAAACCACAGCTCTGATCATTTATCTCATAGGCTGTTATAAGAATTAAACAAGGTATATGTATAAAGGCATCTATTAAAATTCTGAGTATAAAATAAGTACTCAAAAAGACTTGAACAAAATAGGTTTGTCTATCATTAAGAAGCTTTATATCATGGAAGTTAGGGTTATGAGGGTATATTTTTCTTTATGAGGTTCAGGCAAAGAAAAGTAAACAGGATATCTTCATTGCCCAGACCCTAGGAGCTTCATTTGCAGAAAGTCTATAATGAAATAATATAAATAATTTAATAAACAGTGTTGAATTCATGTACCTGGTTTGGTCTCATGTGTGAGAAGTACAAAGTCTGGTGGTCCATTTTCAGAATACAGTGTTTGGCTTTAAGTGTAAAATTGGGATGGAAGAATGGCAGCCAGAGGGGAAATAAAGCAGAATAGAAAGTTACCAGCAGTTGATTCACACAGTAGCACCACAGCCTTTGGATGTGGGAGATCCGAAGTCCATGCACTCTAACAACCCCTTGACACACAGGAGGTGGGAAAGGGGGTTGGCCTAGTCAACAGAAATAGAAATCTCTCTGTTAAGAAATAGTAACGTAGGTAAAGAAGTAAGACCAGTGTACATGTCAGAATGTGTTCATCCCCAAGAAGACTTTCCCACCACAAAAGAGCAAAGGGAGGTGGGAACAACTAAAGGTTGTAAAACATAGTTGTAAAACATAGGTGATGTTCATGAAGATGGTGCATCCCACAGTACTCAGCCAGTGAGGAACCCGGGGAAGGATCTGGATCAATAGGGGAAAAAAAATACTGATTATAACTGCTCTGGGTATGCCTGACCACCAGGCACCAATCACAGGTGAGCATGTTTTTCACATGTGTCAACAGGTATCATTGATTATCTTATTAAAGTTGTAGGAGACTTCTTCAGGTAGCAGGACTCCAAGAAGTAAATACAGAAACAGGCACCTCTTCTTCTGAGTGTGATCGATAGTGTTTCCTGAGAAATGTATGGGATAGTTTAAAACTTGAAGAATTTAGAGAAAGATTGGAAACTAAAAAAAAGGGGGATCCATATTACTACATAGTTCAATCATATTTTTCCATGTAGTCATGTGCTAGAGATTTTAAAATAGCTTCTCTGACTCTTTTGGCTCACATCTTGGGATATATAATTCATCAGCCAAAATCCTGAAAATGAAAACAACAGCTTTATTTGAATACCAAACTGTACACTCATCCTCCACCATCATTAAGTTAGATTGCACTAATATAGGAATGTACAATAATTTGGACATAAGAAAGACAACTTTGAGTTTCTTAGTCTAAATTTTGCATTGATTGCTAAATATCAAGCCCTAGGTTAGATATTAGAAAAAAATAATTTCTTCTCCTCACAATATATGTGCAGCCTGGTACATGACAAGGAAATATAAACTGAAAATGTTAATGCACTATTCAAAGTGCATATTCCCTATAGGGGAAATGGAAGAAAAGCATAATAAATACACCCAGGGAAAGACCATCTTTGAGGGGTAAGTAAGATCTGTGCTGTGTCTTGAGGGAATAGACAGGAATACCAGGGAGAGAATCCAGTTAGAGGAAATCCTAAGTTCATATGCATGAAGTTGCAATAAAACAAAACATGTAGAACTTTCAACTCATTGTAACTGGAATATGAGGATATGAGGCAAGAGGAAAGAGAAAAGTCCAGAAAGGTAAATGGAGGTAATTTAGAATTTTTATACCATGGGATAGGAAACATGGATCCTTTGAAATGTGTTAAACAATAACTAGGGGAGGTAATGATCTCATTTATTTTAGGAAGATCACTGTCCCTAAAATACATCTAATATAACTATAATGTTTCAACTTTAAAAAATATTTTATTATTGTATGCAATCTGCTAGTATTCTACTTAGGTTTTAATATATCTAAGTATATTATATATATTTACAAATACACACATTTAAAATTGAGTTATAGTTTTTATTTCTTCTGATTACCTTACCAGATTGTAGCATTTGGTTGTTATTGGTTTCATAAAACAAATTGGGAAGAATTACCTTTTTTAAGAGTGTGGTTAAGGTTGAAATTATTTCTCCTCTATATGGTTGGCAAAATTTATTGCTGAAGTCAGTTGTACCTGAGGATTTCTTTGTGGAAGTGATTTGAATTACAGATTTAGTTTCTTTGATAGTTTCTTTAGTAGATACACATGGAATTGTATACCCTAGTACTGAATCTGGATTCTGATTTCAAGATTACTTTGAGGCTATCAAAGAGTTTTATGTAGTATGGAGAGTTAACATGACTTGACTTGTAGCCTTAAAATATCACCTTGAAAAATCTGTGAAAAATTCATAGGAAAAGGCAATAAAAAGTGACAAGGAACCAGAAATGATACTCTTGCAATGATGAGATGAGAAATGATAATGACTTAGACCAACTGGTGTTGGAAGAAATAAAGTGAGGTCAAAATAAGAGGATTTGGTTACGGATAGGGCAAGGGTTTATGGAAGAAACAGTTTCAAATCAAACCTAGACTTTACTATATGGAAGAGCAGAGAAGCAGCACTGTAAAATATGAAGAAAAAATAGATTATGCAAGAAATGTATTGGTATTAGAATACCATTCAGCCATTAAGAAGGATGAAATCCTGTCATTTATGAAAATGTGGATGGAACCAGAGGAAATAAGTCAGGCATAGAGATAAATACCCCAATATTTCCCTTTTATAGAATCTAAAAAAATTCATTTCATAGAAGCCAAAAGAAGAGTATGGCAATCAGAAACCAGGGGGATTGAGAAATGCAGAAAAATAGGCAAAGTTTGGTCAGTAGGTATTGCTTTACACTTAGGAGAAATAAGTTCTGGTGTTCTGTTGCACAGTTAGGTGCCAATAGAAAGCAGGGTTTATGGTGTATTTCAAAAGACTAGAGGAAAAATGTTTTGATTGTTTCCACACAAAGAAATAATTACCCTGATTTTAGCATTGTACAATGGATACATAGGTTGAGCTATCATATAATGCCCCATAAGTGTATATAATTTTTACAAGAGAAAAATCTAAAAAAATATGCTGGAATATTTCATTAAAATTTTAAAACAGTTTAGATCACTTTCTCATATTGTACACCTAAGAAAGTTCTAAATAAGATTGAAGCAATGAGAAAAAATAACCTGAGACCCAAATATAATAAAATAAAATATAGATGAATATTTTTCTCATTTGTGTTGGGGAATGTCTTTCTAGTCTTAAAAATAGTAAAGGAAGAAATTACAGGAGGAAAATGGTACAATTGAATGACAAATATTTGAAAACTTCTCAACACCAATAACTTAATCAACTTAAATTTACCAATGACAAGAAGAAGCAATTTGCAGTACAATTGTTGGAAAGGATTGTTATTCCATATTTATTAAGGTTAAATGAAGGATCCTTAGAGTACTTTGGTAAAGCCACAGAAGCAGGCATAAGGGAGGAAGGATCAAGCTCAAAGCCTTCTGTGTAGCAGGTCCTAAATCAATGCCAAGGTTTTATCTAGAGGAAAGCATAATGATGATTAGCGGTGATCACATAACTAAAAGAGATGACGCCCCTGGCTACAGACAGGCTGTGGATTGGCATGGTCAAGACCAGAAGCCAGAATACTGGCTAGAATCATGCAGGAATCAGATTGTTTTTAATAGTTTATAAAAATATGGGACATAATCTCTTGGCAGAGTTAGTAATTATCAATCTGTTGGCTGAACAGGACAAGTAAGCCAATGTAAACCACCATGTAACTTTGACTCTAACCTTGACCATCACTGCACCTGCTACATGAGCATCCCATCTCAAATTTCTTGCAGATCCTTATTTCATCCTTCTCCTCATCTAGTAATACAATTTCAGCAAGTCTTATACCTAGTCTTATCATATTTATATAAATATTAAAATTATATGTAATCTATAATTAGACAGTTATAGGATTGGCACCCTAATAATCACCTTACCAAAGTATACCATACAAAATATGCCTTAAGATTAAGAAAAGGAAGCAGCACCATGTTAAGTACCTGGTACATACAAGTAAGCTTATTCTTTTTTTATTATTTTTTATTTTTTTATTTTTTTATTGTCGGTTGTTCAAAACATTACATAGTTCTTGACATATCATATTTCACACTTTGATTCAAGTGGGTTATGAACTCCCATTTTTACCCCGTATACAGATTGCAGAATCACATCAGTTACACTTCCATTGATTTACATATTGCCATACTAGTGTCTGTTGTATTCTGCTGATTTTCCTATCCTCTACTATCCCCCCTCCCCTCCCCTCCCCTCCCCTCTTCTCTCTCTACCCCCTCTACTGTAATTCATTTCTCCCCCTTGTATTATTTTTCCCTTTCCCCTCACTTCCTCTTGTATGTAATTTTGTATAACCCTGAGGGTCTCCTTCCATTTCCATGTAATTTCCCTTCTCTCTCACTTTCCCTCCCACCTCTCATCCCTGTTTAATGTTAATCTTCTTCTCATGCTCTTCGTCCCTACTCTGATCTTAGTTACTCTCCTTATATCAAAGAAGACATTTGGCATTTGTTTTTTAGGGATTGGCTGGCTTCACTTAGCATAATCTACTCTAATGCCATCCATTTCCCTGCAAATTCTATGATTTTGTCATTTTTTAATGCAGAGTAATACTCCATTGTGTATAAATGCCACATTTTTTTATCCATTCATCTATTGAAGGGCATCTAGGTTGGTTCCACAGTCTTGCTATTGTGAATTGTGCTGCTATGAACATCGATGTAGCAGTGTCCCTGTAGCATGCTCTTTTTAGGTCTTTAGGGAATAGACTGAGAAGGGGAATAGCTGGGTCAAATGGTGGTTCCATTCCCAGCTTTCCAAGAAATCTCCATACTGCTTTCTAAATTGGCTGCACCAATTTGCAGTCCCACCAACAATGAACAAGTGTACCCTTTTCCCCACATCCTCGCCAGCACTTGTTGTTGTTTGACTTCCTAATGGCTGCCAATCTTACTGGAGTGAGATGGTATCTTAGGGTGGTTTTGATTTGCATTTCTCTGACTGCTAGCGATGTTGAGCATTTTTTCATGTACTTGTTGATTGATTGTATGTCCTCCTCTGAGAAGTGTCTGTTCAACTATACTACAGAGCAATAGTAACAAAAATAGCATGGTACTGGTACCAAAACAGGTGGGTGGACCAATGGTACAGAATAGAGGACACAGAAACCAATCCACAAAACTACAACTATCTTATATTTGATAAAGGGGCTAAAAGCATGCAATGGAGGAAGGATAGCATCTTCAACAAATGGTGCTGGGAAAACTGGAAATCCATATGCATCAAAATGAAACTGAATCCCTTTCTCTCGACATGCACAAAAGTTAACTCAAAATGGATCAAGGAGCTTGATATCAAATCAGAGACTCTGCGTCTGATAGAAGGAAAAAGTTGGCTACGATCTACATACTGTGGGGTCGGGCTCCAAATTCCTCAATAGGACACCCATAGCACAAGAGTTAATAACTAGAATCAACAAATGGGACTTACTCAAACTAAAAAGTTTTTTCTCAGCAAGAGAAACAATAAGAGAGGTAAATAGGGAGCCTACATCCTGGGAACAAATCTTTACTCCTCACACTTCAGATAGAGCCCTAGTAAGCTTATTCTTACAATGGTTCCATGTTACACGAGGAAGCTGAAGTTTGGAGATGAGTTTAAGTGAATTCACAGACATAAGATTCCAACTCACATTTATCTGATTCTAGTGCTTTTTTTTGTTTGTTTGTTTGTTTGTTTGTTTTTGCTGCTGTGCTACAATGCTAGTCAACATGTCTGCTTCGTTGAATTGAGTTTCAAAGGCAAAAGCACACCACTTCCAAGGGAAAGTTTATGAGTAGCATGATGTCAGACAAGTCAAGCAGTAAAATTAAACTGTTTTTGTTTGTTAGGTGCTTTATATTTTTCTAGAACTGTTTATCTCACCCTCTTGGCTAATGTACAGCTTTAAAGGCTAAACATGATGAAAGAAGAGAGATGAAGTTTTAAGTGGAAATGTTATAGACAAATTCTTGACACAAAATTAATGTGCAAGGAAAATGGGGAGTTGAGCAGAAATGATTAATTGCTCATTAAAATTTACCTTGATATCAAAGTGTGTCAAGGGCATATGATAGTCCTGAAAGGCTATCAGGTAAGACGAGAGGTGTGAGAAAAATAAGAAATGGCTGTGAGGTCATTCTTTTGTTCTACTCTTTGAACTTAATAGCATGGGGACCATTGCATAATGACTGACATGATGATACGGATAAAAAATGAACAATACAGCAATGCAAATTAAGAAGCTAGTGTTGGTCTGACTTAGGAGAGGAATAATGAACAGGCAAGGTCATGCCATGAGAGAATTTTCCTTTTTCAAAAAAGAAGAGTTTTAATAAGATTTCTAAATACAAGTTAAATAGCAGTTTGTATTCTAAAGTTATCAGCACCTTTTCCAATATAATACTATAAAAGCAGTTAAAGATAGCATCTAAAAATTGTTCTGAGAACTAAGAATGTATGTCAGCCATTGGAAAGATCCCAGAAACATTTCCATGATCCACCAGAAGCAGATAAAACTGTATTGAGGAATACAATGTACTGACTATGTATTGTATCCTTGTGAGGAATAAAATGGGAAGATCAAGGAGAATTGGAAATCCATCAAAAATATAATTTTATCTCTCCAAACTTAGCTTGGAGACTTTGGAGAAAAACAGCCAGAACAACTCCAGCCTTTCCCTGGAGGTGTGCCTTCTTTATAGCTGGAGGCAGGGCCATATGTCACCCTGCCCCATTCTTCATCTGCATTTCTCCTTCTCCATCCATTCAAGAAACAGACAATATGGTCCGTAGCAGAAGGGGGTGACAGATAGTGTATTTCTTGATGTGTTTTTCAGCTACCTTAAAAAATGTATGTGCAAAGAGAGACAAGAATAATATTGAGGTAAATAATGCTGAGCATTGTGCGATATTATGTACACTATTTTATGGAAACACACACACACACACACACAGACACACACACACACACACACCTTTTTTTTTCTCCTGTAATGGGGATTGAAATCAGTTCACACAACCACTGAGCTACATTCCCAGTCCTTTTTTATTATTTTTTCTTTTGAGACAGGATCCTGCTAAGTTGCTGAGGCTGGCCTTAAACTTGAGATCCTCCTGTTTCAGACTCCCAAGTGGCTAGGATAGGCTACAGATACATTTTTTTTCTCAAATTTATCTATCGACTTACTGAAATGAAAATAATCTTAATTTTTATAAAAGCCAATTATTTTTCTTGGTGGTATAATCTGGCTGCTATAGACAGAATTGTGTCCACAATTATACTTTATATGTTACAGCTCTAGCCCCTAATGCAACTATTTTAGATACAGAGATTATAAAGAGGAAATTAAGGTTAAATGAGGTCCTGAGGTTAGGATTTTAATCTGAGAGAGATGATGTTTTCAAAAGAGGAGTTAAAGACACAGAGTTCTTTAGCTCTATTATGTAAGCACATAGAAGAAGGCCATCTGCAAGCCAGGAAGAAAGCCTTCACCAGGAACCTAACTAGTCAGTACCTTGGTGTTGGACTTCACAGCCTCCAGAACTGTGATAAAATAAATTTCTGTTTTTTTAAACCACCAGTTTTCTGGTATTATGTGATGGCACCCTAGATGACTATCACACTGATATTTATAAACTTAATAGTAATTTCATTATTTTCTTTGTATTTTTACTTTGAATTGATTTAATTTATCCTTTTCCAATTTATTTCTCTTCCATTTCTCTGGCTTTTGCTTTTTCTGATGGCAGCCCATTTTTTTAGGATTATGCATTTATAATATCAAAAGTTATTTTGTAGTATAAAACTTGCCTTTCAAAAACATTCTTTAACCCATTCAAGTCTGATTTTCTTATGTAAATTATTTTATCTATTTTCATATGTATTTACATGCAATTTTGTATCCTGAGATTGTGATGAAACCAAAAATTACTTAAGGAAGTTTCGAGGTCTGTATGAAATTACATATACAGGGACTTCATATACAGGGACTCACATATTTTGTAACTTTAATGTGAGTTTTGATATTACCTATGCAGAGTTCCTATACATTTCCTGCTTATTAATTTTAATTATATATAATGTATTTAATCTATTTGTATTATCAAGCTAGTTATTACTACAATAAAGGAAATTTATTAGCATATAGATTATAATAATAGGAGAACATTAATAGACTAGGCAATTCCATCAAATCCACTTGACTAGGGGTTTAAGCATTAATGACTGGAAAATTAGACAATGATATGATTCAAATATAGAGACAAGGACTTGTGACTACCTCTTTCTGTAAGTGACCAAAATCCTTTATCAATTTTAACTTAGATTGAGTATTTTCTGCTATTGTCATAGACAATGGAAGAATCTGGTCATGTCCCAGCCAACATTCCTATTCATTGGGAAACCTTAGCCAAAGCTAGAAAATCAGTCCTCAAAATTAGTTGTTAGTGACACAGATATTTACCAGATGAGTAAATATCGGGTCATCCAGGGAATTTGGAACTAAGAATGTAAGCGATTGAAAAAATAAAAATTAAAAATTATTTGGTTAATTAATATATAAGCTTATTTTGCACCTAGCAAGAGATGACAAAGTCAACATTAAATAGCCCTATAGGATTTATTCCACAAATACATGAAATAGCTTCACATTGCATAGCATAGTTATAGCCTAAATATTACTTAGAAAGCTGAAACTTCAGCATAAGTGTGAGAAAATGAAAAAAATCAATAGATGTTGGCACCAAGGTCCCAATGACCTTCCTTAGCCCTGCCTACTACTATAGTTTAAAGGAAGCAAAGGTGGACCAAGAAAAATGTCTGACACTGAGTGATTTGGAGCTATCACTAGAAAAATTGAAACCACCCTAAATTTGAAAATACTAAAAATAATGTAAAGGAAATGAAAGAAGTTAAGAACATGTGTAAACAAATGAAATAATAGAAAATCAATGAAGAAACAGAAAATTTTAGCTAAGAAATAAAAGATATATATTAAAATTGCTGAAAGTAGATTTAAAATGTTTTTGCTACAAAAAAATAATAACTAGGTGAGACAATGATATGTTAATTAGCTTGGTTTACTTTTTCTACAATCTGTATATAAATCAAAACATCATATTTTACCCCATAAATGTATGTAATTATTTGTCAATGAAAAAATAATATGTAAAAGCATTCAGACTGAAACTGAAATAAGAGCTGTGAAAAAGTCCAAATGAAGATTTCATTTATTTTTTAAAATTAAATTTATTTTAATCACACATGAAAATATAAAAATCATACATTTTAGTGGGGTACCATGTGAGTTTTTGTTTTTTAATAATAAGGCAACTTGTAGTAGCATATAATTTGCATACAGATGCAAACAAGAAAAAGACAAAAAATAAGAAAAGAACATTGCCAAGGCAGAATCCCTTATTGTCCTTCTCCAGGCACTAACCCTTCCCAGGATGATCACTATTTTAACTTCTAACCCTGTAGATGAGCTTTACCTCCTTTAGTACTTAAAATAAATGGAATTATACAGGATGTACCTGAGGTTTTGATCATGCATAAATTGTGAAATCAGGTTAAATTTATCTGTCTTCTCAAATGCCACTTTTTTTTTAATGAGACAGGCATTCAAGATCCTTTGTTCTAGTTTTCTGAGACATACAATATACAACTGCTTTCTCTAATCACCTTACTGTGATTGCTCACTAGTACTTATTCCTATCTAGCTACTTTGTGTCCATTAATCATGTTTTCCCCATTTCACCCTCCCTTCCAATGAAGATTTTAAAACATAAAATATATGATAACTGAAATATAAAAAAACTCACATAATATGTTCAACAGTAACATGGAAGAGAAAACGGAAAGAATAAGTAAACTAGGTGAAAAGATAGCAGAGAGAAAATAAACTGAAAAAAAAATGAACAGGGTCTAGAGAACTTGTGAGACTATAACAAAAGATCTAGTATTGAGTTCTAAAAGGAGAGGAGATAAGGCAGAGCTAAAAAAAAAAAAAAAGTACTCAAAGAATAATGGATGAAAACTTTCCAAATTCTACAAAACACATAAATTTGTGTTTGAGAAGCTGAATGAACCCCAAATAGAATATTGCCCAATTTCACACTGAATGCATTATAATGAATAATCAGAACACTAAAGAAAAAAGAAAGAGGTCTTGAAATCAGGGAAAAAGTGTTCAAAGAGAACTGTCAACCCACTGTACCAAATCCAGTGCAAACATCCTTCAGAAATGCAGAGGAATCGAGACAATCTTAGAAGAGGGAAAATGAAGAGATTTTTGTCAGCAGCAGATATATTCTAAAGAAGAGCTAAACAAATTCTTGATGATAAAAGACGACACTTAAGCTGGGCGCAGTGACATATGCCTGTAATCTCAGTGGCTCTGGAGGCTGAGATAGGAGGATCACAAGTTCAAAGCCAGCCTCATCAAAAAAGAGGTGCTAAACAATTCAGTGAGGCCCCTGTCTCTAAATAAACTACAAAATAGGGCTGGGGATGTGGCTCAGTGGTTGAGTGCCCCTGAGTTCAATCCCTAGTATCTGCCTCCCTCACAAGAGAGAGCAACTACAAAAAAAGAAGACACTTAAGAGCTTTAGGAAGAAGAAACCACTGTAAGCAAAAATGTGGGTAATTATAACAGACTTTCTTACTTCACTTGTATTTCTAAATTATGTTTTTTTAGTGGAAGAAAATATTATAATTTTGCCTAATATGTTTCTAAATGTATGTGGAAGAAATACTTAAAATAATTATGAGTAAAGGAAGGTTAAGGGATGCAAAGGGTCACTTGAGCTGGTAAAGTGAAGAACACACTACAAATAAATCAAAATAGAATTTAAAAAATTGTTCAACTATCCCCCAGAGGGGCAAGACAAAATAAAAACTTTAAAAACAAGAGAAACATCCAAAAAGAGCATTAATAAAATGGCAGATTTGAGCTGCAACATGTCAACTACCACATAAAATTCAAATGGTCTAAATGCATCAATTAAGAGAGATTGAGTGAATTAAATAGCATTTTGCAGTTATATGCTGTTTATGAGAAACTCACTTCAAATATAATTATATAGGTAAGTTGAAAGTAAAAGCATGGAAAAATATATACCATATAAACATTATTAAAAGAAAACAGAAATGACTATATTCATAGATTTCAGAGCAAGGGAAAATTATCAAAGACAAAGATTATTATATGATGATAAAAAGCTTAATCCACCAAGATTTAGCAATTCTAAATGCATCAAACAACGGAGTTGCAAAATGTCAAAAAATTCATGTAAGTTAAAAGGAGAAATAAACAAATCTACAATTATAGTAGGAAATTTCAACATCTTTCTATCATTCGTTGATAGAACATGTGGACAGAAAATTAAGAAAGAAGTAGAAGAACTGATCCTCAAAACTTCTCAATAATATGTAATTGACATTTGTAGAACACTGTAGTCAACAAAGTCTAAATATTAGTTTAAGTGTCCATGGACCATATACCAGTACAGGTAAGAACTAGCCCTCCAAATACTCAGCAAATTTAAAAGAATTAAAATTAAACAGAGAGTGTTCACTGACCATGTGAGTAGAAATTTGAAATTTTTAAAAACAAGGAAATTAAATAGTTGGAATGAAATAATATATTTTTTAATATTTCTAGATAATCCATGGATGAAAGAGTAAATCTTGAGGTGAATGAAAAATTACATAAGACAGAAGAAAAAACACATTAAAATTTATGGGACAAACTCAATAATAAAATTTTTTTGCAAGGGGCAACTGAGTTGAGTAGACATTTTTCCAAAGAAGATACAAAGGTGATCAACAGGTACTTGAAAATATGGTCAGTTTCACTAATCATTAGAGAAGTGAAAATCAAAACTAGAATGAGAGATTACTTTATACTCATTAAGGATGTCAAATGTCAAATGTCAAATGAACAGAAAATAACAAGGGTTAAAAAAAATGTGCTGGTGAAAATGTAAAATGGTGCAGTTACTATGGAAAGCATTATGGCTATTTCTTAAATAATTAAGCTTAGAAAGACCATATGATCCTACAATTTAACTTCTGGGTACATGATCCAAGTAATTGAAAACAGGGACTTAGATAAATAAATATACAGCCATGTGCATAGCAGTAGAATCCATATTAACAAAAGGGTTGAAGCAACTATGTATATTTTATCACAAAAATTAGAGGGTATGGTTTAAACAATGTCAAGAGGGAAATTTACAGTACTAAGTATACCCATGAAAAAAGAGAAAATGTGGATCTGAAGGAATAGCCTAATGGTAGAATATGTGTTTATTATGCATGCAGTTCTGAGGCCAGTTCTCAGCACTGGGTTAAAAAAGAAAAGAGAGAAAAGAAAGAAAAAGTAAATGTCTCAACTCAGCAATCTCAAATCCCAGATTAAAAAAAAAATCTAAAAACAGTGGAGCAAAATAAAGACAGAGGAAGCAGGTAGAGGAAATTATAAAGAGAATAACTGAAATCAATGACATTGAAAATAGAACAATAGAGGAATTCAATGAAATAAAGAACTCATCTTTCAAAAGGATTAATATAATTGACAAACCTCTATCAAGATTGACACAGAAAAGGCAAGATTTAAATTATCAATATCAGCAATGAAGAAAATTATATTCCTAGAGAATCTAGAATGTGTATCACGCACTCTATTTGAAACATAAAATGTGATATACATCATGAAATGGGAAACTTCTAAGCCATCAAGTGGACATTGGGATTCAGGTACTTTGGTACACAGGGATTCTTGTTAAAATCTGCCTGAGCTGGTCACAAATACTTTTTGGCTATTTGCCGTGTGACAATGCATTATTCATTGGAAAACAAACAAGCTTGATTAAACTGCTTTATGAAGTGCATTGGACCGCAAATCTTAGTATGTTTCATTCCATTGAGATAATTTATTTGTCATAATGAGAAATAGAATAAGAGTATGGAAATTTTCTTATATATTTTTCAGTATGTCCTGAGCATTTTTACATGATTGCTATTTTATAATAGCTCCGTTACAGAATCAGCCACTTCTATCTCAAATGATGTCATTGTTGTCTTGGGGGGTGGTAAATAAAGGTCCCCTTATTGTTGGAAAATATGACAAGGTTTTCCATGTAGCTTGAGTACCAATGAACCTTGTTTATCCATCTCCTCACAAGATATCTGATGGTTAGGTGATTGATAACCTGATCCACTCATATTTTCAAAATTCAAATCAGAAGGTTTTCAGAATCAGGATGCAAAGAAATCAGAGTAGGTGATCTTGATCGCTACTGAATGCTGTAGACAGTGGGTACTTTGTTGATAAGCTGCTCTGACTGTTGTCTTCCTCCAAGTTCTGACCATTTTACTCATTGATTCCTACAAAGAATCTACTATATAATTGGACCCTAGAGAGGTAAGTACTAGTCTACTGATTTTGCACCAAAAGTTCTACTAAACACCAGGGATCCATCATCATATAAGCTACTTAAAGACAGAGAAATTTTTGCAATTACATAGGACAGTGTTCCTCATACTTTGGGCAGCTTGAGGTCATTAATTTAAAGTCTATTAAAAAAGATTTATCAAGCCAAGCCAGGTGGCCCACATTTGTAATCCCAGCAACTTGGAAAGCTTAGATAGGAAGAACTCGAGTTCAAAGCTACTCTCAGCAAAAGCAAGGTGCTAAGGAACTCAGTGGGACCCTGTCTCTAAATAAAATGCAAAATAAGGCTGGAGATATGGCTCAGTGGTCGAGTTTGCCTCTGAGTTCAATCCCCAGTACCAAAAAAATTTATCAAAACAAAGCAAATATTAAAAATGATAATTATATTTATTATTTCATGTCAATGAGAAAAGTGAAGTTAATATTTGAGAACTTTCACCAGTGTCTTTATCTGGTTTAATAATGAAAGGTTATAACCGACAATAATGGTCATATTTAATAGATATATTCTTTTTTACATTTGTTCATTTGCTTATTTTATTTTCAGTTGAGTAAGGTTTAATTCACAAATAAAAGTTGTGTATATTTATAGTGTACACACAATGTTTTGATATATGTACATACTGAGCAATGATCAAATTAAGCTAATGTTAGATATCCATTATTTCTCATACTTTTGCATGATGAGAATATTTAATATTTATTCTCTTAGCATTTTTCAAGTACGCATTACATTACTATTAACTGTAGTCAGTTCTGTACAAGATATCTTTAGAACGACAACTCCGGTACTCTCTGTAAAACATCTCCCGATGTCCTGCCCCACCTCCAGCACCTGGTACCCACCATTCTGCTTTCTGCTCTTGTGAATTTAACTTAAGATACCACATGTAAGGTCATGCAATACTTGTCTTTCTGTGTCTGTTTCATTTCACTGAACATAATATCCTCGAGGTTCATTGATATTGTTTACAAAGTACAGGATTTCTCCTTTTTCCAAAAAGACTGAATAGTATTCCAGTGTTGTGTGTGTGTGTGTGTGTGTGTGTGTGTGTGTGTGTAGATGTGTTTGTACTATATATTTCTATCCATATATCTCACATTATCCATTGATGAGCCTTTAAGTTAATTCCAGATCCCCAAGTCATCCCAGGCAACAAAATAAAAAATAGACATATGTGATTGCATCAAACTAGGACCTTCTGCAGAGTCAAGCAAACAATCATCAGAATGAAGAGACCACCTACAGAATGGGAGAAAACTTTTGCAAACCATAGATCTGATAAAAGGTTAATATCCAAAACATGTACAGGAACTCAACTCCATAGTAACAAATAAATAACCTGACTAAAAATGTGCAAAAGCATTATGGGTAACTATACTCACCCTACTGTGCCGTAGAACACTGTAAATTACTCCTCCTAACTGTAATGTGGTATCCAACCTCTCCCTATACACCCTCCCCACTATTCTCCATTCTCTGATAACTATCCTTCTACTCTGAATTTCTATGAGATCAACATGTTTATATTCTACGTGAGAACATGTGGTATTTGTTTTTCTCTGCCTGCCTTATTACACTTAATATAATGTCCATTGTGTACCTCAAAATACCTAGAGGATTTTGAATGTACTTGTCATAAGAGAATAACAAAAGTTTAAGGTGATGGATATGTTAATTACCTTGATTTGCTCATTGCCCAGTTTATATGAATCAAAACAGCACATTTTACCTCATGAATGTGTACAAATACATGTCAATTAAAAATAAATGGACATAAACCTGCATAGACATTTCTCAAATGGCTAATGGGTATATGAAAAATATTCAATATCATTAATCATCAGGAAAATGCAAATCAAAACCACAGTAAGATACCACCTCACACCTGTTAGAATAACCATTATCAAAAAATACAAAAGATAACAAATGTTGGCAAGGAAATGGAGAAAAGAGAACCCTTTCAGACTATTGGTGGAAGCGTACAGTCTTTATGAAAAACAGTTATGGAGGAGTCTCAGAAAATTAAAAACAGAACTGCCAAACAATCCAGCAGCCCCACTACTTTTAGACATATACCAAAAGCAAAAGAAATCACTATATCAAAAAGGTTATCTACACACCTACATTTTGTGCAGCATTATTCACAATAAGATGGATATGGAATGAACCTAAGTGTCTGTTAGTGGAGGTAGAGATAAGAAAATGTGCTTTATGTACAAATGAAATGCTATTTTGCCATAAGAAGAAAAGAATTTCTGTCATTTGTGACAACATGGATGAAGCTGGAGGGCATTATATTAAATGAAATAAACCAGGCACAGAAAGAGAAATACTGTATGATCTCACTAATGATTTAAATCTAAAAAGTCAGACTCATTGAAGCAGAGACTAGAATGGTGGTTACCAGGAGCTGAGGCAGGGGTTGGAGAGATTTTGATCAAGCAATACAAAATTTCAATTAGATAGGAGATAAACTTAATAAATAAGCCTTCTCTTAGAAGCATTTTTCCTCATCCGTGGATGAAGTCTTGGACATGTTCTGTGTCTCTTTGGTGAGAAAAAAAAATAGTTTTATTTCCCAGTGTTAAAAAAAAATTTCTAGGTTTATATAAAAGCTTCAATGTTTCATTCTTTCTAAAGCTTCCTCTATTCCCCAGCTTGACTCTTCTTCAGGCTGCAAATTCTGCAATGGGAAAATATAGATCATGTTGGTTCCCTCAATGCTTTCTGATTTTTCCCTTCTGGTCCATCTTAAAGTTGGGAGAAGGGGAGAAGATAGGAAAGGTTTTCCCACACAGGACTGTCAGAGTCTGGTGCTGGTACACTCTGAGCGTAGCACTTATCCAATTGCTCCTTCATCTCTGAAAGGGCACTTTGAGGGCTTCTTGGAGACTTACTGGGGAAACTTTTTTCTTCAGTTCCTTTATGTAAGTGAGGCATCCTGTGGCTAAATACTGCTTATTCCCTCTTTGGTTCCTTGGTTGTGAAAGGTATTCTGAGACTCTGACAAGTTTACTTCTCATTTCTGATTCTCTTCATTGAGAATCAACACTCAAAGTTCAGCTAAACACTCAAGTTCAGTGGTCTTCTGTAGGATCTACATTGGGCCTCATATTTTGCCCCACACTGGAAGTCCGGGCCACCTTTGTTGCAGCCATGTTTTCTGGCACTGGCTGCCCTGCCTGCAGGGCCATGGGCTTTGCTTGCACTCTGCTCTGATTTGGTCAGATCTGCTACTGCCCCAGTCCAGTGGTGCCTGAAATTGGCCAAATAAAATTTTCCAATTGTGGAGTTGTTTCAGTAGGCAAGTTTGTCTTTTCCATCAAGGACATTTTTCTACTTTCTTCACAAAACAGATAATGTTTTGGCCTTTGATTTTATTATTTATGTCTCACACTGTTCAGAATCTAGTAGAGAAAAGGGGTTCTCTTTAATGGATAGGCTGAAGAATTTCAGTGGTTTACAGAGCACCATCCTAAGAAACATTAGCTTACTGGAGAAAATGTAGCATGAAATAAGAAAGGGCCTGGGATGTGGCCTCTGCCTTCCACTTTTTTATCGAATTAGGGAGCTAGGCAGGTTAATGTGATAACAACGATAATGGATATTTTCATTGAATATTAATTGTGTGTCAGGATTTATATATATATCAACATATACATTTTATCATTTAATCCTCATAGTAGCCCTGATTTAGGTACAAATACAATCTCGATTTTATAGATTGAAGCTCAGAGTTCAAGTAAATATTTCAAGTTAAGAAGAAATACACATGAAATGTGAACCCTGTTCTGGCTGATTCCAAATTCTTCAGGCCTCACTTTAACTGTTAGAAGCTTAAAGTCTAACAGGGAACTAGACATGCACATCTTCAAATTCAGGGTAGGATACTGAGAAAGACTTTGATATAGCAAATATTATGCAGAATTATGCCTTTCTTCATATTCTAATGCCATTTTGTAGCAATGACAGAATATCCTGGGTATAAAGGATGAATCTTAAACTCACCTCTGGCACTCACCAGCTCAGATGCTCTCCTCTGTGTTTACTGACTGCTCATGCATGCTGACCAAACTGCCATGCAGTTTTAGCATATTCTAAATACATGTAAATCCTACTCAGAATTAGAAAAGCTTGTAATTTTTGAGCTTTCCAAAGAATTATTTTACTGTGCTCTATTAGATAGTTAAATAATCATAACACATTATAGTTTGTAAAAATAATAACTAACCTTAGTATTCTGTTTGTCTCTTAACAGTGATATATATTTATTTGTTTGACATTTTTGATGACATCAAGGCATACATTATTATTGTCACCATCAACATCATAATAATTATTATATTTTAAAGAATATGAGCCTCGGCATTTTAGAGTGATTTGCCAAGTCACACAGGTAGCAGCTGGATGTTTTTTTTCCTAATTGTAAATTCTAGCTCTTTCTATTCTCTCTCTCTCTCTCTCTCTCTCTCTCTCTCTCTCTCTCTCTCTCTCTCTCTCTCCCCTCAGATGCTGCCAGCAGTTGCTCTAGCTTTTCCTTGGCAAGTTCCTCCAGAATGATAAATACCTTCAAAAAGTTGCCAACGTGACTGCAAGAGCTGATTATTGGTTAGCTAGAAACAAAGCATATATCAGACACTCTGGTAAAGCACAAAGTGCATTTATAGAGGCATTGTTTTTAATCATAAAAAGCTGGTATGACAGGTAATTTTTTGAAATATTAAATTGTGTTTTGCTTTTTCAGCTATAAAAAAATAAAAAAGAAATGGGCAGAATTTATGTTTTATGCTTTGTATTTTCCTCCTTTCATTCCCAAAAGGCAACAGAACTTTGCATTTTCTTCCCTTGGGTGTCATTGCTGAGTCAAAGCAAAATTACTGAAAGAAAATCACTTTTTATGGTCTCTCAGAAGCTCAAATTCAGAGAGGATATCATAAAAGGGAGGGAAGAGAAATGAGTATCTTTCAGATTGAGAACAAATAGGTAAAAGCAGTAAGTCTGGGTGTACCCCAATATTTAAAAAAGGAACAACAATATTCTAATTCGTGGATTATTTGGAAGGTGACATTGATGCCATTTTGATACTCATGGGAGCAAAAAGGCCCCCCAGGAGGGAATGACAATTGATAAATATCTGGAGTCTGGACCCTAGACATTAGGGCTGAAGCATGAGCTGAAATTAAGGTACCTGAGTCTGTAACAAGCTGCAGAGCAGTAGGACTTCAAATTTCAGTGTAGTTTGCATGATGAGTTTACTAACACAGGGACCTCCATCACCATCTCTGAAGGCGGGAGCAGGAAGAAGATTCTCAAAAAGATTAGTTTTCTGGACAGATACCATCTGGAAACTTGAAGTCAGATTTAACTTTATTTTTTAAAAAAATAAAGCATATGTACATACATATGTGGGGTAGAACTGGACAGACAAAATGAACTTGGCAAAAAATGGGGATCTTTTCTGACAAAGAATGATAGATGCATGGGGACTTACAGTATTCTTTTTAATTATGTTTGATTTTTTCCATAACAAAATGTGTTAAAAAGAGAATGAAGTTAGGTAATGATTCTCACTTCTCTATTACATAGAGGTGTGGGAAAAGGACCTAAAAAGTGAAGTGTGGGAAGGGTAGCTGAAAAGCAGCGCCTACTGTGGTCTCAGAATGGAGAAGTGGCAACATATATGCCCTGCAGTTTCCATCCTTTATCAAGAGTCTATCACTATTTTTAATATAAACAAAGTCATAAGAAATCAAAACATTCTAGTTTAGTCATCTTCACACAGGAATGGAACCAATATGTCATGCTTCTGTGGGAAAGATTAATGATTTGGAACAATAGTCACATCTTTTTTTATCCATAAAGTTATCGCCCAGTATTTAATTTTATAGCCTTTTTACAAACTTCTAGTGAAATGTGTCTGCTTCCTCTAGTTCCAGGAAAAGCTCTGCTAGGAACAGAGGTGGGATTTAACTAGTCTCTGAGCCACTAAAGCTGCTAGATGCAAGTAATCCTGCTGGTTTTGGTCCATCAGACTAAAATAAGCTGCCCTGATCCTCCCCAGAATTTGGAGGATGGACTTCACTTCCAAGTTCAGAAAAAAAAAAAAAAAAGGTATAGCATTCCAACATCTGCTTCCAGCAGATTCCCTGATGCCCCACACCTTCTGAGTCCTGCTGGCACTCTGAGGCAGCACCATCAGATATGCAGGGCTCCAGGGTGCCAGATTCTTGTTCCTCCTAGAGCCCAAGGGCTGTCAGATTCACTGCGGCTTCTGAGTAGCCAGTCCCTCTTTCTAGGTCTTTGGGAGAAACCTTCCTACACTTAGAACTGGCTCTACTGCAAATATGGCCCCAGAAACAACAATTTCTGCTTGAGAACAAGCCACCATGGCTAAGGCCCCTAAAAGATCCTTGTTCCTCAGGGTTGAGAAAACAACACCAAAAAACCCCAAAAGGCCCTCAGAGTTCTCCAAAGTGATGTATGGGGGTGGGGGTATAAAAAATGCCACTTATATTCATTTTTGTCTGATAGATTTAAAAATTATTCTTTAGTGATATATTGGCAGTGATTTCTTCACTAGGTCCATGTATCACTGAAGGTTAAGGCTATATCCTGAGGGTAGCATATAAATTCTAGAACTCAAAGGGTTGACACACATCCATTCAAACTCACTGATTCATAGGGGAGTTCACATATACTTGGTTTTGTGGATTTAGAAATTTGGGATCATAAAGGGTAGAATCTTTATAATACAGACTGCAGTTTGTAATAATACAAGGTATGACCTTATAAATCTATTTTATGTATTATTTTTGTTTTGTTTTGTGCAACATAGTTCCCTTGTTATCTTTTGGCAAAAAAAAAAAAAAAATGAAAAGGTAACATTTTTCTTACACTAAATGACAAGAGTTCCAAATTTGCTGACCTTTTCTTTGATGACAGTAGCTATTGATGGAATGCTACCGAACAGAGATCCTTAATTACTAATAGGGCATTATGTAAAATTGTGGATGTGTAACCGACGTGATTCTGCAATCTGCATTTGGGGTAAAATTGGGGGTTCATAACCCACTTCAATCTAATGTATGAAATATGATATGTCAAGAGCTTTGTAATGTTGTGAACAACCAATAAAAAAAAAAAAGATAAAGACACTGCTTACTGTCTCCTTTCAAGATAAAGGTGACAGTCCAACAGTGAGTGAAAAAGTAACTATTTTTTTAATCCTGCTATCAAAAAAGAATGTTGAAAATGTTTACATTATTGTTGTCAAAAATGATTTGTCTCACTTTTTAACTTCTTATATCTTTCATTTTAAAAAATGGAAGCAGAATTTTCTAACCTGTTTTAAGACTTTTCAAATGAAGAGTTGTAGAAGACTTTGAGACTATTGGATGAAAATATTAAAATAAAATGTCTCTTCTGATTCACTCACAAAAATATTTATTCCACAATGTATTCATATATCAAAATATCAGATTGTATTTCCAAAACATATGTAATTATTATTTATCAATCAAAAAATAAAAGACTAAATGTTATTTAAAATCTGATTTTGATTTTAGGGAAGAGGGAATTATTAGATTTTTATCAATATAAGTGAACAAAACATGTTGTCAGGACACTAATTAACGATTTAGAAAGTATAGCTAATAATGTACCTCTTCCATTGAATCAAGAGCTCTTTTGATAAATACTTTGTAGCCATGATAGTCATCAAAACCAACTATCAAAATAAAATGAACAGAATTATTCAATTTTTTGCAACATAAAGCATTAAACCAAAAGTTTGTTTAAATGATGGTGAATATATAATTAACATCACAATGTTAACAGTATTAATAATAATTTTAGTAAACCCTGGAATACAGACCCTTGCTTTGTTAATAAATATAAATTACATGTTTAAATATTCATAATTCATATTTGTTATATTCCTTTTATAACATTTATTTTGGCAATGGTTTGTAGTGTGTCTAATAGTACTGTTTTACCTACATGTATACATGTTCATATGCTCATCTCTCTAGCTATGTACATATCTGTATCTATCTAGATATCTAGCTATAGAATCAAAAAATAAGCAGGGATGCACATGCATTTTAAGATAACTGGCCGTTGCTTTTGAAGCACAGCTTGTATCAGAAATTCTGATAATAGCTCCTCTCTGTATCCCTAGTGTTAAGTACAAGGCCTGGCTATGCTCAATAAATGCTTGATAAATTAATAAAAGCTTCAATATACTAGAGGTTTGAATTTTACTCATATGGACACAAGAATCTATGAGTTCTCTCAAAAATGTTTTAACCCAACCATGTGGGCAGGGAGCAGTGAAACAAAATTGCAAAATGTTTATGTCTTTGTAAAAAGATTTGTTTCTGGGTAGACCTGTGAAAAGGGACTTGGTGTCTCTGTTATTAACCACTAGATGGCAATAGCTCCACATTATTCTCCTTACTGAGAGCTCTTCCATAGTGGTCTTGGAGGTGGCACCTAGAAGGATTATCTCTGCAGATATTTGCCAAGAAAAGGCACATCAGCTGTAGAATTCTGAGATTGATAGTACTAATGAAAAGGCATTTCTGTGCTTGTTTCTTATTGTATGTGTCTATGACTGTTGCAATAGTTATCTGCCAATTTTATTATGTTGGAGCTGTAAATCATCATAACACAATCAATAAAAGATTAATTTTAAGCTGTGAGTCCATAAAGGTCTGCATATGGAAAATTTAAGATAACTGCAGTAGTTTTATATAGCATTCCAATGTTCTCCACCTTCCTCTCCTTCCTCCTAACCTCATGGCTTTGGAACGTGAGCACTGCTACAAATGTAAAGACGGCAGAATGAGAGCTTCGTTCTCGATCCTGTCACTAACTATTGCTGTGTAATCACAAGCAAGCCACCAAACTGTGACTCAAAGCTATCTAGTTTCCTTTCCATGGAACAGATCTAAAGAGAACCTGAAAAATGCATGTGATTCTGAACCAAAGAAATGAAAGACAGAATTGAAAACAGGGTAACAAATGTATAATGTGAAACTATCTTCAGTTCAGTATCTTGGGAAAATGATACCATGTAATTTTCTTTTGAAATAAGAACAAAATATGAATCAATGCTTTCATGGGCTGTTTTGTTTGAATTTATTCATGTAGTCATACAGGGCAGTGGAAAGAAATCATAGGCATAGTCTGGAAGTTGATGTAATCACCAGTCATCTGTGTCCAAAGCCCTCACAGAGGAGATCCAGATTTCTTTGTTTTCTATGAATTTATCAACTATTAGCTCTAGATGACTCAAAAACTGGGAAAAGAAACAGGTTAAATTAAATTCAAAGAAAACCTCTTGAGCTTTGAAATAGTGTTTTTTTTGTCTCTTGAAGACTTTTTGACAAATATGACTCTAATGGATTCAGAAATGCAATTTTATTTTAGCATCTTCCATTTCCAAGACAACTGCTTCCTGCCTCCCTCCCCCTTTTTAAGATTATTCTGAGGACAACAGAGAGAGAGAGAGAGAGAGAGAGAGAGAGAGAGAGAGAGAGAGAGAACTAAAATGCAGATACCCTCAGCATTTATATTTAAAATGAAACAATGTTACCAATGAAGAAACAAACCTCACAGATTTTTGTGATTTACTTATGGCTACATTGGGCTATCTTACCACAGTGGAAAATAACCCAGGTGACTAATCTCCCTCATAATTTCTTCATTTATTTAACTTAAATTCCATCTCAATCTCATTCTAATTGGCTTGTTCCTGAGAGAACACTGAAGAATTATTTGAGATTGAAGCTTCCATTGACCACCTACAACCAATTGTTGTTGAAAATTATTTTAAAAACTAACAAAGCAATTAGAATCCATGTCATGTCCAAAAGAGTGGTCACTTATACAACAAGCTCACATAGATTCTCTAGCTCTGTGTCTTATGTAACAGTGTCCAGAACTGAAATGAGAAAGGGGAAAGGTGTCTTTTTCTTCTGCACCTCTTTTCTTCAGGGAGAATAATCTTTTCAGGTATCTTGAAGCTCAATTTTCTCATATCTTTTTGACCAGAAGTGGGCCCTTTACCTCCCCTGGGCCAGTGAAGAAGTGCATAGGGCTTCCTTAACTCTCTTAAATTAATCATGAGCCTTTCTCTAGATCTGGGTATTCTGTCTCCGGGACACACCTGGAGTTCTGTTGGCCAGGAAGAAACAGAGGAAGGGTGAGTATAAGGGAGAGGAGAAGTTGGATAATCAAGGAACTCTGTCGCCACAAATAGAATTGTACATGTAGGGGAGCATAAGAAGTTGAATATGGCTGCATGAAATTCCATGAGGAAATGGTTAAAGCTAAGGTTGAAGGCAAGCAGGACATGGACCAGGCTTCCATGAGTCAGTATGTTCTTAATGGGAAATGGAGATCCTGTGAGTGGTTTCTATGTGATTACCTTGGTGATCTTTGAGTAAGTAAAATAGCCCCCACTTGGAAGACTAGCCAATGTGCGTCTGAGAGTAGATGACCAGGATCTTTCCTGCATTCAATGTTCAGTGAACTGTTTGGAACAGTTACATGATGAACAGGGTGACCAAGATCTTTTGACACCTTGATTGAGGGAAGGGCACCTATAGCACTGGAAAGGCAATGATTGGTTTCTCTGTAACATGTGGCAGTGCAGTCCTTCAGAGTTCTGTATAATTTCTTCCTAGTTGAGGATAAAGGGAGACCACCAGAGGTTGGACAAAGGGAAAGAAGTTTATAGGTGTGGTCAGAGAGCAGGAAGCCTTATCTGCTTAATAGAATATGAGAGTCAGGTTTCTGTAGACTTGAGAGAGTAGGGGAGAAGCTCATGGGTTTGCAGAAATAGCAGGCCAAGGGCCAGTGTTTCTGTACCCCTGGATGAGGCAGGACTGACATGTGGAGGTTCAGTAGCCTCAGAAATGGAGGATGGCACTGGGGATTGTCAACAACCAGATTAAAGAACCATATGTGTGGTTTTTTGTTGTTGTTGTTCTGATTAGTTATATATGAGAGCAGAATGCATTTTAACACATAGTACACAAATGGAGAACAATATCGCATTTCTCTGGCTGTACACAATGCAGAGTCACACTGTTCCTGCAATCATACATGTACATATGGTAATAATGTACATCTCATTCCCATCCTTCCCACCCCCAATACCCTCCTCTCCTCACTCCCCTCTGCTCAATCCAAAATTCCTCCATTCTTTCCTAGCCCGCCCCCACTATGGATCAGCATCCGCATATCAGAGAAAACTTTTGGCATTAGACTTTTGGGGATTGGCTTATTTTACTTAGTATGATATTCTCCAGATCTATCCATTTACCTGCAAATGCCATAATTATATTCTTTAAGGCTGAGTATTATTCCATTGTGTATATATACCACAATTTCTTTATCCATTCATCTGTTGAAGGGCACCACCTAGGTTGGTTCCATAGTTTAGCTATTGTGAATTGAGTTGCTATAAAGATTGATGGGATGTGTCACTTTAGTTTGCTGATTTTAAGTCCTTTGTGTATAAACTGAGGAGTGGGATAGCTGGGTAAAATCATGGTTCCATTCCAAGTTTTCTGAGGAATCTCCATGCTGCTTTCCAGAGTGGTTGCACCAATTTGCAGTCCCACCAGCAATATATGAGTGTACCTTTTTTTCACATCCTTGCCAAAACTTATTGTTGCTTGATAATTTCCATTCCGACTGGATTGAGAAGAAATCTTAGTTTTGATTTCCACTTCTCTAATTGCTAGAGATGATGGACTTTTTTCATGTTTGTCGATTGATTATATATTTTTTTCTGTGAAGTGTCTGTTCAGTTCCTTTGCCCATTTATTGGTTGGGTTATTTGGGGGTTTTTTTTGGTGTTAAGTTTTTGAGTTCTTTATATATTTTGGAAATTATTACTCTATCTATTGTGTGTGGTAAAGATTTTTTTCCCATTCTGTGGGCTCACTCTTCATGTTATTGATTATTTCCTTTGATGAAAAGAAACTTTTTGGTTTGAATCCATCCCTTTTATTGAACTGGAAATCCACATGCAACAAAATAAAATTAAACCCCTATCTCTCACCATGCACAAAACTCAACTCAAAGTGGATCAAGGACCTAGGAATTAAACCAGAGACCCAGCACCTAATAGAAGAAAAGGTAGGCCAAATCTCCATCATGTTACATTAGGCCCCAACTTCCTTAATAAGACTCCTATAGCACAAGAATTAATATCAAGAATCAATAAATGGGATGGATCCTTGATTTTACTTCTTGTGCTTTAGGAATTTTATTAATGAAGTCAGTTCCTAAGCCAGCATGGTAAAGATTTGGGCCTACTTTTTCTTCTGTTAGGCTCAGGGTCACTCTCTGTTCTAGTGTCTAACTTTTGGATCCACTTTAAATTTTGTGCAGGGTGAGAGGAGTTTAACATCATTTTGCTACATATGGATTTCCAGTTTTTCCAGCACTAATTTGTTGAATAGACTATCTTTTCTCCAATATATATTTTTGGTGCCTTTGTCTAATATGAGATAACTGTATTTATGTGGGTTTGTTTCTGTATCTTCTATTCTGAGAAATCTTATCTGTGAGGAAGAATAAGTTGTTTTAAGTGCCTACCACATGTAATATTCAAGACATAATTTTATTACAATAAAAAGAATAAACATAGCATAAAAAACAAAACCTTCAGAAATTTGAAGAAAACTGACAAATTAATATTAGAAAAATTTAAGAAACTTGTCTGAGTAATTGCATATCAGAAAAGTTAAAAGTGAAATAGGCATGTGAATAATTTGAATAGTTGATGTTTAAATACATATCTCCAGCTATGAGCCCTATAACTAGATGATTTTTAAGTTGTTTTTACTACCTTGATAAATATTGGTAATCAAGGAAATAATGTAATATGTTAAAAACAAAAAAATAAATCATTTGATTCCCATTTTAGGACAAGATCAATTGGCTATTTCAGCTTTAGGTTATCAAAGGAGACGGAGCCATGAAAATAAACTAGACTAAGTCAGAAGTCCTATTGTTGGTTGGTTCTTCGTCCCTCTGCAAGACACATTCTCTTTTGCTTTATTTGCTTACCTGCGACATGTGGGGGAAAGATAGCTAAGGTCTCCTTCTAACATTCTGTGACATTATGCTATAACTGTCATTCAGATAAAACAAGATGAGGTTTATTGACAAGTATTTATTGATGGATTATTAAGAAGGATGAGGGTGGAGATGTGAAGAAGTTATAAATCAGGGACCACCCAGCTATGTTGGGAATGTTTCAGGGAGCTTTATAAAACATTTTCAAGACAAGTCTTGAGAAAAATGCATAATATATTCAGAGAATAGAAAAACATATCCATCATTTTCTTTCCAATGAGTAATTTATGATCCTCAAAATACACTGCACGATTCCCTTTCATGCTACTAGTTCCTCTGATGATTTTTAGAACTAGAAGAAGAAAACAAGTTATTGCATCTGAGAAATCACCCCACTGGGCCAAAGCATATAAAATAAAGTTTGTGATGTTATAAAGGAAAATAGAAGTGCAAGAAAACAGGGAATCAAGCAGAAACTGAAAAGTTTGAAAAATCAATTGGAGTTAAAAGATCAGTCAAGAAAAGAAACATAGTAGCAGTAGGTTGGCTATTGATAACTTAATCCATGCTGTTCCTAAAGGGTACTTACAGACACACCAACAGAAGACAGTAAAGGCTGGCAGTAAAGAATAACCTGACTTCTAATAAAGTTCATCTTGTTACAAAGGAATATAATTACTATTTCAATGAGTGCTAGAAATGGTAGTTAAGTATCTGGGGTATTTTCTAAGGCTAAGTAGGGAAAAAAACCTAAATGATATTTCAAACAAATATTAGAAAATCCTTAGCCATATCTAAGATAGGCTCTAATTCAGATGAATATGAGTTTAATCCCAAACTCTGATTTAACAGCTGAGGACCTGGATAAATAACTTATTTTTGTGAAACTCAGGATCCTGAACTATAAAATCATGCCAATAATAGTATTCTGCAACATTGAGTTATTGTGATGATTAAATGAGATAATGATAATGAAATGAATAACAAAGACCTCATGTAGAGGAGATGCTTAATAAATATTAATTCTCCCTCTCCCCCAGAGTAGTGCCCAGACTATGCCAACCTGGCTCTACCAGTCAGATTATAATCAAGAGATAGAAACCAAACAATGATATGAATATAGAAAGTTTAATAATAATTAAAAAGCTATTAAAAATAACAGGGAGGTTGGGGTTGTGGCTCAGTGGTAGAGCACTTGCTTAGCACATGTGAGCCACTCAGTTTGATCCTCAGCATCACATAAATATAAACAAATAAAATAAAGTTATAAAAAAACAGGGAATTGGAGTGACAGAGGAGTAGCTAGTAAGAAGTAAAAGAACTCTCAAAAATATATAGGAATGGCAACTATAAGGCTTACCCCTAGGGATGAACTACTATGTTTCTCTTCTTGAACATCATCCCTAGAGATGAGCCTTACAGAATTCAAGAAAGAGCCTTCACACCTCACTCCTATGGCTAAGATCCAGATCTTGTTGGAGAAGAAGTGATGGTGACTCACTGGATGGCAGAGAACTTGCTGTGTTCTGCATACTCAGAAACTGTGGAAATCTGTCGTCTATAGTACTGGGAAAACTGTTTATAGGGAGTTATTCCCCTGAGACATTCAACTGCAAACCACAGAGGGGTTGCTGGAGGAAGCTGCTGGTTGCTAAGTGCTGTTGGCCACTGTGCACTGGAGGATGTAGGTGACAACTGGACTGCAGAACCCCACTGTTGGAGAAACCACACTCCTGCAGGAACTGGGTGCTGAAGAAGCCATGCATGATGCAGGAGCCAGGTGCCAGGGAAGCTACACATGCTGCAGGAACCAGGATTGCAGAAGCTGTGTGATTTGGGCACTAAAGAAGCTACACACACTGCAGGAGTTTGTGGAGCAGAGCACAATGGAAACAAAAAGAAGGAAGATCCTTTTTCTCCTCCATTAATTGTCTCTCTAGGACACTAGTAGCAAAACTTAACAATGCCTTATATTGAAAAGAATAATTAAAGAGCCCATCTCCACTTTATATATCTAGCAATGAAGAATAGATTTGGAGCCGGGAGATGGTATGATGCTTTTGGCAGAGTAGCTAACCTAGTCTTCTCTTTGGGATGCATCATATGAAATCTCCCTATGAATTTATACAGAGACCCAGTCAGTGTGAATGACCATCTAGAGATAGGCAGTCTGGCTTCTGAGAAAGGCCATCTAGGGTTGCTGACTGCCAAAGTCAGGGGAGAAATTTAAGATTATTTCTCTACAAGTGCATCCTAGCTCCCTCGTCTTCCAGGGAAGAAGAAATTGCTAATCTAATTCATCAAATTCTGACCCATAAATTTACCCACGTTTGCTGTTGGCCGGAACACTGTGGCATAACTAACAGAAATCAATGCTGTACTTTTTCTCTTTCACTTCTTTTTTTCTATGATGCTCTCGATAGAAACTCTGCCACTTCTCTCTTCCCTCCTCCCACAAAGCCACCTAAACAGCCTGTGTGTCAGGCACCTGTACCATATGTCTGGGCAATCAGTAATAAGATTCCAACACGTGAAATTAGGCTGGGGCAAGAAAAGAGCTGTAGACCTCAGACTCAGCTTCAGCAACATTTTGCATTATGAGCTAGGTAGTGCTCACTCAAATCATAATCAAATAATATTTGTGTCCCATTGGCTTTGTTTCCCATATCTATCTCCTTTTAGAATCTGTAAGGATGGATTGTGATTTGCAGCACATCATTCAGGCCTCTACATTTTTGGCCACGATACCCACAAACACCTAAACACCTTCAACACACCATCTTAACCACCATCCTCATGTTTTTGCAGCTATCTAAAGTGTTTTTTTTTTAAGCTTCTTTATAAATAATCACAAAAAAAATCAGAAATATTTAAGCAGTAATTTATACTTTTCAACTTTACGAGCAACCATCCATGTTTACTTTAGTTATCTTTACAATTTATTTATTCTTTGTTCTTAGATCGTTCTTAACTCCTACTTTGCTTCTAAGAAAATCCAAGTTGAAAGGTCACATACATTTCCCAGAATCACATAATTTTTAGAACATCAGGGAAAGGACTTTGGTGCTGGTGTCCTAATTCTTAATCCCATGTCCTGTTGGGGGCACATAGTAGGTACTCCATAAATGTTGATCTTCCAAGTCCCTGTGCTCTCGTGTGCCAGCTGCTGTCTATGTGAAGGAGGGGAATCTGCCCATGCAGCTGGTGTTCAGCTCTCATTGCTACGGTAATGCTGATTATTTAACATCTTGTTTTAAAGGCCAAAATCCCAACTGAGGTCATCCATGGGTCTCCTGCTATAATGAGGATGGCTTCTGGTGGTAGGAAGAGATACGTTTTGATCCCTGCCTACAATATGAGTAAGTTGTTTTGTCATTTGTAATTTTCATTTATTGAGAAACAAGATAAATTCACCTGACTCTGCTCATGCTGCTTAAACCTCTGTTTTTTTTTGTTTTTTTTTTTTAAGTTCTTCTCAGGAAATGTAACTCTAAAAACAGCATTTAGAACAGCAGAGCCAATTGTTATGGATAGATTCGAAGAGGAAAAACAGAGGACATCTGATGCTTTAAAAGGGAGCTTTTCCTAGTATATTTACTGTTGAGGACTAACAGCTTTTGAAAAATCAATGTTCATGCACTGTTGTTGCCATACCACATTTAAACAGTCCCCAAATCATTTACAAGATATGGCTCAGAAAAATGTACCATTTTATTGGCAACATAAGACACTTGCAATAGTTTGTTATTAAAAAACAAAAAATGAGGTAAGGTGTTTGTTTTCCTTCCCCCACAAACCCCCTCCCCCATCATCTCTATGAGAGATTCCTGAGCTGACTGTGCAACATCCCCAGGAGTAAATGTCCTTCTAGATTCTGGTAATACCACTTCTTCTCTTTTGTTCTCCAACCCTACGGGAGGGAGATACCTGCTTTTTGCAAGCATTTATCTCTAGTATATTCCTTCATTGGTTTTTGTTCCTCCAGAATCTCTCCAGAGCTCTTCTAACTTCCCAACACTAGTGGGACAACTCCTTCTGTTTTAAAATCCTAGAAGAATTTCTATTTTCTTAATTGAATCTAATCAATAGAGGAAACAAATCAATATGCTGATTTGAAGTATGTCAAGGGCTTCAAAGCTTCATAAAGCTTTGAAGGAGATAAACAGGGTAAAATGGGGCTCTTTAGAGATTATTTATGCCCTCTTTAAAGCAAAGATCGTTTTGAGCTGCAATCCAGAGGATGAGAAGGAAAATATCTTAAAGAGATCTGGGAGAAGTATATTTCACCAATGCGAGCCTTTTTTGGATGATGATGATTTGTGGTGACTTGGATTAGAGGGAAAGTGATGGAGATGAAGAGAATGGACTTCAGGTGTATTTTTCAAGTAGAACCAAAAGGAATTGCTTATGAAAAAACAAAGCTACTGAAATTCCTGCTCAGTCCACTGAAATTCCTGCTCAATCTTTTGGCCTTGCAAATAATTTTCTGAGAGATTTGCTGCAGTCTCTCTAGTTGTGTGCAGTCAAATTTGGGAAAATTTCACATGCAGGCTTTGAGGACAACCCCTCTGCAGATCTGTCCTTTATACACTTACTTCTTGCAATGAGCAAACTTGGTATGCTATCATGAGAAAAGCAGGTAGAATATGGAGCTTACCCAGTGAGCTTACAGTATTTAAAGTACTTAACTCCAGTTTTTATCTGCTTTTAGGTTGATATAATACATACATACATACATACATATATATACATATATGTATATATAATATATATATATATATATATATACACACACAAATATATATCTATATTTGTTCAGAGTTTATAATTGTCATCAGTAGGAGAGAGTACAACATAAAGGGAAGGGGAAGGGGATTAGCAAGGATGGTGGAATGCGATGGTCATCATTATACAAAGTACATTATAAAGACTTGAATTGGGTATCAACTTACCTTATATACAATCAGAGTTATGAAAAATTGTGGTATATATGTGTATTAAGAATTGCAATGCAAAAAAGTACATGTATAATGGCATAAATTGGCATGAACATACTTTATATACAGAGATACGAAAACTTGTGCTCTATATGTGTAATAAGGATTGTAATGCATTCCACTGTTGTCGTGTATTTAAAAAAAATAATAAAAATCAATTACAAAAAGAATTCCAGAAAAGAATTCCAGCAATTAAATGGATAGATTTTTATCTTAAAGAGTTTTAGAGCAGAAGGAAAAAAGGTGGGTATTTACAATAGGGAGAAAAATAATATAGTGAAGTGCTTCTCCTTATTGGTTTCACATTAAAATCAACTGATGAAAATTTTAATAATCAATAAAGCTGGTGCTACCCAAAATCAATTACATCAGAATCTCTTGGGTTTAGACTGAAGCATCAGTATTTGTAAAAACATCCCAGGTGATTTAGAGGTACACCTAGAAATTGTGAACTACTGATTTTTGAAAAAGAGTGAAGGTAAGAGACAGAGATTTAGATTTGGGTCCAGAAAATTTTATTTCTGTAATAGTTCTCATCTAACTGATAAGTTTCTATTTTTGCATGGTCATGGAAGCGAAAACTAAATTTCCCACTACAGCTGTCTCTTCCATTTTGAATTAGTCTCTTTCACGTTGTCAGTCTATTTCAGATGCCTAGTCTTAGCCACAGTTGAGACAATTCTGACTTTTTTTCCCTCTGCATTTCTGTGTGTATGTTATAGGAGATAGGGAGGCCTACATGCTTGGGTAACATGCATACCATCTGGACTATCAGCATTAAAGAATGAAGGCTATTTTAGGATTCCTCACTAGCTTCCTTATTTGTGTTCATTACTCACCAAGTCACTGGGAAAGATGTTATGCTGTCAAGATTCCTTGCTGATGCACCTGCTGTTGAGATCCACAGTTACAGGTAGAACCTCTGACCTGGATGTCCCCAAATATGTATTCCCCTCAACTGAGATCAAAGCCTCTATTGCTTTTCCATTTCCTCGTTACCTATTCCCAATTGTACATATGAAGCCAAGCCACAGTTTTTAGATGAGGACTTATTAAAGGTGAAACTTTAGTAATAATAAAAGGGAATATGGCAAGTAATGTGTAACTAGCTAGAAAATAGAAAAGTCCCAAAGCATATTTGTATATTAGAAGTGCAGACTCAAAAGACATATCCAGTAGGAGTTATGCCTCTTACCTAAGTGCACCCTTAATCATTCATCATTTTCTATTACCTCTGGGTCCCTTATCTTGGCAACTGCCTTTTTGAAAGATAACTAACTGATAATATCTTGGCCTTTTAGGGAGATCTTTCCTTTATACAATCTATCAGAATAGCATAAGATAATGCCAGTATCCCTTTAAGAGAAGATGAACACACAGTATCACATAGCTTATTAAGTTTAAAATAGCAAAATATAATAAAATACATAAAATAAGTACAGTGTTAGAAAATTTAAAGAAAAATTGAAAAGTAGTAGGCATAGAAAACTTGGATTCTATAGATACATTTGACAACAAAATACACATTGTATCTAAAATACAATTGAAGAAATACATACATAATTTGAATAATATAGTTAGTATATTTAAAATGCTGTTTTTATTAATTCAGAGGATATTTATAAAAATATTCATAAAAAAGAAAATACACAAGGAATCTAGGACTCAGACTACTTTACCCATCTCAGTGTTCACTGTTACTGAATGCTTACTTCCTGCTTATGTAGCTCTACCCAAAGGTAAGTCTTCATAAAGCTGAGATGTGAGAGATCCAGGTGCTAAGTATGGCACGGTCACAGAAACTTTTCTGCAGATGACTAGATGACTCAAGGTCTCCACTTAATTAATATTATCGTGAGTTTAGGACATAAGTGAGTGACCCTAAGAATAGGATTTTAAAAATCAAGGAATGCAGAATAATAAGGTCAAACAATTAAAATTATACACAACTTTAGGACTAAAGGTTTGGTCTCCATATTAGCATCACCAGTATGTTCCCAAGAACATGATAGAAATGTGGAATCTCAGACCTCACAATAGACCTATTGAGTCAGAATCTGCAAGTTAACAAGTTCCCCAGATAGTTGGAAGGCACACTGAAGTTCAAGAATTGGTCTAGGATATAGCTGAAAAAAAAAAAAAAGCAAAGCTGTCTAGATTCTGGGGTTATAATTAGATTCTTCATTATTACAAAGCTAACAAAGATAGCGGATGAAATTAAAAAATGGAAAATAAACGAGGAAGAGAGTCCAGTTATTTTGAGTCAGTGAATGGTGAAGAGCTATTCAAGTCATATAGGAATGAATTAACTTGAACATTAATTCTGGTTTCAGAATGACCTGAAAGAGCTTTCCTCTCATGAGAGTTGATGCTTCTCCTTTGGATAAGCTGGAAGGAAATGAAAAGCATTTCTAATTGAGTTACAGAGGGCCAGGACTAGGAGTGATAACTCAAAATAAACATTAAATGCTAATTCAAATATTTGTAGGTAACAGGGATTGAAATTGAAAGCACACTTAGTTAATTAGCCAGGGTCTTAAATCCTGAGTTTTATCACACCTAATAAATGAGACTTGAATGAATTGTAAGTTTGATATGACAGCTTGTAAAATCTTACCTTCAAAACAATGGACAATGTTGAACATTGGGGCAGTGAAACCGAGGCTTTGAGTTGCTACTCTCCACTCAGCTTTGCACAAACTGACAATTTTCTTGTAATGAAATGGCCTTGGTGAAAGTATATTTGCCCATAATTATGGTTTCTTGATTTTCATTTGTTCTTTCATTAAACATTTATTAAATACATTGTATGTACCAGATAATGAGCTGGGTTCTGGGCATGCAGCACTGAATAAAAAGGTCAGTTCCTGACCTTTGGAAAGTAAGAAGGAATGGAAAGAGGAGGAATGGAGGCATCCACACCAACAGGGAAAAGTTTGTGGGAATAGTTTAAAGAAAGAGTGATGGAGCAGAAGAGGGGCTGATGGAAGACTAGAGAGTCAAACAGAGGACATAAAATATCCTGAAGAAATGTTTGATGTGTATAACTTACTAGTGTACACTATGGTTTATGATGCACATCTCATCTGATCACATTTCAGAAACCATTTAGAGTAGACATTAATCATCCTTTTCAAAAGGAGAATCTGAACCTGAAGGAAGATCAGAAACTTATTCATGACCTTATGGACAAATGATGAGACCTGAATGAGAAACCAGGTTTTCTGACCTTAGAATTCTATACTGGCCCATCATTCATATATCTGTAATAGTAATGATTTATCAAAGAGTTACAATTCAGGACACTTTAGGATCCTCATCTATGTACCTGTGAATGTGGTCTCAATGAATATATATATTCATATATATATATCACTTGATTAATCTTGTGTTTTGCTGGTGTAATCATGTAGACATAATCTCTTCTCCCTCTGCTACTCTTAGTAAATACCTTGGAAAATTGTCCACTTGAAAAAAAGCAAACAAGCACCTTCCAATCTTCAGCATAAGATTGCTGAGTTTTGTGACTCTACTGCTAGAATTTTCAAATATACTTATTTTATTAAATGACTATTTATGGTGCAGGCATATACTGTGTACAAGGCATTATGCTGGACTATGAGGAAGAGCAAAAGTTTTAGTAATCTAGTTACCCAGAACTACCTCAACTCAACTAAAATCAGAATCTTTCATGGTTAGATTCAAGAATCAGTACTAGTACAATCATCTCATGTATTTCAGTGCACATGACTAACATCATTGTGGTGTAATATAGTGACAAAAGTATGGGCTGGGGTTGTGTCTCAGGGGTAGAGTGCTCGCCTAGCATGTGCGAGGCCCTGGGTTTGATACTCAGAACCACATATAAATAAATAAAGTAAAGGTATTGTATCTAACTACAACTAAAAAATAAAATTTTTTTAAAAATATAGTAATAAAAGTAAGACCAGCTAATTATTGCTGAACACTTACTGTAGGTCAGGCAACATGCCAAACTCTTTAATTGGATAATCTCCTTTTATCTTCATAAAAACTAATGAAAGAAGTATTAGTTACTCATTATCCCCATTTTTCACAGGAGAAAAACAGGGCTATTTTAGTCAGCTTTTGTGTCACTGTGCCCAAAAATACTGACGATTTTGAGAAGGAAAAGTTTATTTTGGCTCACAGTTTCAGAGGTTCAATCCATGGTTGGCTGACTACATACATAGTTCTGACCCAAAGGTGAGGCAGAACATCCTGGTGGAGAAAAACAGGTCAGGACGTGGCAACAGGGAGCAGAGAGAACTCTGCTCACCATGGACAAAACATAACCCCCAAAGTTATGCCCTCAGTGACCTACTTCTTCCAGCCACACTCTACCCATTTAATCTACATCGTGTCTCACACCATTTTGGTGGACACCTCATACCTAAACCATAAAACAAGGTTTCTCAGAAGATATTGTACCCCAAATCAGAGAGAATTCTAAAATTTAGGGTTCTAGCTACTAGATTACACTGCCTCGCTGCAATAAAGCTAAAGTATTAGGATATCATCTCAATATACTTTAGTTTTCATTATATCTGTTATTTTTCCATTAAGTGAAAAGGCAACACAATTTATAAGAATACATTACTGAGATCAAGGATATAATTATTTTTCTAAAAAAGCAAAAAAATTAGGAGAAATTGTATGATTTTAGATGCTATAACTAGACATAGTAAGTGTAAGGAAGTGTTGCTTAGTGGTTAGGAGCACAGGTGTTGGAGTTACATTGACTTTCATTTATTAGGTCTGTGACCTTGAGCAAATTACTTAATATGTCTGAGCTTCAGTTCTATCATCTTCAAATTGGGTGTAATAGTAGTTCTAAAAATAGAAGATTGTGTTAATATTTGTAAGTTTCTTAGAATGTATCATGAATATAGTAAGTTTAACATTAGTGTATTATACAAAACAAATATAATACAGAGATAAGTATAATAGTAGTGTATTATATAAAACTAATATGATACAGAGATACAAGCTTGCCAGTATGTTCCAGGGGAAGACCTGGTTAATACTGAATGAGTGACTCAGGGAGTTTTCTTTATTGAAGCGACATATCAGGTAACGTATACACCACTGCTTTGAGCCTTTTGCCTTATAGCTCAATGTGGAGTGAGTCAGGATGGGTCTTTTGGGATGATTCCTATTGCTTATACTGGATGTAAACCTAAGTGGCCTCCAAATTTAATGGAAAGTGAGGCATGTGTCTCTAGGATAAAGACAATTCCAGAGTTTAACATGTAATAGAGATAATTACAAGACAACTTGTTGTACTTTGCCATAATTACCAGAGAGGAATAATGACAAGCAATGCCCACCCAGGTCCCCAGGGAGGCTCCCTTAGGATAAGGAAACTGGCATTCTTCTTCTTCCTTCAGTTGTGTAAAAAGAAAGGAGTACTGCAATGATAAAAAAGCTCTAACCCTAGCACCACAGCCCAATGTATATGCTTGACCTTAATCCCTTCTTAGGGAACCAGCTACAAAGAGGAGGCAGCAACCTTTATAGGTCAAAGATAGGGACCTTTGGTTGTTTCTTTAATAATCTGATGTGATTAACAGGAAGAGAAATATTAGCTGGAGACATGGCTAAACCACCTGAAAGAAGATAAGGATCTATGGATTATTAGAGAATGCCTTCTTACAAGGTCCTGTTACTATTTTTAACAGGTTATATATAGTCATTTGAAAATCTGGTCACCTAATTTGTGCCAGGCATTAGGAATGTAGTGACATGGCAAAACAGGACTGGGGTTCAGCTCCTGATGAGTAAGCAAATAAATAAATGTGCTTAGATCAAAACAGTCAGGACTTTTATTTTTTAACAATAATAAAAAATCAAGAATGCTGTAGGAGGCCAAATTGACGCAGTCTAAAAAAGAGATGAAAGCATAGAATAAATAATAAGGAATTTGTTAAAGTAAGGTTAGCAAATCTGTTTATAGCACCAGATAGGAAATTCAAGACAATACAAATATGTAATTTGAGGGTATGTGTAACTTCCTACCACAGAAATGCTTGTAAAATTAAACATTCAAACTCTTACATTTAGATGGGTAGTCAGATATTCTAGCAGTTGCAAAAGGTTTTTGTTATTGTTGTTATAGTAACTATTGATAAATCTAGAAAAGGTCTCCTAATCACCAAAAACAAGAAATAAAGGATTCCCAATTTCATCTTCCCCCAAATCATTTTCTGTCTGGCTAGCATCTTGGTTTATGGTACTTCTGTGGTTATAAGGTGTACATATTTTCATTCCTTCATTTTCTTCTCTTGCTCAGAAGGAAATGTTTAAGAGAGTATTTGCATTCTTCAAGTTCATATGTCCATAAATATGATTTAACCCACATTTTTATAACAAAAGTATATCAACATAATTAAAACTTCCTAATTTTGGTATCCATAGAGCTTATAGTCTAGCAGAGACCAATTAGAATGGCAGATCATCCCCTTAGGCCTTCATGAAAATTCCTTTTATTATTGTCCCCAAAGCCTCTAAAATGGGTTAGTACAGAATTAATGAGAGATCCCAAGGGTATACTATGTATTAGAATAAAGTGTCCATGTTTCTATTTTCTTTTCCTACCTACTCACAAGACAGGTTTATACAAGATGTGCCAGCTAACAGCAGAGTCCCAATAATACAAAGCCAGCAATTTAAAATGCCCCTAATTTACTGCCAATCCTCTACATTTTAACAATATTAACTCTTCGTGTTAGTATATAAGCCTTTTTCACCACAGGAAATGTAACAACAGAAATGAAACTTTGCCTCCTTTTTTTTTTTTGTAGATAATGTCTCAGAATGTTTCTGAAAAAATCTCTCCTACATTTCTGATTCTCCAAGGAGAGTCACTTAGGTGTCTTGGTAGAGAAGTAGGGGTTTCTTGTTTATCAGCAGTGCCTTAGGCTGCTTTCCTCTAGAAGTAGAAGAGCACTTGTTCCCAGACTACTTCCAGCAAGAGTACCCTCCCATGGTCTTGTAGTACTTCAGGGAATCCGCAGGGAACATGAGAACATCACAGTGCCAGAACCATACTTCATCCATGAAACGTCTGGGGCCCATGCGACATTAGTAGCCCCTAAAGTCTAAGCATATTCCTATACACAAAAGCATTTTTTAAGAAAAATGATGTCCCATAAAACAAAAGATGTTACAAGATAGACCCACATTCTATTACAAAGAATAGATAACATCAAAAGACCTTGTAATAACTGGGGGAAAAATTAAGATGCTAAAAGAGAAAATATTTTTGGTTTATTTGAACTTTTCCAGTATGTTCATAAATTTCCTGAGTCTCTGCCTATGAATTTAATCTTCATATAAGAGAAATCTCTTACTCAGAGTTTGTGACACTCTGGTTCTTATGTCATGAAGGAATAATAAAACAAAAAAGAAGAAGTAATTTAAAAACACAGCTGCATATATAAATTGAGTTTTATTGAAATATCCTCATCTTTAAAAATGTACATGGTAGTATTCAAAAATTTCTTTATGGATGACAACTTTACTCCTTTATGTCACAGATAGTCCATTGGTTTTAATTTACATTTCTCCTTTAGACCAAAGTTCTTGGAATCCCAATTTTTTAAATGTTTTATTAGTGCATTATAGTTATACATAATAGTGGGGTTCATTTTGACACATTCATTTGTGCATGGGATATAGTAGGCACCATTTCAATCCCTAGTACTTCCACTTTCCTTCTCCTCCTCCCTCACCTTGTTGACCTTCTTCTAAGCTACTGGTCTTCCCTCTATTCATTTATTTTTTTTATTGTTACATTATATATGTATATGAAAGTGGAATTCATTCCGATACCTTCATACATGCATGTAGTTGTAAGCAGATTTGAGTTCTTTTGGATAAATACCAAGGAGTGGAATAACTGGGTCATATGGTGGTTCCATTTGTAGTCCTTTGAGGAATCTCCATAATGCTTTACAGAATTGATGAACTAATTTTTAATAACAACAATATATGAGTGTACCCCCTGACATTGCCAGTATTTATTATTATCTATATTTTTGATAATTGCCATTGTTACTAAAGTGGGATGAAATCTTAGTGTAGTTCCAGTTAGTATCTCCCTGATTGCTATGGATGTTGAACATAAAATTTTTCTTACATATGTTGGTTATTTGTGAGAAATGTTTGTTTAGTTAATTTTCCCATTTATTCAATGGGTTATTTGGGTTTTTGTTTCTTTTTTTGTTTGTTATGTTATTGAGGTTTTTAAATTATTTATATATTCTGGTTATCAATCCCTGTTGAAAGAATAACTGGCAAAGATTTTCTCCCATTGTGTAGAAACTCTATTCACATTCTTGTTTTCTTTGCTATGCAGAAGATTTTTAATTTGATGCTGTCCTACTTATTGATTTCTTTGTTTTATTTCTTGTGCTTCTTATTAAAGAAGTTGATGCCTCTGCGAATATGTTGGAGATTGACCTTGTGTTTTCTTCTACCAGTTGCTAAGCTTCTGGTCTAATTTCTAGGTCTTTGAGTCACTTTGAGCTGACTTTTGTGCAGGGGGAGAGATAGGAATCTAGTTTCATTTATCTACATATAGATATCCAGTTTCCCAGAACCATTTGTTAATAAGGTTATCTTTTCTCCAGTGTATGTTTAGGCACTATTGCACAGTATCATGATTGTATTAATCTGTGTCTTCTATTCCATTGGTCTTTATTCAATGTCAATACCATGCTATTTTTTTTAACTCTAGCTCTGCAGTATAATTTGATATCAGATATTGTGATGCCTCTAGCATCATTTTTCATGCTTAGTATTGTTTTGACCATCTTTGGTCTTTTATTTTTTCCAAAATAATTTTAGGACTGGTTTTTCCAGTTCTGTGAAGAATGCCATTGTTATTTAAATATGAATTTATTGAATATATATATCACTTTGGGAAATGATCATTTTGACTATATTGATTCTGCTTATTCAATTACAAGGGAAGGCTTTTCATCTACTGAGCTCTTCTCCAATATATTTCCTCAGTGTTCTATAGTTTTCACCTCCTTAGTTAAATTTATTTCTAATTTTTTAAGCTATTGTGAATGGAATTGTTTTCCTGATTTCTTTCTTAGAAGATTGATTATTGAAGTATAGTAAAGTACTGATTTTTGTATGTTGATCTTATATACTGTTACTTTTTTGAATTTGTTTATCAGATCTAAAAGACTTCTGGTATAGTTTTTTGTTTGTTTGTTTGTTTGTTTTTGGCTCTTCTACATATGGGATCATGTATCAGAAAACAGATAATTTGATTTATTCTTTTCCTATTTGTATTTGTTTAATTTTTTTTCAAGCCTGATTACTCTGGCTAGAGTTTCAAGAACTAGATAGTAAACAGAATTAGTGTAGTGAATAACCTTGTTTTGTTCTTGGTTTTAGAGAAAATGGTTTCAGTTTTTCTTCATTAAGTATGATGTTGGCTTTGGGTTTGTAATATGAAGCCTCTGTGAAGTTAGGTACATTCCTTCTATCCCTTTTTCTTCTGCATTTTTAATAGTATAGGTACTAGATTTTGTCAAAAGCTTTTTCCACATCTATTATCTATCATTTCCACAAAAATCATCATGTGATTTTTGTCCTTAATTCTACTTATGTGGTGAATTATATTTATTATTTTGTATACATTGAAACAACTTTGCTTCCCTAAGATTAAACCAACTTGATCATGGTGTGCAATCTTCCTACTGTGTTTTAGAATGCTGATTGGTAATATCTCAATAAGAATGTTGGAGTGTATGTTAATAAGGATATTGGCCTGTAGTTTTTCTTGATGTATCTTTGAATGGTTTTGATAACATGTGAGACAGGTTTTATAGAATGCTTCAGGAATTTTCTCTCTGTTTCTACTTCATGGAATCATTTGAGGAAAATCGGCATTAATTCTATTTTAAAAATCTTACATAAATCAACTGAGAATCAATTTGATACTGGAATTTTCTTTATTGAAAGAGCTTAACTGCTCTTTCAGTCTTATTTCTTGATATTTATCTGTATAGGCTTTCTGCATCTTCTTGGTTCAATTTGGGTAAGTATATATAGAGAGAAATTTGCCAGGATTTCTTGGTTTTTCAATTTATTGGAATATAAGTGTTCAAAATAGCTTCTAATTTTCTGGATTTCAGCAATTTCTTTGGTAATATTACTTTTTCATTATTACTTTTGGGTCTTCTCTCTTTCTTTTGGTGATTTTGGCTAGGGTTCATTAATCTTATTTATCTTTGCAAAGAACCAACTCTTTGTTGTATTGATCCTTTGTATTTTAAAAAATTCTCTATTTCATTAAATTTTTAAATATTTGTTTTTCAGTTTTAGGTGGACACAATATCTTATTTTATTTTATGTAGTGCTGAGAATCGAACCCAGTGCCTCACGCATGCTAGGCGAGCATGAGCCACATCCCCAGCCCCTATTTCATTAATTTTATCTCTAACCTTGTTTCCAGTCTTCTACTTGTTTGAGGATTATTTTCTCTGCTTTTATAGGGCCTTAATGTATTGGATTATTTGGGATCTTTCTGTTTTTTCCCCTCCTCTATGTGTGTGCTCAATGGTATAATCTTTCCTCTTAGAACTGGCTTCATTCTGTCTCAAAGATTTTGATATGTTATATCTCTGTTCTCATTTGCTTCAAAGAATTCTTTGGTTACTATTTCTTATATGATCCAGTCTTCATTAAAAATTATATTTTCAACCTCCACATATTAAAATTATTTCTGTTTCTTGTCTTGTTATTGGTTTCTAATTTTATTGCATTCTGATCTGATGACATACATGGAATCATCTTGGTTTTTTTTTTGCATTTCCTATGATTTGCTCAGTGTCCTAACAATATGGTCTATTTTGGAGAAGGTTCCATGTTTAGGTGAGAAGAAAGTGAATTCAGTTTTTGATGGATGAAGTATTCTATAGATGCCTATTAAGTCAATTTGATTAATAGTATATTTTAGTTCTTAAAAGTCTTTACTTAGATTATGCCTGGATGACCTACGTATTGGTGACAGAGGTGTGTCAAAATCACCTAGTTATTGTCCTAGATCATTTTTGAATTTTTATATTGATTAGGTTCTGTTTTGTGAAAGTAGATGCTCCTACATTTGAGGCATAAATATACTCAATTATTAAATCTTATTGGATATTTCCCTTAACCAGTATAAAGTGACTTTCTTTGACTCCTCTGATGAAATTTGTCTTGAAGTCTATCTAGTCAGATATGGGAACTACTCTTGCTTCTTTTGGCCTCCCTTTACATGGTATATATTTTCACTCTTTTATTTTCAGTCTGTGGATGTCTTTGCCTGTAAAGTGAGAATCTTTTAAGCAACATATGTTTGGATCTTGCCTTTGAATCCCCTCTTCCAATCTATATCTTTAATTGAAGATTTGAGATCATTTATGTTCATTTGTTATTAAACAGTGATGATTTTTATTCCCTGCCACGTTAATTTATTTCCAAATTTTAATTCAGACTTGATTCTCCTCTACTTGGCTGTTCTTCTAGGGAGATTAATTTGCTGACTTTGTGTTTGTTTTTCATTTCTTCTGTATATAATACTTCATTAAGTATTTTGTGTAGTGCTAGCCTAGCAGTCATGAATTCTTTTAGTTTCTGCTTATTGAGGAAGGTTTTCATTTTATCTTTCATTCTGAAGGATAACTTTGCTGCATATAGCAATCTTATTTTTCATCCATTATCTTTCAGGATTGATATAGAGTATTCTAAGATTTCTTGGCTTTTAGGGTCTGAGATGAGAGATCACATTCCAGATCTGATTGGCTTAACTCTAGCCATAATCTATTGGTTTTCTCTTGAGGTTTTAAAAATTCTCTGCTTGTTCTGTACATTTGATATTTTCATTATAATGTGTCTTGGAGAGGGTCATTTTTTTTTATCTTGTATGTTTGGGGTTCTAAATGCCTCTTGTATTTGGATTTCTATCTCATTTCTAAGATTTGGAAATGTTTCTGATAATTTACTAAAAAGGAAGTTCATTCCTTTAGTTTATCTTGGTGCTTTCTTATGCACCAATGATTCTTAGATTTAGTCTCTTAAGATTATCCCAGATTTCTTACCTATTCTGGTCAAAGTCTCTTAACAATTTTGCTTTATTGTTGACTTTGTTTTCAAGATTATATACTTCATCTTCAAGGCTTGAAAATCTGTCTTCTATATGGCCTAATATATTCATGATGCTTTCATCTGAATTTTTAGTTTGATTTATTGAGTCTTTCATTTTGAGTATTTCTGCTTGGTCCTTTTTCAGAATCTCTCTTTATTGAAGTATTCTTTCATCTCCTGTATTTTATCTCTTAGTTCACACTTTATTTCCCCTTTTAGTCCATTGAACATTTTAATTCTCAACTTTCTAAATGCTCTGCCTGGCGTTTCTTCCACTGTGGTTTCAGTGGAGTCAATAGTCATATTGTGAGCAATTTGGGGTGACTTGTTTCCTTTCCTTATCATTAGTATTTCTACTCATCATCTGGAAAGACTAACTCTTGTACTTTTATGCAAGGGAGTTTTTAGTAAGCTGCTTTCCCTGTACTAAGTGCCCCAGGATGGGCATATATCTAAGTAGTAGGTAATACAAAAGGGAAATGAGAGACTGAAGATAAGTGAGTATAAGCATGAGGTAGGAGAAGAAAGAATGATTCCAACTGATGCTTTAAAACATTAGAAAAAAATACATTCAAGTAGATTGAGGGTTCTAATATTGAATAATAAGGGAATGTCTGTAAGATTAAAACTGACAGTAGAGCTATTTATGATATTTCATGGCAAACTATTTGAGGCAGGGAGATTTCTAACTGGGTAGTCCTCTTTAGATTGCATCAGGACCTGGCACCTTTAAAAGATGCACACTCTTCCTCAGCTTTACCTGTTTCTCTGGGTTCTGAGGTAGGAGTCACCTCAGAACATCTAACACTATTCCAGGAGGTCTCCCCTGTTTTTTGGTGTGTCTGGGCACATACTAGCTTTCTGGTGGGTCAGAGAAGACAGTCCCTAATTGTCTGAGTTAGCAGCCAGGGTCACTCTATTAAAGGGATACTGTCTTTTGTGTCCTCCTGAAGGAAATCTTTATCTATCTGGAGCTGTCAATTCCAGTTTGGGCTCCTCCGTGTATATTTTAGAGTGTGAGTGTGTGGTTGTCTATTAAGAAAGGTGCAGTGGTCTTGCTGATGTGGCACTGGGGGCCCTATGGGTGGTGCAGGGCTGCTTCTCCAACCCCTGGAATATGCAATTCAATATAATTAGGCACATGGGGCAGTGACCCATATTGTGGGACACTCCTCTGTAAGACCTCTTTGTGGGGAGTACTGTATTGCATATATATGAGGTTCTCCACTGGCTGCTAGCAATTATCCCCAGAGAATGCCTTTTATGGTCCTGCATGGGTCTGAAAGTGCTCTGTGTCTATTCAGAGCTCCGGGATTTGTGGCTGAGGACCCTCTGAGAGGTACTCTGTTATTGGAAAACAGTAGTTTCTGTCCCAATTTCTACAGTTCCATGCCAGCCTCAGTATTTGTTGGCTAGTCCAGAGGCACCAGTCTGTGTGTTCCGTGGCCATAACATCTGCTGCCTGTTTCTTTTGGGGGGTATGGTGGGGTGGGCTCTGAGTTGTCATTTTTTGTTGTGGATCACTGAGCTCTGTTTCCCACTGCCAGAGTTTGTTGGTCCTGGCCCTTATCTAAGCTCTTCGTAGCTGTTTATGACTGTGATATCTATGTGTGCAGGCTCTCTGTGGGCACTTTTGTGAGACAGACACCTGCCACTGGAGAGAGTGTAAGCTGGCCCATCTTGCAGGTGGCCAGCAGTACTGGTATAAAGCAGCACTTCCTGGGAGTGACTTCATCTCAGGTCAGCTCTACCCCACTCCCCTTGTCTGTGGTAGGGAAAGTGGTTCTGGTAGCCTTCAGCCAGCAGCAATTCCTCTATAAGATCCTTCTATATATATTACTGGGACAACTTATTTCAGAGGTGTTGCCTATGGTTTTATTTGTTTCTATCTGGAGATGGGGAAAAGCTGCATAAACTTAATTTCTTCCAGGGAAGCTAGCTAGCTGTGGTCTCTATCAAATGGCTACCCCGCCCATCACCATCTTCTGTCAGCAATTTAAGCTGAGTTAGGTGATTTCCTTTACTGTCTTTGCTGCTGTTATTCCATTTTAACTTGTGTGCCTTTCTTTCCAACTGTTGTTAAAGGATGTAAGTTTGTGGGCTTTTCCTCTCTCCCTTTTTCCATTGGCATCCCTACCCTCAGTCCCAACCTAAGTAGGATTGGGGTTGAAAAAATTCTTTCTTTATTTTCTGTTCCAGTAACCAAATTCTGAGTCCCTCCAAGTCTCAAGCTCTTCCATATTTATTTATTTATTTTTTGAGTAGTCACTCTATCTCTCTGGTCAGATATTCTTTCGTGGCTTTATTTCCAGGCTGTAGAAGAGTTGAGGGTTGCTTCCTATATCTGGCTCCATGATCTTCCTCTGTAGGAATTCCAATTGTTATGGAGTATAACCCAAGATTAGAAGTTCCATTGTATCACAAGTTCAGAATTTCACTTACAAGAACCAATATAATTTATGGTATGATATTTCCTACTTTCCCTTATCCTTGCTTCTCTTTCTAAAGTTTTCCATTCCCAGAAAAACCACTATTGTCCTGAGCCATTTGCTCACATTTATGTTACTATGTAGTAACAGCTAGAGCATCAGCCCCTTGTTATGGTTTGAGTATGAGGTGTCCCCTCGAAACTCATGTGGGACAATGCAGGAATGATCAGAGGTAAAGGGATTAGATATGAGAGCTGTAATCTAGTTTTTAATAATATTATTATATTAATAATAACTTGAATTAATTATATAATAATAACTTGAACTAATTATTATATTGACTAATAAGTTGAAAGAACTATTATACTGTAGGCAAGTAGGGTGTGGCTGGAAAGACTAGGTGACTGAGGTCGTGCCCTTAGAGATTATATTTTGTCCCTGCATCCTCCCTCTCTGCTTCCTGACTGCCCTGAGCTGAGCAGCTGTCCCCTTCCATGCCCTTCCATCATGATGTTCTGCCTTACCTCAGACCCAGAGCAATAGAATCATCTATCTATGGATTAAATCTCTAAAACTAGAAGCTGAAAATAAACTTTTCCTCCTCTAAGTTGTTCTTGTTAGGTATTTTGATCTCTACAGGGAAAAGCTGACTAACAACCCTCAACTCCTAAATTACTTAGACCTTGGATTCTCTCTTCTAGGGAAGATTTCTCCCTGGGTCCACATTTGAACCTGCTGAAAACAGACTTATAAAATGGGTGTGTTTTTCTTTTGCTTTCCAAACCTGTGTCTTTGGGTCCAGTGGGAGAATCTGCATAGGCTCCTGCTTCAAACATTCTTTTTCCTTGAATTCCTTGACCTTCAAAAACTCTTTCCACTCCACTTACAGAAGGAGTACCCCTTGCATCTGTAGTTATCTACAGCAGAGCAATCTGATCAGAGTGCCTCTAGAAATCCATTTTTTTTTTTACTTTGGTGCTTTTCAATATCCTTCTGAAAAGGCCAGTTGAGATTTTAGCATTTCAATGTGTTTCTCAACATGCTTCTTTGATCCACTTCTTCTTAACTACCTGTAAAACTAATGATGCTGAGTTTAAATGGCTTTCTTTTTTTCTTTTTTTTCCCATAGATCAAATTTTACCTGCAAGATCAAAGCCTTTTATGAGAATTTTCTTACCCTTTAAGTTTCTGATAGTTTTCTTATAAAATGCAACAACAGTTTTCTGTTGTCAGTTTTCCATTCCTTGCTGATAATAGTTTTCCCTCAGCTTATGGGAAATTCTGATAGAGTCATTGTGTTAGATATGAACTTTTTAATATAACAATTAAGTTTTTTTTTTTATAAGTGCACTCATCTTTTCTTTACCTCACTGTAAGGACATGGTACAACTTTCATACAGTAGTGATCTACATTCTTCTTTATTTTTATGGATGAAATCCAGAAAAGAACTTTGCTGGAATGCATACTACGCTAGAATCTGAGTCCCCCAAAGTCTATGCCATTAACAAGATTTAGTAATAAATCTGTCCCTCAGGACTTGGTTGGTGAAAGAGAGGAAAAAAGACAAAAGGTTTCTGGTAAAAATACATCCATATGAAAGTCAAAACTTCTATACAGAGATTTTAACAATTCTGAAGTGACTCTTCAATTGTCTTGGAAATGAATATGAACATTCAAGCAGGAGAGATGCAGAGTACTTGTTCAAGGAAACTTATTTTTCCTCTCTTGGGCTCACAATTAAACTACATTTCATAGTCTCCTTTTCAACTACTGAAGTCTTTCAATTGGACAGAAGTAAATATAATGGTTATGTGTATCACAATCAAAGCTGACTCATTAAAAACCTGCAATGTCATTCTCCATATGTGTTTGTCTGTTTCCCCTTATCTACCAAAGACAGCTGATTCTGCTGAGTATTTCAAGGCCCCCGGGAACAGTGGGACCACAAATAGGAGAATCCTTGGTTCCTGAGAGAGTTGGTGGAGCAGAACATCCATGCTTTCCCTCCATCCTATTGCCCTTCATATGAATAAAGAAAATAGAATTCCAGTTTGCTAAGCCACTAAAGTTATTTGAGCAAATAGGCCTGCCCTGCATAATACAATCAGATAAAGATTGATATAAGAGCTTTTTTTTCTGTGTCAAAGATGGATTTATTCAGCACTGGGGGAGATTTTCTGGCTCAAAGCTCAAATAGCAGTGTCCTGAAATCAAAGCCACTCAAAATCAAAAGAGGTTTCTAGCACTTTAAAAAAATATTTTATTTCCTTATCTATTAAAAGAACTACCTAGTGATAGCTCACAATTCTTTTCTTCTTGGAACATTTTCCTTTTATATTCTACCTAGTTACTACATATGATTTTTCTTAGCATTTTTTTGCTATATTAATACTACTGCACAAGTAGGGGTGACCCAAGTAAGCTAAAGATACAAAATTAAATATCACAAAATATTGTGAGCTCACCAGGGAAAAATATAAAGAAAATTTTCCAGGAAAATATCATTAGTTAGAGAATGATTAAACAAAAGTCCAAATTGGCTCCTTTCTCTTGATAATGTTCAAAATGAGCACTGTCAAATTGGTGGGTAGGGTGTAATGGTGCCAAAAGGGCACTGAAATAGCAGTTTTTATGAATTTGATAGCAAAATAATTGCAGATCTTCTTTTTAATTGATGGATACACTGGACATGACTTTTCACATTCTAAATAATATTGCATATTGAATACTGCTAACTGTTATCTATTATACCACATAGAATTTCACCAACAATCACAGATAGAAAGGAATTCTTCTTTAAATTGTTTTTTTATTTCTATCTTACATTTTTACCCCACACATAAAGACATAAGTTGCACATATTACTGGAGTGCTGTTTTAATCATCTTTTTCACTGCTGTGAGTAAAGGCTCTGACCAGAAAAATTTTGAAAGAGGAAAAGTTTATTTGAAGGCTCACAGTTTCGGAGGTCTTAGTCCACAGAAGGTGGGCTCCATTCCTCAGGGCTCGTGGTAAGCCTGAACATCATGGCGGAGTGTGTGGCAAAGGGAAGCAACTCACATTATGGTGATCATGAAGCAGAGAGTGACTCCACTCTCCAGATACAAATATATACACCGAAACTACACCCTAATTCCTACCTCCTCCAGCCTCACCCTTCCACTTAAGTTACCACTCAGTTAATTCCTATCAGGGGATTAATCCACTGATTGGATTAAGACTCTCATAACCCAATTGTTTCTCCTCTGCACCATTTTTGCGTTGTCTCACATGTGGGCTTTTCCAGGATACTTCACATTCAAATCATAATAGATATCATATAAGGTTTGATACATGTATACATTGTAAAATATTTAAATCAAATTAAACAGAATTCCAATTATTCTGAAAACATGTTAGCAAAATACAGGGTGAAAGCTTATATATCACAGCATCTTTGAATTATATCTGTAGGTTTGTTATACAAATTATTTATAGATATGTGGGTGAAAGTTTATTTAATTTCTTGCTAAGATCAAATTAGGTGCTCATAGGGTAATAAGATGTAAAATAGTCCATTTTATTGTAGCATTTTTGAAATATAGAAATAACTATACTGATAAAAATGAAGTATAACCTGAAATTTCTATCCAAAGGCTGTCTATATTGTAATCAACTGAAATTCAATCTATATGGTTCAATGAATATATTGGAAAGATAATGGGATATTTTACAGAATAAAAATAGAATTGAAAACTGAAGACTCGGGAGAAAGAAGAATACTGAAGACTCAGGACCCCAAAAGCATGAGATTCAGAAATATTCTAGAATACTGCTATCACTGAAGAAAGGTATTGTAGTAGTTATTTACTGCTGCATAACAAATCACTCTTAGAGTCTTAAAATAAGAATATTTATTCACCACAGTTTCTGTGGATGAGAATCGCTTAGCTAGATCTTTGATTCAGGACTATCTACTTATCTTAAGACTCAATTAGGAAAAATCTTCTTCAAAGATTAGCAGCATGATTGTGAGCAGGATTCAGTTCCTTGTGAATGTTGGAATGAGGGCTCCTGTTTTGCTGGATGTTGGCAACATGGACATCTCTGATGTGAGAGCTTGCTTCATCAAAGTGGGCAAGGTGAGAAGGCAATCAAGTATCAACAAGACAGAAGTCATAGTCTTCTGCTACCTAATCCCAGAAGTAGCATCTCAATCTTTACACCAATTTGGCCCTATTCTATTCATTAGAAGCAAGTCACTAGGTCAAGCTCACACTTACAAAAGGGGATTTACAATGGCATGAATCCCTGGAGGGAGGATCGTTGGAAGCCATGTCAGATGCTGCCTACTACACTTCCTCTCTGTTTGGCTTCAAAGTTTCATATTCCAAGGGGAATAAATTAAGAAAATTCAGTGCGGTTGTTTGGGCAGTTAATTATGTGGGGAGGGGACATAAAGAACAGATCTAAAATTCACACATCAGGTCTATTTCTAGAGAGAAAGAGATTAGCATACATTGGTGAAAGATGAATCCACTGCATATGTCTGTAATGATACATGGTGGCCAAAATAAATTGTTGAAGGGGACACTTTCAAACAATATTACATAGTATTAATATCTTTCTTTAAACACAAACCTAATGCTTATGCCTTTACATTATTACTAAAGTGGTTAATCTTAATAAGATTATTTCCCTATTTTATTCATAGGGGATCAAAACATTCATAGCAATTAATCCCAAAAGGAATGAAAGTAGTAATACAAGGTATAATTGATTCCTTATTTTACTAAGGTTAAAATGGAGTTAAAGAATATATCAGATAAAGTCTATACTATTGTCAATTGAGACTTTGCAATTTTCTTTAGTAATTGATTATGGAGTTGAACACTTTTGAAGGCCAAGGTACCTAATTTAGTCATTTTTTGTACAATTTAGATATATATTATCTTCTTCAGTGGAGTTAGTGTTTTACAAATGTTATGATAAAAAATGAACATAGATTTTAAACATGGCATAGAAAGCATTCTTTTTATCAGATTAGCTAGACCTTAGATCCCAAAATATATTATGAAATTGATACTGCTATCATCATAGTATTATAGTTTTACAACACAGATTTCAAGAGACAGATTGTTTCCAGAGTTGATATATCTTAAATATAAGTAAGATGTTATGGAGTGAAGAATCAAGTATCACTTAGTTCAAACAACACAGAAACAAAGAATTGAACACCTAACTATCAGACACCAAATTAGAGACCAAACAGTTCATCCCACATGGATGACTTTTGCCTGATTAGATCTTGCCTTTTATCTCTGTTTTATTACTGCACATAAAAGAGTCTTTCAATTAGTGAAGATGCTTACATGTTGATTTGTTCCTTTTAATTATTCTAAATATAGAATCACTTGAGGGTAAAAAAAAAAGTCCATGATAACTTTAAAATAAAGAATTACACATTTTTTTTAAACATTAAGGCACAGAGAAGTAGGACTTTATGATATCAGAAAAAATAATTTTCCTTCATCTTATATTGCTTGTTCAAACCAGCTTTGTGTGGTTAATTCTGCCTTTATCCCTCATTTAATTTCCAAATTGGTCTCCACAGCTTTGCTGTTTTCTCATTTAGTAAAAACAACTTTAGCCGCCTTAGTCCTCCAAACAGTCTGAGTTTAACAATAACATATTCAATCCAGAAAATTATCAAAACTTTGAATTTCTAGGTTATTAGCTCATATCATACCCCCAGAAGTAAAATTTAAATGTATGTGCTCTAACTATCAAGAAAATATGGTGACAGCATGCTGAATACTACATATTCACACTCCATAGTCTAAATTTGTTGCTGAGTCAAGGCAGACATTCCTGCCATTCAGTAGTCATGTGAATGTATCCTGACCAATGAAATGCAAGCAAAACTTACATATTTCAGTTCTAGGACTGGACCATTAAAACAACCTGTTAGAGTTTGGATGTGAGGAGTCCCCTAAAAGTTCACGTGTGAGACAGTGCAAGAAGGTTCAGAGGAGAAATGACTGGGTTTTAAGAGTCTTAACCCAATGAGTGATTAATCCCCTGATAGAGATTAACTGAATAGTAACCGAAGCAGTACGGTGTGGCTGGAGTAGTTGGGAACTGGGGACGTGGCTTTGGGTTATATATTTGGAACTAGAGCCCTCTATCTCTCTGCTTCCTTATCATGATGTGAGCTGCTTCCCTCTGCCACTTTCTTGCACCATAATGTTGTGCCTCACCTGGAGCCCCAAGGAATAGAGCCAGCCTTCTATGGATTGAGATCTCTGAAATCGTGAGCACTCAAAGAAACTTTTCCTCCCCTACAATTGTGCTGGTCAGGTCCTTTAGTGACCACAGCGAAAAAGCTAACTAAAACACATACCCAGATATTCTCTATTTTTTTTTCCAGTGCTGACTGAATGTCAATCCTCAAGGCAACCTTGGAAGATACATATTGAATCGAGGTGATGGATATTTGGATGTTTGTTGTGATATTTTAATACCTTTATTTATTTTTTCATAATATAAAGTGGCAAACAATGAAATTAGTGGGGAAAGAAAATAGGAACAAATCTGCTTCCCAACTCAATCCCCTGACTGTGATGTCATGGGTCAATTTGACATTCCCTTGTTTAGCAGATTTCTCAAGTGAATGTCATGTACAAGTCCTCTATGTTTTGCAAATTCCTGGGATCATCTATAAATCCCAGTCAGTGTTTCCTGAAGCTGCTATCACAGTGAAGTGTGATGCCTGCCATCCTTCTTCATGGGAGCAGAGACTCACAGCACATGGTGGAAAATAAATCCACTGAAAACCTTTCTATAAATACAACCTACCTTGTTTCCCTAATTCCTTTTCCCTTTTAATGTTCTAGCATATGTGGAAAATAGATAAACACAAAGTTGCTATATGTGTAATGAAGTTCTTCCTGATGAGGGTGGAATCCAAAACTAATAAACTTTACAAGGAAAAAAAAAAGCCAAGTTTCTAAAGTTCCAATAAAATCAAGTTCTATAAAGCACGATAGCATGATTTAAGACACTTTAAACACAGGGGAACAAGAGTCCCCTGGGGAACGAAAGAGCAAAACCTCATGAAAATGAGCCTGTAGTCACAAATAGAAACTACAAGATAACTAAAAGTGAAGAATAGTAGAAAAAATAGCAATCTGATTAAAATTGTTACACTCTAAAAGTAAAATAAATGTTCAAATTATAATAATAATAAATAAATAATAAAGGTGAAGATGAATAGAAGCCATATGAAAAAGCAGGGTAATATTTAAAATGCAGATTGATTAGAAAAAGAACAAAGTAGCAAACCTAGGAGAGAAAAGCATAAATTCCACGAAGTAAAATGACATATAAATAAAACCAATCTTACTCTAGTGAAAGGGGTAAATTTCAGAAGAATAGATACTGATAAATAATTTAGGGACTGAAACTTTGACCTAAGTAAGTCACTCACAATGCAGCATAGAGAATAAGAATTAGAAAAATTTGTAGCAAATAGAAACAACCCACACCACTGAGTAAAGGTACCTACAATGCACCATCCAGTAAACTAACTCTCTCTTTCCTTCTCTCCCTCCCTTCCTATTTCCCTTCCTCCACAAGCACATTACCCTCAACATTACGAATCAGTTAGAAAAATACAATAAAACACTATTTTACAAAAAAAGGAAATAGATGCCAAATATATAAGTAAGGATGTGGAGAAAAGAAAGTTCTTATACATTATTGATGTGGATATTAATTAAAACCACCTTTTCAGGAAACAGCATTGAAGATATGCATATTCTATGACTCATCAGTTCCCCAGGAAGGTAGGAAGCCTCGGCTCTTTACAGTTTTATTTACAACAGAAATAAAAATAGAACTTGGCTTCATTATTTATTGATGGGTGGGGATTAATAAATTATTATGGAATCACAGAATGAAGTCCAAGACAACAGTTAGCATGAAGGGAAGGAATATAAATTAATGAACAATGATAATTTTCAAAAAATAAAAAAGACTTTAATGAATTTTTTAAAAAGACAATTTGTTTCCTTTTCTTCAATGTGTGGCAGTCATGGGAAACATCCTTACCGCTCCATTCCTATTGGTTCTCACATTCTCTCTCCCTCTCCCCTTCCCCATCCCTTACCGCTCCTCTTTTTCTCTCCTTCTTTTTTTTTTTTTCTCCCTCTCCTTTAAAGAGCTCCTGATCTAGGATTACAAATGCTTGGAAATACTATATTTTCTGGATTTAACCACACATATAGAGTTTCTAAGACTACAAAGGTGGTGGAATATTTGAATATCTGAAAGTCGCTGTCTTAAACAGTTATCTTAATGAGTTCAGTCAGTGATTATCTGTCTAGTGAACTTTCCAGGCCACCATAGCTTTTTCTATTACTAACTTGCCTCTTCCAAGTAATCTCCACTCCTTTCTTTAACAATGGATATCATTTCTCTCACCCTAATTTCAGACATGTTTTCTGACCTTTTTATTCTACTGAACATCTCTCATCCTAATTTCAGAGATGTCCTCTGTTTTTCTATCTTTTTGTCCTATTGAACATATTTGTTTGTATCAACAAGTTTCTAGAGGTATTTCTTTAGTTTTCTAATGTACCTTAGCAGTCACTATCTCTTTAACTCTTCCCTATAACATTTTCTCTTTGGGAATCATTTCATGAGTTTTTATTCAATGTTGGATAGAGAATAAATGTCAGTCCTGTTGACTGAATAATTTCACTTCTTCCTAAGGATTTTTACATTGAAGCAACTCTATATTAAGAAAAACCAAGATTTGTCATCTTACCCAGACATAGGTTCAAATGTTGTCTTATAGCTGACAGATCAGTCTGCACTAAGACGAAGAGAGATGGTAAGTTATGTCTTAGAATCATTCAGAAGCCATGTTTGGAAAAAATCCACACTAAACTTTTCTGAATAAATTACACATGCCTTTGTAAGTTGTGAGATGAGTTTATTCACACTTACGTGTGTTTCTGAATTTTGCACCAATGAGTAGAGCTTCTTGATTTCAGAGAATTTATTTTGCAATTTAAGAAATTTCTTTTTAGAATGATCTGATTTGAGATAAAAACTTCCTTATGCCATTAGCTAAGGTGGAGGGAGACATTATTAATTCTTGGTAAACTTAGTGAAACTAGACAGTTGATCTGAGTTTGAAAGACCTTTTCGCTTTTAGAATAGGTTTTTCTCTTGATTTTTGAATAATGTAGTTTTAAAATTATTTCTTAGTTGTTGATGGACCTTTATTTTATTTATACATTTATATATGGTGCTGAGACTCGAACTCAGTGCCTCATACATGCTAGGCAAGTGCTCTATCACTGAGCCTAAATAATGATTTTTGTCCAAATAAAATTTCCTAGAAAAGCCAAAAAGTTCTACCAGATATCCAAATATTTGATCTAAAAATTTGTTAAATATTCAGAATTTTGGGAAAATCTAGACAACTGTTCTAAAGTTTGATAGGGGTATCTGCTACTTCCCTCACATCAGCATCTATCCAGATTATGATGTAATATATGTTCATGAATTTTTTTTTAATTTTTTATTCTATTTTTTTATTGGTTGTTAACAGCATTACAAAGCTCTTGACATATTGCTGAGGGCCACTGCCAAGTAGATATGACGCATCGATATTTCCTTGCCAGCATACCCCACGTTAAATGGACTTGCCTTGGAAATTTGCTGTGACCTTGCATGTGTGTTTGAGAAAGGTGACCCTGCTCAATGACCAGGGTGGATCCAGGATTAGGGTGTATCCTGTAGTTTGAGGAAGTATCCCACTCCTTGGGTTAAGGGCGTTCCCAGTTTAAGACCTTGGGTTTTAGGGAAGTTCGATGTTGAGGATTATTGCTGCTGGAAATAGGGCGTTCCTGCTACCTGAGCTCCCTTTGAGTTCTCCTGAGATTCAGAGAGTATTTTGGGAAAAAAGCCTCGTGGAGTAGGTGAATTGGGCGGCAGGAGAACTGGGATTGCCCCAGAGCGTGTGTGTGGAGGCCGGTGTGAGTTCGGGAATAAAGAATTGCTGTTTGAATCTACAAAGCTGTGTGGTGGCTCATGATTCTGTGCCCAGCCAGACTGCGGCAACATATCATATTTCATACATTAGATTCAAGTGGGTTATGAACTCCCAATTTTACCCCAAATGCAGATTGCAGAATCACGTCGGTTACACATCCACATTTTTACATACTGCCATATTAGTGACTGTTGTATTCTGCTACCTTTCCTATCCCCTACTATCCCCCCTCCCCTTCCCTCACATCTTCTCTCTCTACCCCATCTACTGTAATTCATTTCTCTCCTTCTTTATTTTCCCATTCCCCTCACAACCTCTTATATGTAATTTTGTATAGCAATGAGGGTCTCCCTTCATTTCCATGCAATTTCCCTTTTCTCTCTCTTTCCCTCCCATCTCATGTCTCTGTTTAAACTTAATCTTTTCTTCCTGCTCTTCCTCCCTACTCTGTTCATAGTTGCTCTCATTATATCAAAGAAGACATATGGTATTTGTTTTTTAGGGATTGGCTAGCTTCACTAAGCATAATCTGCTCTAGTGCCATCCATTTCCCTGCAAATTCTATGATTTTGTCATTTTTTAATGCTGCGTAGTACTCCATTGTGTATAGATGCCACATTTTTTTTATCCATTCATCTACTGAAGGGCATCTAGGTTGGTTCCACAGTCTAGCAATTGTGAATTGTGCTGCTATGAACATCGATGTGGCAGTATCCCTGTAGCATGCTCTATTAAGGTCTTCAGGGAATAGTCCAAGAAGGGCAATAGCAGGGTCAAATGGTGGTTCCATTCCCAACGTTCCCAGGAATCTCCATACTGCTTTCCAAATTGGCTGCACCAATTTGCAGTCCCACCAACAATGTACAAGTGTACCCTTTTCTCCACATCCTCGCCAGCACTTGTTGTTGTTTGACTTCATAGTGGCTGCCAATCTTACTGGAGTGAGATGGTATCTTAGGGTCGTTTTGATTTGCATTTCTCTGACTGCTAGAGATGGTGAGCAGTTTTTCATGTACTTGTTGATTGATTGTATGTCCTCCTCTGAGAAGTGTCTGTTCAGGTCCTTGGCCCATTTGTTGATTGGGTTATTTGTTATCTTATTGTCTAATTTTTTGAGTTCTTTGTATACTCTGGATATTAGGGCTCTATCTGAAGTGTGAGGAGTAAAAATTTGTTCCCAGGATGTAGGCTCCCTATTTACCTCTCTTATTGTTTCTCTTGCTGAGAAAAAACTTTTTAGTGTAAGTAAGTCCCATTTGTTGATTCTTGTTATTAACTTTTGTGCTATGGGTGTCCTATTAAGGAATTTGGAGCCCAACCCTACAATATGTAGATCGGGGCCAACTTTTTCTTCTATCAGACAGAGAGTTTCTGATTTGATATCAAGCTCCTTGATCCATTTTGAGTTAACTTTTGTGCATGGCGAGAGAAAGGGGTTCAGTTTCATTTTGTTGCATATGGATTTCCAGTTTTCCCAACACCATTTGTTGAAGATGCTATCCTTCCTCCATTGCATGCTTTTAGCCCCTTTATCAAATATAAGATAGTTGTAACTTTGTGGATTAGTCTCTGTGTCCTCTATTCTATACCATTGGTCCACCCGCCTGTTTTGGTACCAGTACCATGCTGTTTTTGTCACTATTGCTCTGTAATATAGTTTGAAATCTGGTATCACTATACCGCCTGATTCACACTTCCTGCTTAGAATTGCTTTTGCTATTCTGGGTCTTTTATTTTTCCATATGAATTTCATGATTGCTTTATCTATTTCTACAAGAAATGCCGTTGGGATTTTGATTGGCATTGCATTAAACCTATAGAGAACTTTTGGTAATATCGCCATTTTGATAATGTTAGTTCTGCCTATCCATGAACAGGGTATATTTTTCCATCTTCTAAGATCTTCTTCTACTTTTCTCTTTAGGGTTCTGTAGTTTTCATTGTATAAATCTTTCACCTCTTTTGTTAGGTTGATTCCCAAGTATTTTTTTTTTTTTTTGAGGATATTGTGAATGGAGTGTTTTTCCTCATTTCCATTTCAGAAGTTTTGTCGCTGAAATACAGAAATGCCTTTGATTTATGCGTGTTGATTTTATATCCTGCCACTTTGCTGAATTCATTTATTAGTTCTAGTAGTTTCTTTGTAGATCCTTTTGGGTCTTCTAGGTAGAGAATCATGTCGTCTGCAAATAGTGATAATTTAAGTTCTTCTTTTTCTATTTTTATGCCTTTAATTTCTTTTGTCTGTCTAATTGCTCTGGCTAGTATTTCAAGGACTAAATTAAATAGAAGTGGTGAGAGAGGGCATCCCTGTCTTGTTCCAGATTTTAGAGGGAATGCCTTCAACTTTTCTCCATTCAGTATGATGCTAGCCTGAGGCTTAGCATAGATAGCTTTTACAATGTCAAGGTAAGTTCCTATTATCCCTACTTTTTCTAATGTTTTGAACATAAAGGGATGCTGTACTTTGTCGAATGCTTTCTCTGCGTCTATCGAGATGATCATATAGTTCTTATATTTAAGTCTATTGATGTGGTGAATAACATTTATTGATTTCCGTATATTGAACCATCCTTGCATCCCAGGGATGAATCCTACTTGATCATGGTGCACACTTTTTTTGATGTGTTTTTGTATTCGATTCGCCAGAATTTTATTGAGGATTTTTGCATCTAGGTTCATTAGAGATATTGGTCTGTAGTTTTCTTTCTTTGAGGTGTCTTTGTCTGGTTTCAGAATCAGGGTGATGTTGGCCTCGTAGAATGAATTTGGAAGAGCTCCCTCTTTTTCTATTTCCTGAAATAACTTAAAAAGTATTGGTATTAATTCTTCTTTAAAGGTTTTGTAAAACTCCGCTGTATACCCATCCGGTCCTGGGCTTTTCTTGGTTGGTAGTCTTTTGATTGCTTCTTCAATTTCATCCATTGATATTGGTCTGTTCAAATTGTGTGTATCCTCCTGACTCAGTCTGGGCAAATCATATGACTTAAGAAATTTATCAATGTCTTCACTATCCTCTATTTTATTGGAATATAGGTTTTCAAAATAATTTCTAATTGTCTGCTGTATTTCTGTAGCATCTGTTGTGATATTGCCTTTTTCATCCTGTATGTTAGTAATTTGAGTTCTCTCTCTTCTTCTCTTCATTAGCATGGCTAAAGGTCTGTCGATCTTATTTATTTTTTCAAAGAACCAACTTTTAGTTTTGTTAATTTTTTCAATAGTTTCTTTTGTTTCCATTTCATTGATTTCTGCTCTGAATTTGATTATTTCTTGCCTTCTGCTACATTTGCTGTTGGTTTGCTCTTCCTTTTCTAGGGCTTTGAGATGAAGTGTGAGCTCATTTATTTGTTTTGGTTTTTTCTTTTTTTGAGGAATGACCTCCAGGCGATGAATTTCCCTCTTAAAATTGCTTTCATTGTGTCCCATAGATTCTGATATGTTGTGTCTGTATTTTCATTTATCTCTAAGAACCTTTTTATTTCCTCCTTTATGTCTTCTGTAACCCATTGATCATTCAGTAACATATTGTTCATTTTCCATGTGATGTAGGATTTTTCCTTCCTTCTTTTATCATTGATTTCCAGTTTCATTCCATTATGATCAGATAAAATGCATGGTATTATCTCCACCCCTTTATATTTACTGAGGGTTGCCCTATGGCATAATATATGGTCTATTTTTGAGAAGGATCCATGTGCTGCTGAGAAAAAAGTATATCCATTTGATGATGGTTGATATATTCTATATATGTCAGTTAATTCTAGGTTATTGATTGTGGTATTGAGTTCTATAGTTTCTTTATTCAACTTTTGTTTGGAGGATCTGTCCAATGGTGAGAGAGGTGTGTTGAAGTCACCCATAATTATTGTGTTGTGGTCTATTTGATTCTTGAACTTGAGGAGAATTTGTTTTATGAATGTCGCAGCACCATTATTTGGTGCATAAATATTGATGATTGTTATGTCTTGTTGGTGAATGGTTCCTTTTAACAGTATATAATGTCCTTCCTTATTCCTTTTGATTAACTTAGTCTTGAAGTTGATTTTATTCGATATGAGGATGGCCACCCCTGCTTGCTTATGAGAACCGTGTGCGTGGTATATTTTTTCCCATCCTTTCACCTTCAGCCTGTGTATGTCTTTTCCAATCAGATGTGTCTCCTGGAGGCAGCATATTGTTGGATTTGTTTTTTTAATCCATGATACCAGCCTATGTCGCTTTATTGGAGAGTTTAAGCCATTAACATTCAGAGTTACTATTGATATATGGTTTGTACTTCCAGCCATGTTTGATTATTTATCCTTTTTTTTAAAAAAATTAGTTTGTTTCTCCATGATTATCTTTCCTCTCGCCCTCTATCTTTACTAAGGCACTTCCCACTGATGTTTTTGGTTATTGTTTTTCATTTCTTCCTCGTGTAGTGTTTTGCTCAAAATGCTTTGCAATGCTGGTTTTCTGGCTGCAAATTCTTTTAATTTTTGTTTATCATGAAAGATTTTTATTTCGTTGTCATACCTGAAGCTTAATTTTGCTGGATACAGAATTCTTGGTTGGCATCCATTGTCTTTCAGTGTTTGAAATACATTGTTCCAGGATCTTCTCGCTTTCAGCATCTGTGATGAAAAATCCGTTGTTAACCTTATTGGTTTACCCCTGAATGTAATCTGCCTCCTTTCTCTTGTAGATTTTAATATTTTCTCTTTGTTCTGTATATTGGATATCTTCATAACAATGTGTCTTGGCATTGGTCTACTGTGATTTTGTGTGCTCGGTGTCCTGTATGCATCTTCAATTTGTATATCTGTTAACTTTTTTTTTTTCTGGAAAGTTTTCTGTAATTATTTCATTCAGCAGGTTACTCATTCCCTTGGTTTGAATCTCTGTACCTTCTTCTATCCCGATGACTCGTCAGTTTGGTTTTTTTATGTTATCCCATAACTCTTGGATGTTTTTCTCGTGATTTTTTACCAGCCTTTCTGAGTTGGCTAGACTCTTTTCAAGATGATATATTTTTTCTTCATTATCTGACATTCTGGCTTCTACTTGCTCCACTCTGTTAGTGATACTCTCAATTGAGTTTTTAATTTGGTTTATCGTTTCCTTCATTTCTAGAATTATTGTTTGATTATTTTTTATAATCTCTATCTCCTGATAAAGATGTGTAACTTCTTTTATCTGCTTATGTAATTCATTCTCAATGTGTTCTTTCGCTGCTTGAATTTGCTGTCTTGTATCCTCTTTAAGGTTCCATTCCATCTGTCTAAGGTGTTCCTTGAGTTCTTTATATGACCATTTTTCTGATGACTCTAGGTCCTTCTGAATGTTTAGGCTGTCCTGCATTGTTTGTACTCCTTTTCTTCCTTGTTTTTTCAAGTTGCTCATGTTACTTCTTGTTCTATTTGACTGCTGAGTTACTGTTTACTCCTATAAATTTATTTGATGCTGTAGCCGCAGGTTTCAATGAAGTTATCTCCTCCACCGCAGTCTGGTGACGTCAGTTCTCTGCCATGGTGGTATCTCTTGCAAATGGTGGCAGTTCGGTTCCCTTTGCCGGGTGACCAATGCAACGGGTGGGTCCTTCCTGTCTCTCCCAAGCCCCGTTTCAAATCTTTGGCCACTACCTATGAAGGCTCGGTTGGCATTTACCTCCGTAGGAACAGAAGGGCCAACCAGTTGTTTCAGCCAGATGGATTAGTGCTGAGTCACAGCTGTTTGCCTGCAGGAAGCAGGCAAACGGGAGCTTGAATTCAGCCAATCTGGGCTCAGTGTGTGTTCTGAGAGGCCCAGACTGTTCGTCCCAGATCCACGTCAGTTCAGCATTGCCTAATGATCCTGAGCAAACAGAATTTAGATTGTTTATGACTCCCTATGCCCGCACAGCTGAAGAGGTCAGAGACTTGATCTCTCCGCGCCCGCCGCCATGTTGGAATCTACTGAGTCATTTATAAACCACAGCTTCCTTTACTGTCTGAAATTTTCTAGATTCACAGCCTGGGCACAGCTCAGCTAGGTTCTCCTCAAGGTTGCCATCAGTTTGTTGGGTAGAGCTTGCTCCTCATGGGCAAGCTTGGCTGGAGAAGATCTGCTTCCAGAGCCCTCAGACTGTCTGCAGCATTCACCTCCCTTGAAATTTTTTCCATAAGTCTTTATTATTTCTTTGAATTTTCAGCGAATCACCTTAAGAGAGACTGACTTAAGTTTTTGAGAAAACATTATAGCACAATTTGTGTTGTTTCATTTCTGAACAAATTAATCCAGTAACATGATACATAAGACAATTACTGCCTTTCTTAGCCATTCAAAACCATAGGGATAATGGAAACAGAAGAGAAATTTTTCTATCCTGAATATTTGGGGACACAGAACTTCTAGTGACCTTAAAAAAATTCAAACAGCTTTGAAGAGAGGTAACAATTATTTTTAACCTATCATGGTTCTTTAGTATTACTAAATGCAACAATCTAAAAATAAAGTGGTCCTTACTAAAACTTGCAGTGGAACAATTGGTACAATGAGAGTAAATGACATACTTACATATATCCTTGTGATAACATGACATACTCACATGTAACCTAATACATATGTCAGATAATAATTAATTAACAATATCTAACACTAATATGATGGAGGGTACCATTCATTGAGCAAGCACACTTATTTACAGCTTGCTAGTAGAAGTGTCCCCTCCTAATCTACAGTTTTATTATCTTCCATTTTATCCCTCATACTTAACTGAGCCATCTATTTCACTTTTTAGTTTAAAATTTTCAGTGGGTCCTCACAAATTTCTGTATTAAATCCATCTCCTAGAATAACATATAAAACACTTTGTGTCAATCAGCTTACATGGTTTTTTGTAGACCAAAAGAATGGCCCCCAAATAACTAACTTATAGTAACAAAAATTTCCTGCTCATGATAGAAGCCATTAGGCTGACTACAGCTCTGCTTCAAATTTTTATTTTGGGAAACAGACAGAAGCTGTAAACCCAGTCTAAGCATGCAACGAAGAATAAAAGTACATATGGTAGACTGAATGCTGGTTCTTACTTTGGTGGCAAGGTTAATCCTAAATTTTGTTCTCATTTTATTGGCCAAAGGAAGTAACAGTGAGAGGAAAATATCATTTAAATATGAAATATCATATCCTTACAAGGATGGATGTTGAAAGGAGAAGCAATAATCTATTACTTCTTTGTAAATTTATTTTTATCAATATCTCAGCTAAAGGATTTCATATTATTTTTCATAACTTGCCTTTTCCTAATGTGCCATGTTTGCCCAAGAATCTAAAAATTTTAATTGGCTATATCTTATTTTCTTCCAATTTTTACTCACAACTCCATATGGGCCCTTTTAGCTTCGAGAATCTATGCATTATATGTACATATTGATCAGGAAATTCTTTATAAGTGCTTATCCATATCAATGAATACCTGCTGCTCTTGCACAGCTTCTCAAGATGAGGGTTTTATTATAAGGAGGTTCAGAAGACTACCAGAGACCTGGCATGGTAGCGCACACCTGTAAAACCAGCTACTTTGGAGGCTGAAGCAGGAAGACCACAAGGTCAAGGCCAAGCTGAGCAACTCTGAAAGACCCTGTCTCAAAATAATAATTAAAAAGGTCTGGGGATATAGCTCAGTGGTCAAGTGTCTCTGAGTTCAATGCCTAGTATGGAAAGAAGAAAAAAAAAGAATGAAAGAGAGAAAACCAGACTGTCAGAGAGATACCCAACTTTGCTTCCATTTGAAGACATTTATACATATTTCTTGAGTTCTGATGTGGCCCTGAGTTATCAAAGCCACCATTATATTTTTTCTGGCAGAAGGTTTCCTTGCAGGCCATTTGCAGTTTTGTTCATGGTATCCAGACCATACTTTATCCCATGGCAAACAGATGATTGTGATTATAGTAGCTAAAGAAGAATGCCACTGTTACCAAAAAATACAGAGGCAGGGAAATGGAGTTGTTAGATGGAAATGTTAACATTGTAAGGCTGGAACACTGGTGCTCTTCTCTACCTCTGGGAACTCTTCAGACTCCACATCTCAGAGGACTGTACTCTCTGAGACTTCAGGGTTTCCTAAACTGGAGTCTATCTGAGAGATTATGAGGTTCCCATGGTCTTCTGTATTTTAAGAAGAGATGAGAGCTGGCACAACTGTCAGCTGTCAGTAAAAGCCAGTGGGGTTATCGAGTACATGGTTAATGGGTTAAAGTCTATAATTTGAGAGCTGATAGGAACTCTTCAAATGATCCAAAGTCTAGAGAATCCTGAACATAACTAGCCGCACATCAGAATCATCCTGGCCAATTTTTAAATTACAAATATTGGAATCAAAGAGATGCTGATATTTTAGATCTGGAATAAAGAACAGAAAACTTGGTCATTGAAACCAACCCTCTATTTACACTCCACCAATCTCTCTTTTCTTCCCACAGTACCCAATTCCAGAAGCCACAGAGAGCAGGTACATAAAAATGTGATTAAATGTCATGTAGTATGAATTTACAATCTTTTTTTTCTGATAGTATATCTCATACTTGTCCTGTAAGAAGAATTAAAGCTCGAATATTATTTTAGCATATGATATTTTGGTCAGTTTTATTAGTTTGGATGAACATGTCTGACTTCTTCCTTTTGGTTCCTACCTGAATAACACTCTCAAATAAATAAATAAAATTGCTGAGTGTAACCTACTTTGCTGAAAAAGAATGCTATGAACATCCTGATGTATTTATTAATTTTCATCCCAATACAAAACTAGTTTCCTAATTCAAAGTAATAAATAAAGTGATGAATTTTGTGACCTTAATCATACTGATGAAATGCATGCAAGATCACAGCAGGATTCTAAGCTCATTATACCTTTTTGGTCTCCATACACCTTACACACAGCTCAAGTCTGTGTCTCTAACATGTTCAGGGACACATGTCTTGTATCCCTGGATGCACTTGACTTCTGGTAACTTTATATTTCTTCCAACATTTCATGGATCAAATATCTCTTTGTACTCCACCTTCCGATTTATCCTTCCTTTTGTTCTCTCAGGACCTGCTATGTTCCCCACTACACTCCTCTGCTTATAAAATCTAAAACACTTTATCCTGTGTCTGGAGTTTTGCTTTTTATGAGTAATTATACCTAATTCTTAAATAGTCTCTTTTAAAAAGAGAATAATACTACCACTTTAAAAAGAAAAAAAAGAATCTGGATTAAGTTTAAAGTTTCTGCAACACACGTACGAATAGTCCTGTTTCAGATGACACTGACTATCCAAAAGCAGCCTCATTAGTTTTTAGGTTCCATAGTGATTAGTTCCAGGACTGACTTGTTTTGTTCCTTGTTTTGTTGTTGGTGGTGTCTTATCCCCACTGTTGGCCACGAGCCATCATGACATAATTGTCATCACCTGATCTTTTGTGAATTTAGACGATGCTATTCATATTGTCATCACATCCACTGAATCATGTGTGTAATTGGTATCTCTCACCTTGAATTTTGCTGCTATTTACAACATTTTTCAAAAGACTGTTACAATTTACTATTAAAATAAAGAGTGTATACACAATGTCCTGGACACAAAACAGCATGATATATGATCAAATACTACATATAAAAGGAACTCTAAAAAATAAATAAGTAGAAAAGAAATCTAAAATTCCCATCAAATAAATACCCTACATAAAAAAATCATGCCATTCTATCATCAGCAGGTATTCTTTTTTCCTTCCTAGTGGTATATAAAATAATGCGTTTCACACTGAATTTTGCCAAAAGAGCTTTGCGTTCAACTTTACTTATGAATTGAAATGGCCAGGTAGCTAATTTCATGCATTGAGATATGTTGAAATAAAAAGAAAGTCATCTTTTAAGTAGGTCAACTTAACTGGCAGTTGATAGATGATCTCTTCATTCCTTCTCACTGGACTGAGAACATGACTTAAGATCATGTGTCCTTGAACACATGATGAATATGACAGATGGGACCAATCTAAACATTTTGTGATTTTCATGGGTTCAAGATACCAGCCTTGATCTTCCTACATCCAAATTCCCTAACACAGGAGTAAAATAAAGCCTCTAATTTTTATTACTCTTCAGATAACTATGTAACTCAAAGCCAAGGACAAACCTTAACATAGATTGAAATGTATAACATGAAGTTTCTTTAACTTTGAATAGCTCCCTGATAAGCTTATTTCCAAATAGCTCAATAAGTATGATTTTGCAGGATATTGTACTTGGTCTTCTTTTATTTATGTAATACGTGTTCACTGTTTTAGCATATGCTTATTAATGGACTTTTCCCAATGTAAATGCTAAATATAAATGGAAATAAATATTAGATACAAAATTTAACAAAAATGTATCAAAATATACCTGGTAGAATTAAAGTGAATGAGGTAAGGATGTACAATGTACTCTTTCCTTTTTTCTGTGGTTTTATTGTTTTTTTCACATTAGGGATTATATGCCCATACATATGTATAAATTCTTCCTGTGTATTCTGGAACATTTGATTGACAAATACCACACTTGGAGAAACTCTGGTGCTTCCTTTAATATCTTATTGGGCAAGCTTAGGGCTCTGAAAAGAAAGTATCTGAGTCCCCATTACACTGAGCCTCGTTCCATAATTATCTGTTACAGATAAAAAAATTCATTTCTTTTTTCCTTTCTCCTCTTTCCTGGAGATACCAGCCCTCAAACATATATCCTCTGCTCAATTTGCAAACTGAAATGAAAATTATGACAACCTGGAGTTCGTTATAACTACAAGTCTAATTAGAATCTTTTGAATTTCATTGGAAACAGGGAAAGTGCTGTATTAAGAAAAAAAATCAGAAAATTCCTGCTCTCAAGTAAGTTCAAATTTGATAAGTGAAATGTTTCAACATGTAGTTCAGAACTCTCATAGTGAAGCATTAATGCACTAGTCCCCATGACTGATTACAAGTCAGTTGTAGCAGGGGATGTAATTAAAGTCTCAGATGTTTTGAATTTCACAAATAGAAGTTTATCCTCCCTTGATGCCTTTTATCCCTGTTCAGAGTTCTTTGCAATTATTAGCTCATTAGTCCTAGTGGATTTTTTAATTTAATTGTAAATTAGTAGACCCTATAGAGTAAAATATGGAACAAACAGAATGTTAATGGCCCATTTCTTGAATGTATATAACAGTAGCTCAACTTTTATTATTTCAATATATACATTAATAATACCATCAATGGCTTCAACTCTCCTCTAAAGCACAATTCTATGCTACTCACATACTAGTACTGCACAAAATTTGTCTCAACCTGAAGATAACTTTTTATTTTGATATTTTACATCCTCATTTCAAATTTTAGCTATTGTAGACTGGCTACAGATGTTCAAATTGTGATTTTTGTGTATTTTTTGGTATATTCACGTAGCAAAATGTCTTTCATATATTAGGAACAGGACATAGAACGTTTTGATCAAATACTCTGATTGCTGAACGTGTCATTGTGATTGTTTACCAGGGATCTTATATTACTATTGCTTCCTGTTAGTACCTTGTAGTAAATTTGTATAATTTTATGTTGCCTATTCATTTTAAATATGAATTGGACTCTTAAACCAGAACCAGTGCTTAAAATATCTTTGACACTATTTTCAGTTCTGTGCCTCCCCCAGTTCCTTAACATGGACAGTCTAGATATCTGCCTTACAAGTTCTCCCTGATGACTCCTTTCCTATAGGACAGCTAGAAGTGACCTCCTCAACTAACCCGCATGATCTTCACAACCTGCATGGACTGTGTAGATTCCCCATAGTAACTACTTCTTAGTCGCTGTGTGACCTGGAATTTGTGCCTCATTGCTTTAAATTCACCAGTTAAGACTCCCTATGGAAAATCTGTTTGGATAAGTCCCTGGACTCTATAAAAGCATTGACTTATGTGTCCTTTGTAGTTTTTCCCTGCCTGCACTCCCTGACCTCTGTGTGTGGCCTCCAGGCATGCTTTGCCCCCCTTCATCCTATCCCTGGAGTTTAGAAGTAAACTTTAAAAACTTGATATCATGGTGGTTGTTTCACTGAACCTCTGCCTGCACTCCAGCTCCTTACCACAGGCCTCTGGAGGGGAATTCATGTGGAGACACTGCTGGTGGTACTATTCTGTTTGAGCCTCTGGTGGCTGCTGGGGACAGAGGCTGTCAGCTGAATTAAAACATGCCTTCACTCTAGAAAAGAAGCCATAGCATTGCCAATGTGTTTAGGGGCCTGAAAAACACTGGTATTTGTCCAGAAAAGGAAATATCGGATGCAGTTAAAGGAGTGGAAGAGGACAAAGATTTTTCATATGGATAAATGCAGAAACGAACCTTGGTATAGCTAAAATGGAGAGTAAATAAGGAAATATATGAATTGTGCAAAAACACAATTCAGTCCATAGCAGCCCAATGTGAATGCATAAGCCAACTGAACACAATAAGCCTCAATAAAGATTTTACTGTGAATTCCCAGAAATTTACTTTTCACCCCCTTCCCCCCACCAGATAAGAGCATACAAGAACAAGAGCAGGTGCAGTAATCTCATCCTCACTAGGTGGGGATGGGGATCTGATGATAATGAATTAAATACTGGAAGTAGAGCAAAGAAATGGAGACAAAGGTGTCTATTTGCTTACCATTGAACATGGGCTAAAGCTATTTCTGAAGTCAAATACTTTCCTAACCATTCGGTTACAGGAGTTAAAACATTCCCTTTTACTCTTAAGCCTAAGTATAACTTTTTATAACTTGAGACTGAAATGGAATCATAGTTAATATGATTAAATGATGGGATTAAGGATGAGGTGTCTGTGAACTTGCAAAAAAAGAGGAGGTTGTGGAATGAATACTTCTTTCTGCTTTTATGTTATTTAGATAAGACTCACTTTGATGAGTTTCTGCACAGCAATACAGCACTTTAATAACTGAACAAGCATGAACAAATTTAATATTTCTATTTCTATGAAATACTGAATCCCTTTCCACCACAGAAATATCTTATTCAAAGTCACAATTTCTTGTAACAGTCTCCCAGCAAGGAATCAAATTACATGTTTCCAGATGTTGGAACCATGCTTGGTTGGGGAAAAAAAGGGACAGCTGAACTAAGAGGAAGAGAAATAGCATAGAGGCTAGCAGGATCATAGGTCAAATTCAGTTCTTGACCACAGAAAAATGGTCTTTAACCAGAGATGATATCTAAAACAGAGGAATTAGCAATTAAGGTTAATTCAGAAGGGAAATCTGGCCTTGGGAATGGGATGGGAACTTGACTTTCAAAGTATGTAGTGATGATTGTGGTATGTCAGGTAAAGTAAGATCATCATGGAGAAATATGTTTGAATGCAGGGAGGAACAAGGCCTATCTTCCAGAAACGTGGCAGAGAATCAGAAGTCAGGCAAATGTGTTATGACACGTTTTCCTACAAGTGCCATTGATCATGAATTTTCATAATAGTGTGAGCACCTCTCTGATCTACTCGGATGCCCTATGGAAGTCCATTGTAAGGGCTTGGGGTAGTCTCTTGGATTTCCCTGGAGGTGTTGGTAATGCAGTTATACTAGTCACAGAGGAGACTTCTACCCAAGATCATCATGGAGGTGCCTGAATCTCCACCCTAATTTCCACACTCCATTTGTCTGTTAAATATGTATCATATATTTGGGGATTCAGTTCATTAGCTCTCTTTAGTTACATATAAAACAATGCTCACTAGAAACAAAAAGGGGAAGTCTTGGATGGGAATATGTGAAACAGGCAGTTGACATTATACAGAGACTGATGATGTAACATTATGTAAGGAACATAACTTCAGGTTTTCTCTCTCTCTCTCTCTCTCTCTCTCTCTCTCTCTCTCTCTCTCTCTCTCTCTCTCTCTCTCTCTCTCCCTATAATTAGGCAATTAGATAACTGTGAATATTTTAATACAAAAATAAGAGCATTTTTCCTTGGGGCCTTACACCTTGAAATTGCAGAGTCAGTGTAGAACAGCACCCTCCTGATACTTAAAATGAATATGTTGGACAACTTCCTTGCCGTCTCTGCTCTTTTCAACCCACCTTTTAATCCAGCCATTTTTATTTTTTGCAAATTCCCATAGGGTTAATCTGAAAGCAACTCACCCCTGCCTGTCTGCATGCTTTGTTTTTGTGTTCTAATTTTTCTCTGACATGGTGTTATGGGATGCTTAGGGAAACCAGCATCTCAGCACCCCAGTATCCCATAGAAATAAACATCTGATGGGGCAATCCTTGACCAATTCAATGTGAGTGCTAAAGGGATGCCCTCCTCTTATTCTGTCCTTATGTGATCAATTTTGAGGTATGTTCTACATTGTTCCTCAGAAGATTCTGGTAGAGTCCAGACAGAATCTAGCCTCAGTGTCCACAGCAGTGACCAGCTCAATACACCCCTCATTTTCACCTTCCTTCCTTGTTCCACTTCCTGACTCCTGACTTCTTTTCCCAGGAATTTCTTTCAAATATCCACACTGAAACTCTCACACTCAAATTTCTAGGGAAAATCCAGGCTACCAAAATCATGTTCTGGGTTCTATGTTAAACAGCTCGAATCACATTTTGATTTGAGGAACTTATTTATCACTGAGAAATCCCTAAATATTTTCACCGTGGACAACACTAAAAAGATGCTAGTTTTTGAGAGAAGCAAGGGATCACAATCAAACCTGACAATTAAAGATATCAGGTCTCGTAGTTTGGATCTATATTTAAAACCTTATGATTTGTTTTCTTTCTAGTGTGTACTCTGGTCTGATGCCACACAATTCTGATGATGTTTGCAATAGCTGAGGATGTTGAAAAATCATGTCTTTGGATTGCCTGCAGATCCATCCAGAATGAATTTTCTATATCCTTTGTGAACTGTAGGTTAACTTGAACTAATCTAAACTCTCCAGATTTGGTAATTGACTTAATTTTTATGTAGAATTGTATCTTGGAGTATGAGGAAAAATGAGAATGGGGATAGGGAATGATAATAGGAAATACTTAAGTATCTAAGGTATTTTATTCTGCTACTTGGTTGCACATCAGAATTATCTGGAGAAAAAATATTTTTTAAAAAATCCATATTTCTGGACTCTTCCCACAAAAGTTCTGATTCCATAGATCTAGGGTAGATGTAGGCAATTCTAGAGAAGTGTATTCTTTTTTGATATGGGGTATCACCAAGATGCCCAGGCTGGCTTCAGACTTGGGATCCTCCTGCCTTAGCTACCCAAGTAGCCAAAATTACAGTGTGTACCACTGCACCTTGCTTGCATAACTGTATTCTTAAAAAAGATTTCTAGGAAATTGTGATCCACAGCCAAATTATGTAAACAATTATCTCAACATTTCATGTAAGGGAATTTAGAAAATTTATTCCCTAAAAGAGTAAAATCATTCAAGCATTTTCTAAATCACATGTCTTTATTTTCAAGTAAGAAAAGATCTTCACTTTTTATTTATAAGGGGAGTTTAGAAGTTTCCTAGTTTCCTAGGTCTTATTAAAACTTCTTAAAGGGGAGATATTCTTAAAAAAAAATCTAAGAAAGTGAAGAAAGACGCAATGGAATTGCCATCAGAGTAATTATTAAAAATAATTTTTGATGATGGAACTATTTGACATTTATTGCCATGTAGTTTATGATCTGAACAATATACCTCAATCCTACATTTACTAAAATTAAAAACAGAAGTAGACTTGATTCTGAACTTTGTTTCATTTTGAGAACAAGTTGAAAATCTAAAAGTTTCTATCTCATTAAAAAAATGTATCATCATAAATTTTGTGTCATTGTATGACATGGTGATATTATCAATAATGATAAAATTGTGATTTATTTATGTTGATTGACTATACACTAATACTTATGGTGATTGAATGATGATAATTCAACCCACCGGAAATTGTTTCTAGCCCTTAACCTGAAAATCTCAGAAAAGTGAAATTTAAAAATTTTCAAATTCTTGTGCCAAGAAGAATGGTTAGGGTACTAAGCAAAGCGTTTTACAAATCAAGGGGAAGTTTAGAGTTTAATTCTCAAAATAGAAAAGTCTAATTTCATAAGTTTTTATCTTTCTGAAAACTAACTATGGATCATTTTTTAACATATTTGCAATTATAGGCAGCTATACAAAGGCTGAGTTTAAAAGAAATTATCTCTACATGCAATATGCTAGAAAGTGTACTCAACTAATTAACATTAATTAACTGTACCATTAAGACTTTGACTGACAACAGTAATTAAGTTGATTGTCCTTCTAAAATATGAATGTTTTTAAAGTATTCATTACCTAGTTTCAACTACAAAATATTGCCTAGTAGACTCCTCATTAAATATGGTAATTCTTCTGCTTTTCAGAAACTTCCTTCAAAATGGCTGTTCCTTTGTGTCTGGGTATAGTCAAAGCTGCTTGAAATCTGCAGTTGAAAATATCAAGTGAGTTCAGGTGTTCAGTTAGCAAAAGTGGCCCATCAGAACTGGAAATCAGTGTGTTTTCATTTCAGTTTTTGATTGTGTTTTTTTGTGAAAAGAATAAAGATAGTAGATAAGCAACCTAAATTAAAAACAATATAAAATCATAAATATAAATTTGCTTCTATAATTTGATTTTGCTCCTTAGTTAAGGAATTTTCTGACATGATGGATTTAAGTGAAAAGAGAATTTTATGAAGTTTTAATTTGTAAAAATTTAAACTATGAATCGTAACTATGGTATTCCCTTGCTTCTCCGTGGTAGAAATGTAGTTATGATGGAAAATAAAAGAAATTGCACTCATATTGGATTCAATCAAACTCCAGGGAAAACCTTTAGAAAAATAGTAAAGATTTCCAATCCGAAGTTTCTATTCATGTATTTAGTTTTTCAGTCAACATATTTATTGAGTGCCTATTCTCTGAAGCACTGTCTGAATCACTAAGGATATATTAGTAAACAGACCAAAATCTCTGCCTGACTGGAGACTTGCATTTTATATTTCTTGATTTTGTTTTTTATTAGAAAAATGTCTGTAGTATGACCAAGGGTAACTGAGAACCACAAATTGCTGCTTGTTTGAATATATTGTCAAAGCAGAATTGCATTGAAATATGATGTAAGTTGCATTTGATTTCGGGGAACTGGCTTATTTCACTTGGCATAAAATTCTCCAGTTCCATCCATTTACCAGCAAATGCCATAATTTCTTTTTCTTTATGGCTGAGTAATAGTCCACTGTGTGTGTGTGTGTGTGTGTGTGTGTGTGTGTGTGTGTGTGTATATATATATATATATATATATATATATAAATAATAGTCCACTGCGTATATATATATTTCTTTATCCATATCTGTTGTAGGACACCTAGGTTGGTTCCATAGCTTGGCTATTGTGAAATGAGCTACTATAAACATTGAAGTAGCTGCATCACTGTAGTATACTGTAGGCAGAATGTTCTCTCTGATATGTGGATACTAACCTACAACAAGGAAGGGGAGGATTACAAGTTCACTGGGTCAGAAAAAGGGGAATGAAGGGAAGGAAAGAGGATGGAAATAGAAACAACAGTAGAATGAATCGGACATCTTTCCTGTGTTCAAATATGAATACACGACTGTAATGGATAATTTGAATTGTCGATTTGATTGGATTAAGAGATTGATTAAGAGGCTTATCGATGTGTCAATGAGGGTGTGTCTAGGAATGATTGGCATGGGATAGCCAACTGAAATGGAGATCCTCCCTAAGTCTGGGCAGCAACATCCAGTAAGATGATGGATTGGATAGAATAAAAGTTAGAAGAACAAGAAAGCAGCAGCAGATGAAAGTTTAATTCTTCTTGAATGGGTTTTTGATTGCTGCTGTGATCTTCTGAAGATATCGGACTCTCACTTCCAAAATGGACTCTGCCAGTGATTCCTCCAGAAGGCTTCCATCTTGGACTAGGGTAGCACTGATGAGCCCTCTTGTTCTGGGGCTTCAGCCTCTTGGACAGAGCAGCTACTGGTTCTTCCAGCTCTCCAGCCTGCAGATGGCCATTGTGGACTCTCCAGCTTCTGGACACATAAGCCAACATAATAAATCCCCTTTTTATACTTCCTGTGGATTCTATTCCTCTAGAGAATCCTGACTAATACAATGACCAATGAAACTCCACATCGTATACAACCACAATAATGGGATTCTAATGGGAACAAGTTACACTTATTCTATGTATATATAACATGTCAAAATACACCCTACTGTCATGTATATCTAGAAAGAACAAATAAAAAAGTGATGTAAACTGCAAATTAAAGTACCTTTGTTTTAGCTTCATCTTCTTTTTTTTTGCTATGATTCATGATGCAGCACAATACACAAAGTATGCACAGACTAAGAGAAAGCATCCTATGTTTTAAGGTGGCAGAGTGTTTGCTGTACCATTGGTATATTTTACAAAAATCATCTAATCTGAGCTCCTTGAGGGAAAGTTTGGTAACTTACTTGGTAAGATTCTGGTACTGAGAAAGTCTCAACAGGGTATTTAAAAGGATATGATAATTTGCCTAGTACTAAACTGAGATGAACTATATCTAAGAGTCTGAGAAATTAGGGTCAAGTTACCAGTTTAGTAACATATTTAATGTCCTGAAAGGCAATTTGTTAATGACTTTGATCTAAACTCTTGGTTCTCTCAAAAAGCAATTATTCAAGCTCAGTCTTTTTTTTTTAACCTAATCTTGTCTGTAGCTGGTTCTTTTGCATTTGAGAAACCCTTATTTGTGTCCCTTGAGTCTCAGAAATAAAACATTTTATTTTAATTCATTAATTGAGTTTCAAGCCTTCTCATGAGTGGACAGTCTTGGATTTCGATGTGCAGACAAAGTGTGGTCCAGAATCCTTTCTGTACTCCTAATAAGTTATGTTGCAGCGTTCCCTAATACTGGTATAAAGAAAAAGAAAAAAAAAAGGAGAAATAAAACCCACTGTAAAAGTGCCTGTGAAACAAAGGATGAATAATGACCTTGCATTTTGCTCACTGTGGAAAGAGCAGGAGTTTGGACAAGCCTTTTTTCATTCTTCTTATTTTTTTATCCAAATTTTTTTTTTATCTTCTATATCCTCCTCTCTTTCCTCCTTCTCTCCATTCGTCTTCATCTTTGTCTCCTTTCTCTTTTGAATTAAAAGAGGAGGATATTATTTGAATTATACTTTGGATCACTTATTTCCCTAAGTGGGCAGTTTGGCTTGCTATTTTCCTTGGCAAGCTGCTCTACTGATCTGTCTGGAATCTAGATCATATTACCAGTGGGAGCCAATTAAGGACACCTGTGTGAAGAAGAAGGCCACCAAGTGCAGAGTTATGGACCGTGCCCATTTTTTCAGCCCTACATAGAGCTCTGTGAGCTGTGTGGTGTGGTCAGCTGCCCCCCCCCCCCCCAGGACCTGGGCAGGGAGGCTTCTGATTTGTAGTGTTTGTTCATGTCTGTGGTTTTAAGAACTCCTACAGTGGCTGACTTCAAGATAGCCACAGGATTTAAGCAAGCTCAGAGTTAGGAAGGAAGCCTCTTTGCACTCATATTTAGTTTATCTTTTCTAAAGTCCCAGAGGACTAATGTGAAGGAAAGGAAAAAGAAATTTTAATGTAAAAACCACACAGGGAGGTGGTTGGTTGGTTGGTTAGTAATGAGTTTAGTTAAAATTGGGGAGTTATGCCAGCTCTCTTCTGGAATAGCAGAAGAACTAGATTCAAATTTCCTGTGCCTGTTATTTTGGTCCCTCTGGGATTAGATACTGTTTAAGCTTTCTATCATCCAATGCTTTCTGGTTGTTACCGGCTATGTCATTTATCTTAGAATATTTTGCCTTCATTTTTGTCCAAGTTTAGGATTTATCTATCTTCTGATTTATTGAGGAAGGAAATAGGGAAATCTTCAGGTGATATATCAATACCCATATGTTCAGAAGCCCAGATTCACCTGGAAATATTTCAACATTCAAGTCAATAAAAGTTTCCTAAGTTTCTCCAAGTTCAATGAATTTCATATTTTCTCTACGTTATGCAGGGCCTGAAGGAACTACATTCTCTAAGGTGGGACATGGTAATGAAAAGCATATTTTAATTGATACTTTCACAAAAATCTGTTCAAACTCATTGGTTATCCCAAGTTGGGTTTTCTATTGAGGAAGTTGGTATTACTAATTATTTAGTCATAAACTTTCATATGATTCACCACCCATGAGACAGATTCCTTCATAGGACTAAAAGCAAGTTTTTCTACTTAAACTGTGGCTATTATTGCATTCTGTAGGTCTGTCTAATATTCCAGAGGTATGTCTAGAATGATGAGATTAGGGAAGGGGGAATTGAAGAAATACCAAGCAGAGCTTATTGAATATTTAAATGTATCATGAGAAAAAAAATTTAAGAGATTTGAAGCAGATTCATCATCTGAACAAAATTGATCAATCCTGGCAATTTTCCTTTTGGTTCAACGATGTTTCTAAAATTTATATAGTAATGAGAAATACATATGCTGTAATATAAAAATTACAAGGATTCCAAATAATATGTCACCTAGGACCATCATTTTAAGTATAAACTGTAATATAATATGCCCATATACGTGTGTGTTTGTATGTACACACATACAAATATATATATATATATATATATATATATATATATATATATATAATTATGGTAAAACTCTGGATGGTATTTTGTTTTTCTCTATATTGTATATAATAGCAGTATATATATTAAATAAAATTGAAAAAGGTTAAAAACATCATTGGTTCATAATTAAGATGGTCTCCAAAGGAAAAACAAAATCTTTTACAATCTTGGCATTATCTGTCTTTGTGAAGGTTCTTTGTATTCTCATCAACTTCCTAGACCAAGAATTTAAGTTCTCTATAGGTTTAATGCAATGCCAATCAAAATCCCAACGGCAATTCTTGTAGAAATAGATAAAGCAATCATGAAATTCATATGGAAAAATAAAAGACCCAGAATAGCAAAAGCAATTCTAAACAGGAAGTGTGAATCAGGCGGTATAGCGATACCAGATTTCAAACTATATTACAGAGCAATAGTGACAAAAACAGCAGGGTACTGGTACCAAAACAGGCGGGTGGACCAATGGTATAGAATAGAGGACACAGAGACTAATCCACAAAGTTACAACTATCTTATATTTGATAAAGGGGCTAAAAGCATGCAATGGAGGAAGGATAGCATCTTCAACAAATAGTGTTGGGAAAACTGGAAATCCATATGCAACAAAATGAAACTGAATCCCTTTCTCTCGCCATGCACAAAAGTTAACTCAAAATGGATCAAGGAGCTTGATATCAAATCAGAGACTCTGCGTCTGATAGAAGAAAAAGTTGGCTACAACCTACATACTGTGGGGTCGGGCTCCAAATTCCTTAATAGGACACCCATAGCACAAGAGTTAATAACAAGAATCAACAAATGGGACTTACTTAAACTAAAAAGTTTTTTCTCAGCAAGAGAAACAATAAGAGAGGTAAATAGGGAGCCTACATCCTGGGAACAAATTTTTACTCCTCACACTTCAGATAGAGCCCTAATATCCAGAGTATACAAAGAACTCAAAAAATTAGACAATAAGATAACAAATAACCCAATCAACAAATGGGCCAAGGACCTGAACAGACACTTCTCAGAGGAGGACATACAATCAATCAACAAGTACATGAAAAAATGCTCACCATCTCTAGCAGTCAGAGAAATGCAAATCAAAACGACCCTAAGATACCATCTCACTCCAGTAAGATTGGCAGCCACTATGAAGTCAAACAACAACAAGTGCTGGCGAGGATGTGGAGAAAAGGGTACACTTGTACATTGCTGGTGGGACTGCAAATTGGTGCGGCCAATTTGGAAAGCAGTTTGGAGATTCCTGGGAAAGATGGGAATGGAACCACCATTTGACCCTGCTATTGCCCTTCTCAGACTATTCCCTGAAGACCTTAAAAGAGCATGCTACAGGGATACTGCCACATCGATGTTCCTAGCAGCACAATTCACAATAGCTAGACTGTGGAACCAACCCAGATGCCCTTCAATAGATGAATGGATAAAAAAAAATGTGGCATCTATACACAATGGAGTACTATGCAGCAATAAAAAATGACAAAATCATAAAATTTGCAGGGAAATGGATGGCACTAGAGCTGATTATGCTTAGTGAAGCTAGCCAATCCCTAAAAAACAAATACCAAATGTCTTCTTTGATATAATGAGAGCAACTATGAACAGAGCAGGGAGGAAGAGCAGGAAGAAAAGATTAACGTTAAACAGAGACATGAGATGGGAGGGAAAGGGAGAGAAAAGGGAAATTGCATGGAAAGAAGGGAGACCCTCATTGCTAAACAAAATTACATATAAGAGGTTGTGAGGGGAATGGGAAAATAAACAAGGAGAGAAATGAATTACAGTAGATGGGGTAGAGAGAAAAGATGGGAGGGGAGGGGAGGGGGGATAGTAGGGGATAGGAAAGGTAGCAGAATACAACAATTACTAATAGGGCATTATGTAAAATTGTGGATGTGTAACCAACGTGATTCTGCAATCTGCATTTGGGGTAAAATTGGGGGTTCATAACCCACTTCAATCTAATGTATGAAATATGATATGTCAAGAGCTTTGTAATGTTGTGAACAACCAATAAAAAAAAAAGTTGTACACAGTAAATGAAAAAAAAAAGAATTTAAAGCCTTCCTTTAACATTCCTCACCAAGAAGATTTACAGATTTTTGAAAGTAAAATCCACCGCCCCCCCTGGTGATTTCCCTTCATTCCCAAATTGAAACCCTCAAAACCTTTTGTGGCCCTGCAACAAAGTTTCTGATGAATTAATATGTTTTTCAGGAAAAGTAGAGCAAAGGTTGATGATCAAAGGATATTTTCAAGTATCAAACATGTTCAGAGACTATTGAGCATATCCATGCCATCTGGGAGGCAAGAGCCAATAAAGGTTGTTAAATATGCTGAAAACACAATTTACCAGAGGCTTTGAAATTTCTCTGCAGGTCATTCATAGCTCTAGGCATTTCTATTGTAATATTATCCCATATTAAATAAAGATAGTGTGTTGTTTTTGAGTATAAAATATGTGCTTATTTTAGAGGATGAAAACTGTAGAAATGAGGAAATAATAAAATCAGCTATAATCTCAGCCCATAAAGGTAAAAATGGCTAACATTTGGTGTTTTTTTCCTTTGGGAATATTTCCATGAATATATTTACTCACAGATCAAATTATTAAAGTATGTATAACTTGAGGTTCTACTTCACTTTGGAACAACATAAGGATTTCTCATGTTTTAGTCAGCTTTTTCACTGCTGTGACCAAAAGACCTGGCAAAAAACAATTAGAGGAGGAAAAGTTTATTTGGGGGTTCTCAGTTACAGAGATCTCAGTCCATAGATGGTAGACTCCATTTCTAGAGCCTGAGGCCAGGTGGAACATCATGGTGGAGAAGAAAGCAGCTGGGGACATGGCACTAGGAAGCTGAGAGAGAAGCATATCCCTAATGTCCCAACTCCTCCAGCCATGCTGTACCTGCCTACCCAGTTAATCCCTATTAGTGTATTATTGCATTGATTAGGTTAAGGCTCTTGTAACTCAATTATTTCACTCTGAACTTTTTTGCATCCTCTCACACATGAGCTTTTGGGAGCCACCTATTATCTAAGCCATAACAATCCATGTTATTTCTAGGAACACCAAGCAAATTTAAAGTTTAAATATAAATAAATTTGGTCAGAGACGGGAGATTACATAATGAAGTGGAAAACCCACTAAATTGGAATTGAAAGCCATGGGTCTTAGTCTCATGGTGTCCTTGTCTGGATGTGTGGCTGTGTGCACCAATGAGGCTGGGATGGGGACCAGAATGAGTTGGAGAAAAGCACCACCTAGAAAAGGTGTGAAAATATAGATCTCTCAACTCCAGCCTCAGAGATTCTGGTCAGCAACCATGAGGTAAGACCCAAGGTTCTGCAGCTTTTAATAAGGACCCTTGGCAGTTGTGTTGCAAAAGATTCTACTGCTATGCCTTGAAGACCAATGGATTCCTTTGTCCTTTGCTTATAGAAATTGTTGGGGAGGAGTTGGAAGAGTATAGACAGTGGAGGATGTTCAGGAAAAATATTAAAGAGGACATCACTAGCTTTCTTGAGACCAAGAATCCCAGGATAAATGACTCCTTAGGCACAGTTGGCTAAAAAGGCAACAGTGGCATTCCCTGGGGCCTTCAGTCCTTTCCTCCGAGTTTGTGTCAAACACCCTTCTCTTCCATAACATCTCGTCTTTCTGTCTCTTTCTTTCTATCATCTTTCAAGTCACAGTTTAGTTAGTGGCAAAATTCACACTGGAAAATGGAGCCCTTTGCCCTTTTCCAAGGATCTTCCCCTAGCACCATCCTTCAAATCCTGATTTTTCTGGAGTATCCCAAGCAATGTTCCTTTCAAGAATCCTTTCTCAGTGTTTTAGTGTTTCCTGTGTTCCTACAGTATTTCTCCTCACCCCTGTGTGATGACTTCTTTTACCATTTAATTCCATGGTTAGTTTACTTATTCTGGTTCCCCACTACACTAAGTTATCCTAGTGTCTAGTACCATTCCTGAAACAGAATTGCATGCACAACAAAATTTTAAAAGTTAACAAATAAATATGCAATCTTCTTAAGGCATCTATGGCTTAAAGTCGTCCTTTAAGTATTTCTATATCATATAGGGTGTTCCTATCTTGGTTAAGCTCTGTGTTTATTCAGATGCGGATATTTTCAAGTTTCTTCTCTTGCTTAGGCAGCATCTATGGTAATTCATCTTTCCTGAAACAGCAGGAGCATATCATTTTGCTCTATACATCTTGAAGTTGGATTTCTTCATACATTTATTTCAATTGGTTGCCCTGATTTCCATCAGAGACTTCATTTTAAGTGGTTATTTCATCCTCTGATCAGAAAACTGCTCTGTGAAGGAAAGAAAGAAAATGTTCAAAGAAGATAGTCATGTCTATTGACACTGTATTAAAATGCAAATGCAATGCAAACTGGAAGAAGTTAAGCTGCCAAATAATCTGGATCGTGTCTGGTTTCAGGACAAAAACTCAAATTACTCATTTTTTTTTTCTATAGCTAGCCACTGTAAGTTTCTATATGCATACTGTGTGTGAAAGGAAACTAACAGCACAAGTGAACCAGAACATATTCATTCTTCATGTTTGGTTACCTAATGAGGACACTCACTGACATTTTCTAACATATTTAAAAGAAATAAATTATCGCTTAAAATATATGTATTGTGCCAATGATGTATTTTGAATTTCCAGGAATTGCAAGTCTCATCATTTTTATTTTAACTTTTTTTTACCTTTGGCAATTTATTTTATTTTATTTTTAAGTCTCATCTTCTTTGCCCTATGCTGCCTCCATTAATCATTTACACTGGCCATTTAGACCTTAGATGTTAGATATTCACCTGCCTTGTGCTCCTGTTGATTATCATTGCCTTTGGGTTTTCTCTTTCCCTGAGCTTAGTTGTATAGAGTCCGTCCACCTCCTTCCCTTCTTACAAAATTAAATATGAAGTTTCATCATTTACCCTCATCTTACCCTGTTGTCTGGTCCTTAGTTATCTCTCTGATTTTCCCTCTTCTTTCCAACTTCCTTGGTTTCCTTATAACTCCCACCCCACAGATCATTCTCCTAACTCAGGGTCATGGCCCTTGATGTCACCTCTGCTTGCAGCGCTCTCCCTTTCCCATTAAACTCAGCATAGCCTGCTTCTTTTCCTTCAGGCCTGCTTTGTTTTGCTTTTGTGGTCCTGGGGATAGAACCCAGGCCCTTGTGCATGCTAGGCAATTGCTGTATTATTGAGCTACATCCACAGTTCCTCCTTTAGGTCTTTATTCCAATATCAGTCCTTTGGCACATTACATATTTGTTTTACATCTGTCCCTATTATCTGAAGGTGTACTACATGAAAGTAAGCACTTTTCTTTTTTCTTTATTGCTCCTACTCCAGCACCTAAAACAGTGCCTAGCACATAAAAGGTGTTTAAAAAAAAGCGAGGCACAATGGTGCATGACTGTAATCCCAGTGGCTCCGGAGGCTGACAGGAGGATCTGAGTTCAGAGCCAGCCTCTGCAAAAGCGAGGCCTTAAGCAACTCAGTGAGACCCTGTCTCTAAATAAAATACAAAATAGGGCTGGGGATGTGACACAGTGGTTGAGTGCCCCTGAGTTCAATCACTGGTACCAAAAAAAAAAAAAAAAGGTAAAAAAAATCTTTGTTACTGAGTGAATGATTACTATGAAAAAATAACCAACAATTACATTTAAAAAAATTTTTTTTGGTTACAAGGCACAGTAACCAAAAAAACCCAGGGGTGCTTCCTTCCTTCCTTCCTTCCTTCCTTCCTTCCTTCCTTCCTTCCTTCCTTTCTTTCTTTCGACAGGGTCTTGCTAAATTGCTAAGGCTGACCTTGAACTTGTGATACTTCTGCCTCAGCCTTCTGAGTCTCTGGATTATAGGTGTGTGTCACTAGGCCCAGAAGCCAAACAATTTTTGAAAAGGTTAAGTGACAAAGGCTCTGAGATTTTAAAATAGTGTTTAAAATGTAGTCCTTGATCTATATCCCTAACTCTTTTGTAAACAGTCATCAGAAGCAGTGGTGTTTATAGATAGTTTTCATTTCTGGGAGGAATTCTACCACTGTTCTCCTTCATTTCTTCATATTCCTGACTTTAAAACTGAACTCTATTCTCAGTAGGAAGGCAGATTTATTAGTGAAAAAAGGGGAAACATGTATACAAATGGTATCATAAATACATCCTGTTTTTTAACCTGATGTTACATGAGGTTAATACATGAGTACCCTTCTCAGGAAATATCCCTCATAGTAGAACTGCCGAGGATCAAATAATTTCCTTGATAAATCTCCAATAATGATACATTTAAATTCTGTCCAATTCTCTGTCTTCTAAGCACATACTGAGCTGTCCATTTGAGTAAAAAAATCTGTAAGTTCATCCATAGCTTCATCCTTTGGATAATGCCCTGGATGTAACATTGTCATCTCAAAATGCATGGCTATTTATAAAACTTTGGAAGAATACTCCCAAGTTCCCTTCCAGAAAGGGTTTAATAATTTTCCAGCAGGACAAGTGAGTGTGATGTTCATGAAACCATTAGTTATTGCTATGCCTTAAGATATTTGTCAGTTTGATAGGTGAAATATATATTAATTTTCAATTCTTGGTCTATGACTAAGGTTGAAATTTTTTGTTTCTTGACAATTTATATATATTTGTCATATGTTCATTTTTTCTTCATTTTTTTCTTGTGATTATAAGTTGTTATTTATAAGTTATCCATCTTATCTATATATCTTGTGTGACCATTATTTTCAATTATTTCTCTTTATATAAGTTTATATCTTCTATTCATTTCATTGTTGTCCTTCCTACAAAAACGACACAGAACATCAATTACTGCTGCTTTATATAAACTAGTTATTACCTTGTAGGGCTAATTCCCCTTTATGTCATTTCAATATTGTCTTGACTAGTTTCAAATAATTGTTCTTCCAGGTGAACTTTATGATCATTCTGAAGCAATCCAGAAAAATCCCATCAGAATTACCTTGACCCAATCATCTTAGTTTCAAAGAATTTCCATGTCTATGACATTCAATTTTCTAATTCAGAAAATATTTAAAAACCACAGTAATAAGAACCACATACCTCTGCACTACAGGGAGCCAGGCGCATGGGCTTAATTCCCTGTGGGTTTCCAGGCACTCATGCCATTCTGGGCTCTGGGCATTTGCTGTATCTAGGGCAACTTCCCAGATGTCCCCAAGCCTCTGGTTTGCAAAGGAGCAGTTAACACACTTTGTGATGCTATGAACCCTTTACTGTGTAACCCCATGAAAACACGGACTTCAACCCTGCCCAGGGTTACTTTGCATAGGGAATGGAAACTGGATTTCAAATCTAAAGAAAAGAAAAGAAACAAGAATTTCTAGAAGAGGAATTGAAACATCATTTTGCTTCAACTAGTTAACTTTAGTCAATGGTGTTAGAAGTCCTTGAAATTGCCTTTCAATAAGATGATGACCAGGGATGACCAGAGAAAGAAGACTGTTATTGATATAGATTTTCTAAATGTGGTGAGATAGAATTGTGGTTGTTTTGGACTCTATGATTAAGATGTTTGCAGGCATAAACTGGTCACATTGGTTTTGTGACTTTGAAACCTGCTAGAACCTTAGCAGACTTTTCTCTTGTGTCCTTATAATAACAGTCTCCTGGTCTACCTGGGTGAGCACACAGGTCACTTGCAACATGAGGACCTGACCAGCACCAAGAAGCACCCCCCAGGTCCCCACAGGAGGGTGACCTGAGCTACATTCCTCTGGCTATCGGGTAAACTTAAGCACATTTTTAAAAAAAGGTTTATTTGGGCAAATAGTAATTTATCTATGGGGTAACTCCAAACCAGAACTGGTTTGGGAGTCTGCTGAGGGAACTTAAGAGGTAAGGCTTTCACAGGGTGAACATGGAAGTATAGCAATTGTTTGATGGATTTTATTTACACCTTTGCCACATTTGGTCTTTCCTGCTGGAGAGTCCCCATTTATTGATCTATAAGGTAGCTGGTGGCTTCTGATTTGTTGTTTCACTCTTCTTCAATATAGACATTTACAAGAATTTTATCATTAAAGGCTCACTTATGTTTACAAATCTAGTAAGATTAAGGTCACTTATGATGGCTGTTTTTTCCTGTTCAGGAGTTCTTCAGGTCTGGTCTCTGTTTTAATTTTTGTGAACACTTCCAATGTGTAGGGATTAAGAAATTGTTCTTATGAAATAATCCCAAGACTTAATAAATGAGATGACACCAAATTAAAAAGCTGCTGCACAGCAAATAAAACAATCATGAATATGAATAGAAAACCTACAAAATGGGAAAAAAAATCTTTGCTAGCCACTCTTCTGACAGAGGATTAATACCTCAAATATATAAAGAACTCAAAAAAACCTTTACACCAGAAAATCAAATAATCCAATTAATAACTGGGCAAATGAATTAAATAGACACTTCTCAAAAGAAGAAATACAAATGGACAATAAATACATTAAAAATGTTCAACACTGTAAGCAATTAGGAAAATGCAAATTAAAATTACACTGAGATTTCATCCCATACCAGTCAGAATGGCAGTCATCAAAAATACAAATAATTGCTAGAGGATGTGGGGAAAAAGGAACACTTTTACACTGTTGTGGGATTTTAAATGAGTAAAACCACTATAGAAATCAGAATGGAAATTTGTCAAAAGGCTAGGCATGGAACCACTTTATGACCCAGCTCTTACATCCTTGGGATTTATCCTGAAGAATTAAAGTCTCCATACTACACTGATACATGAATACCCATGTTTAAAGCAGCAAGACTCACAATAGCCAAACTATGGAATCAGCCTAGGTGTCCATCAATGGATGAATGGAAAGAAAATGTATTATATACACAGAATGGAATTACATTCAGCCATAAATAAAAATGAAATTATGGCATTTGTGGGAAAATGGATGGAACTAGAGACCATTATGTTAAGGGAAATAAGTCAAATTCAAAAGGTCAAGAGTCGTGTGTTTTCTGTAATATTCAGAAGCTAGAGAGAAAAAGGAAAGGGAAGCTGGGGGCAGAGCTCATGAAAATCTATGGGAGATCAGTAGAGGAGAGGGACCAAGGGGTGAGAGATGGGGTGGGAGGGAGAAAGTTTGGGGAACCATGTTGCCTAATTTATATTGCTATATAGTATATCATACACACATACGCATATCTAAAAATAAATCTCACCAATATATACAACTATAATGCACCAATTTTTAAAAGTGGGAAAAAAAGGAAATTGTTCCCGTGGCTTCATCTAAACAACAAACTCTTGTAAGAATGATGGTGAAATATGATGATCATTATTATCCAAAGAACAGGTATAAAGACATGAATTGGTGTGAATATACTATGTATACAATCAGAGATATGAAAAATTGTGCTCTATATGTGTAATAAGAATTGTAATGCATTCCACTGTCTTATATAATTAAAAAAAAAAAGAAAGAAAATGAAAAAAAAAAAAGAATTGGGGCTGGGCTTGGTGGAGCACTCCTCTAATCCCAGAGGCTCAGGAGGCTGAGGCAGGAGGATCAGAAGTTCAAAGCCAGCCTCAACAACTTAGCAAGGCCCTAAGAAACTTAGCGAGACCCTGTCTCTAACAAAAATATTTTAAAAAGGACTAGGAATGTGACTCAGTGGTTAAATGCTCCTTGGGTTCAATCTCTCCAGTAAAAAAAAAATATATATATATATATATATATTTGCTGCCTCATTAAGGTAATTAATCTAGGAACTTCAAAGAGATCTCAAGCACCAAATGTTTACTGCATTACCTTCAATCTGGTTGTTTCCCTCTTCTGAGTATGCAATGATGCTGTCACACTGCACATTTTTGATGCTGAAGATCTTAAATAAATAAACGTTCTGATTTGGTATCCCCTAGTTTCTTTCTGAAATACTTCAGTTCCAAATGGAGTTTTTCCACAATTCAGCTTCCCTCATGCTCTTCATGCATTTGTGCCTTAAGAACAGAGCCAAATGCTGTCACTGTGATTTGTGCTGATGGCAGCTACTACAGATTCCTATTGAACCCCAAGGGGAGTGCTTCTGAGTTGTCTATGTGCAACTTCTAGAAATGATCAATGACAAGCTGTGACTCTTCTCCAGTGTGTGCAGTCAACACCCACGGCTGTCTACCCCCTGGAAGAGCTAAATGTGTGACTTGAACTCCTCCAAGGCTGAACCTCAGCACTGTAGAGATTGTATGTAACAGGTTCCAGGAATCCTAGGTGACCCTTGGTCTTGAAGCCATATGTGCTTGTTGGCTTTCCTAAGGAAGACTTCATATTTCTAGTATTTCAAGAACAGAATAACTACCAAGGCACAAGTAGAAACAAGTAGCTTTGAACAACTGGTGCCCAACTATTGCTTTGGTGTCTTTAAAATTTGACTTGGGAGTTCAGCCCTAGTGGTTCAACAGCATCCTTTATATTTAAAATGTTGAAGGTTCCCTATAAATTAAGGGACTTAGCTGAAAAAATGACGAACAAGTCTAAATTTGTTTTAGCAACATATTCCATCATTTTAATTGCATTTGTAGTAGAGCATTGAACAAAAACACAAACATTAGCTCTTATAGAACTGGATTGAGATTAAAAGAAAAATTGCAGCAGCATGCCTTAGAAAATAGCAAGGAATTCATTCTCCAGTGTGAACCCAAAGAAAAAGACCAATGTTGGGAAACACAAAGTGGTCATTTCATTTTATATAAATTCAGCATTGTGACATTTGCTATGGCTGTGATGTTATTTGTTCGAATACATGTGTGCTGGTTTATCCCTATTTCTGTGGCAAATTTCTCAGAACTGAGGGAAACACCTGATCCACCCAATGAGCAGAGGCCCTTGTGGTTTTCCTGATGGAGTAATCAGTTGTGGTTTTCCTGATGGAGTAATCAGTCTACTGTCACAGGTGACATGAGTGAATATCCTGAATGAGGAGAGTCTGCCATAATTCTTTTACATGTAGGAGACAAAAGGATATATAAATTCAAAAAATTAATCATGGGGAAGACTTTATTTATAGTACAATGAAGGAAAACATTCAAAATATCTTTCAATACAATGGTACCTAGTAAGAAATCTTCTGAAGATTTCTGTTGATGTTGAGCATAATATTTCTTAACACCAATATTTCTATTTACCTTTCTCACCATCCTTTCTCCTCCTAAATTTTATATGACTAGCTATACACTAACATTTTGGGAATGAAAGGCATAGTTTTTTAACATTTGGTAACTGTAATAGTTTGTAGAATCTGTATTGTTAAGTACTATTTGAGATGTATTTTTAATTATCTTAAATTTCATTTGAAGAGACTTCATTTTGTGTTTTTGATTCCAGATTGCAAACATCTCAAGCCTAAATAGCAACCAGTTCTCAGTTTTGCCAGTTCTTCTTTTATCATCTAATCTACTAACTTTGTATGTGGACTTTGGTGTAAAATATGATTATTGATTATCTATGTATTTAATCATGAGATCTAATTTTGCACAATTATTTTTAATATTTCTTTTCAATAAAAGTAATAAATTTTGTTGCTTTAAAAATATATGACTAGTTTTAAGATCAACAAAACCTTATCCATGGAATATGTGAATATGTATTTTGGTGGGGGTGGAGTAATGGGGATTGAACTCAGGGGCACTTGACCACTGAGCCACATCACCAGTCCTATTTTTTGTATTTTATTTAGAAACAGGGTCTCACTGAATTGCTTGGGATCTCACTTTTGCTGAGGCTGGCTTTGAATTTGTCATCCTCCTGCCTCAGCCTCCCAAGCTGCTGGGGTTATAGGTGTGTGCCACAACACCTGGCCACAAATATATATTTTTAAAGGAAAAATCTTCATAATGTTGTTTTGGTAAATTGATTTTAAAATATACTGCAATAAATATCCCTCAAGGATTTATTGAGTCAAAATAATTTTTCAAACTGTAAGAGTAATATATAGGAAATAGTTAAATAAAAAATATTTAAGAAGGAATGTATGTAATCAACTGTTTAAAGTATTAGTCAAAAATATTACATTAATTGATGAAACCAAAGGAAGTTATTCTGGAAAGACACATTTTTTTTAAAGAGAGACAGAGAGAGGCTGGGGGGAGAGAATTTTTTAATATTTATTTTTTAGTTCTCGGCGGACACAACATTTTTTTTTGTATGTGGTGCTGAGGATCGAACTCGGCGCGCGCATGTAAGGCGAGCGCGCTACCGCTTGAGCCACATCCCCAGCCCGAAAGACACATTTTAAGTGTGGGGTGGAGAGCAAACTGAAAATTTTTCTCTTCCAAAATGGACATCCTCCCTTGCTGATTTTTCAGAAAGCAGTGAATAAGATCAAGCACAATTTATTTTGAAATTAATGTAGGATGTTGTATGATGTAAACACAGATATGGATTAAGCAAAATTCCTTTAGTCTAATTTATCTAAGGCCCTAGTTGACAAAACAATAGAATTGATAGAATTAATAAAAGAAATATGAATTTCAGAATACATAGGAAAGGTCCTCAGAATAAAAATGATCTTTGAGGTGACAAAAATTATGTGATTTTTAAATTTTCCATACTCTAGGGAATTATCAACTGCAGTAATGAATGAAAGAATCCTTGTGCTTTATCATATCTCTGCCTCCACTACCACTTTCCCTTTGGTCCTAGGACAGTTTCTAAAACCTTTCAGCAAAAACCTTAAATATGGTAGTAAATACCATCAGTGAAAGTCTGAAAATATGTTTAAGTAATTTGAAAAAGAGGTACTTACACAATAGACCAAAATGAATGTCAGAGGGAAATATTATCTAACAGTAACAAAACCAAAAAACATCACGTAGAAGTAGGAAATAAAACAATTATACTGGGGGGCTGGGGATGTGACTCAAGCGGTAGCGTGCTTGTCTGGCATGCGTGTGGCCCAGGTTCCATCCTCAGCACCACATACAAACAAAGATGTTGTGTCCGCCGAAAACTAAAAAATAAATATTAAAAAAAATAATTATACTGGAAACATTAGTGATTATTTCATTTAAGAGTGGAGCTATAGACAAAATGTGAACAAGTAATCACAATAAAAATGTCAAGTATATACATGAAAGGACACATTAATTTCATTACATTGCAGTACAAAATATCTTTATGTCAAAAAATAAAACAATTAGAAAATACTGCTAACAAATATGGCACAGAGATGAAGACATGATAATCATATCTGTGGTGGCCTTGATCTTAACCTAGAGTCCTTACTGGACCTCACAGGCAGCATATCTATCATCTAGATCCAATTGCCTAACCAGCTTGCAAAGAAATAAGAAAGCTAAATTCCACCTTAGGGACTTTGCTTAGCATCTCAAAGTAATACAAAAAAAAATTTTTTTTTCCTCTCCTCCTTATTTAAACAAAGACAGATAAAGAAGACAAATACTTACATAGAAAATCAGTGATAGGAAGTGGAGAAACAACAGAATCTACTTTTCCAATGTGAAAATATCTCACTTCCCATTTAATAAGGCAAGGTGATTATTAATTGTATGCTACATATTAACCTAATAATTCCAGTTCTAGTAGTCTGTCCTTAGGAAGTCACAAGAGTTGTGGAGATATAAAGAACGATTTATGGGTAAGAATGAACATGTCAGAGCTCTTAAAATACAGAAAATTAGAATCAATCTAAATGCTTAATTGTAAGTTAATAGTTACATAATTTATGGACCAGCCGTATGGCACAATATTTTACAGAAATTAAAACACCCTTGTTAGAAAATGCCGAATACTGAAGGAAAATACTCATGACATAATTTAAATGAATAGAAAATAAGTGATAAATATTTGTTGTGTATGAATGGAAAGGAGTGTACAAAATATTTAGATTGCTATTTCTAGGTCCAGCATTTATAATTTTTTTTATTTTCTCATTTATACTTTAATTTCCAGTGTTTTGCTATGAGCATGCAAACTACTTATAACAATAAAAACAATAAAACCCCCTAAATTTTATCTTAACACCTAATAACTTTAGGGATAAGATCTACAAAACACCAATAATACTTCCAAAAATATACTGCATTTTGACAATATTTTTGTTTCAGTTTTAATTCCAGACTTGTGCTTTAAATTTACCTTTGTGAATTAGAATCCTCTGTTTCAGGAAGTGACATCTGAGCCCTTGTTATTTCTTTGGGAAATTTTACCAGACTAACCCTCAGCTCATGCTCGTAGAGATTGATGGGCACATATGTTGAGTAGTGCGCACTGATTTTTCACAAGAACAGAAACATTTGTAGAGATTGATAGAGCAATTCTTTCCAGACAACATACACTTTTCCTTTCTAGACACTCACACTAAAAACAAAACACAACAAAACTGTCTTCTTAGTTTGATCTTTTTACTTCTCTATTTGACTTGAGCTAAATGGCAAACTTGTCTTCCGAATTTAGATGTCTATAAAATAATGCCTATGGATCAGGTAAATATAAAGAAAATATAAACAGAAAAATCCCTAGATAACTAAAAAAAAAAAATACCTGGATTATATGAACAATCCTGAAGAAAACATTTAATTATACTATACTTTGAATTTTGCATTAAGATATTATTTATGTTATCTTTGTGATTTTACCTTTTGGGTCCCCAAGAGTCTTCCTTTCCTCATTATTTCCAGGAGATTTGCAATGGCCCTGTCCTCGTTCATCTGTAGTTGTACAGCAGAAGTTTTACAAAACACCATCTGAGTGTGTTTCTCTGCTTAGAAATCTTCAGTCTCCCTTGCCTTCAGGATACTTGTGATGACCTTTGCTTTGCTTTGTATAACCACTTCCCCAGCCAGATTTCTGCCCTTCCTCTTGCTGTACCATCCCTTCTGCTGTTCAATCTCTGTTCCAGATACCAAAGTTTTCCAAACAACCTAGGCTCTTTCCAAACTCTGCACCTTGGTTGGCTGTTCCTTTTCCATCAAATGCTTGACCACAGAGTCTCTACGTAACATGAAACATTTCATCCTATAAGATTTGTCACAGATATGATTATTTGTCTTGGTGAACCCTTGCCTACCTGGCCCAAGGTGAGTTAGTCCTTCCTTTCTCTTCACTCCCAAAGTACCTTCAAGTTGGCTCTCATCACACCATTTTTTATGCTCTTGTGAAAGTTTATAATTGCTCATTTATGGTTGTGCCCACTGCCACTAGACTGAGTCTAGGAGGATGTGGATGTTGGTGTCCTTGATCTTAAGATGAGGCAGGCTACAGTAGAAATGCAGCCTTGGGTGGGTGGTTTGCTAAAATGATGATGGATGACTGTTTTGGTTTTAAGCAGGTGGGATTTCCTCACCAGGCTTTACCACTCTCACTGGGGAACGAGAGGGAGGATATTAGGATGGGGTCTGGGCAGGTGCTGAAGTTTATCTTTTTCAACTTTAATTAGCAAACCTTAACAAATACAATATTTGTTCTCTAGTTTTCCTGCTATTCCTGTGCTCTGATAAATGAAGAACAGCTCTCCTTGCCATAATGCATTTGAGGAAACTACTAGGCTAATAATAACTAATATTATTAAGCATTTGCTATGTGCCAGGCATTCTTGTAAGTGCTTTACATATATTAATACATTAAATCCTCACAAGAACCCCCTAAGATAGGTATCATTACTATCCCTACTGAAAAGATGAGAAAAAAATGCAGATAAAGTTCATTCAATTTGCTTAAATATATATTATGAATAAATGGCAGAGTAAGAATTCAAACGCAGGCAATATAATCCAGTTACAATTTTCGATGAGCCATGATCAAGGGTACATTGTTCTCAGAACAAGTGCCATCCTCTCAAAATGTTATTCTCTAAACATTTATTTATGGGTCAGTACTAACTGAACACAGATAACTTTTTTCTGATGTTTCCTTTCAATATACCAAATTTGTGTGACCCTGTTGCCCTTTGTCATTCACATTACTCTTTTAACCTTTACTACTAGGCTCTTCTTTCTTTTACTCCTGTTTACACACTGCAGATATTAATCTTGACGTACAAGAGTTTGATCTCCAGAAAACAGTCTTCCAATATTATCCCACTGTTTTTTGGATAATGTCCAAACACCTGAGCATATAATGAAAAACACTGCATGAGTTTGGTCTACTGTTCAAGTGCCAGATCTGGCCTTGGTAGAAGTCAAAAACAAAGTAGGCAAATAAGCTATCATGTGGCCGTGGGTGCAGCTTCAAGATGTGAGGCCCACCATAACATCCATGTGATCAGTTCTCCAGGTACTCTGGGTTCTCAGGCATTTACACATGTTGTTCCCTGCCTGCAGTTTTCCCTTTATTTTAATGAGGATTGTCCAGAGAAACAGTACTCATAGGACAGATAGAGATACATAAAAAGATATTTATTATGAGAGTTTTGTTCACATGATCATGAAGGCTAAGAATTTTCATGTTCTTCTTTCTTCAACCAGGAGACAGAGGCCTGAGAGCTAGGAAGTGCTGGTGTGATATTAAGTTTGTGTCTGGAGGCCTAAGAAACAGGAGTGCTGATGTCTGAAGGCAGAAGAAGAGGGATGTCCCAAGTTAAGTAGAGACAGTAAATCTGCCCCTCCTCCACCTTTTTCTTCTATTTTGGCCTTCAATAGATTGGACAGAGCCCCAGGCATTGGTGAAGGCAATCTTCTTTTCTAAGTCCACCAATCCAAATTCTAATTTTTTACAGAAACACCCTCACAGAAAAACAAAACAAACAAACAAAAAAACCAAAACAATGACAACAAAAAACAATGCTTTATCAGCTAGCTGGGCATCCCTTAGTCCAGTCAAGTTGGTGCTTGAATTTAACCAGCTCACCCCCTCTTCCTGACAAATTTTTATTTATCCTAAAGTGTTGAGCTAGGCCACAAAAGACCCATCTAGGCTAGAGGATCTTAGATTTGGCTTAATTTGCTTCATGGGATCTGAGGAGGGAGAAGCTGAATGGAGATACAGTTGTAATAAAGCTTTATCTGATCCCTTGCAGAATTAGTTTCCTGAGACCTGTGTAACAAACTACCACAGACTGGGTGTCTTAAAACAACACCCATTTTTATCTTTCACAGTTTTGAACCCAGACGCCTGACATCAGTACCTCGGAGCCAAACATCAAGGTGTTGGGAAGTCCATGCTCCCTCTGTGGCTGAGGGAAATATCTGCACCTTGTCTTTCCTGGGGGTTGTTGGCAATGATAGACTTGTGTCTTCATCCCTCCAATCTCTGTCTCTGTTGTCATGTCACCTTTACTGCAGCGATTGCATGGAGGAATCACCCTGAAAATCTAGCATACTCTCCCAATCTAAAAACCCATAACTTAGTTACATCTATGAAAACCAGGTTTCTCTATAAAACATTTACAGGTTCCAGAGATTAAGATGTAATATCATTATATCAGCTTCCCACATACAAGAAGCTCTGGTACTCCATCATACTTACTCACATCTGAAGCAAGGCAGTTAAGTTTTGCAAACCTAAATTGAGAAATCAGAAGAGTTGGAGGATAAGGATATACTCCTTTAAGTTGAGGGAACTCCTTTAAGTTTCCAGGGAGAATAATCAGCTTCTGGCCTACAGTATATACTACCACTAGCGGGTGGCCCTGGAGGTGTGATCAGGACGGCACATCACCACATCGACTCAATCTAGTACCTTTTATGGCCCATAACTGTGCCATAGTTACTGATTAGGGGTTTTTATTTCTTACTATGTCATGAAGCCTTCTATAAGCCTGACCATTACCTACCCCAAAGGTATACTTTAAATATCACTCTATGAAACCTTCCTGTGCCTTGTCTCTCTCCACTTTCCTCCTTTACAGGATTGTGTGTTTATAACTGTTCCCATGTGACTTTGGTCAAACTTCTTTCAGTACTTATTGTCATTGTGCAATGATTAATATTCACATATCTATTCTCCCTTACTAGACTGTTAGCTCCTTAAGGGTAGGGTCCTGATTTCTATGAATTTGTGACAGCCTCAGTTATCTGGGAGACAGTAGGCGCTCATACATTGTTAATGAATGAACTAATAAATGTGGCTTAAAGCAGCCACTCTCTGCCTCTTCATCAATTGATGGAGCAGACGGAACAGCCAACTGTATGAACAAAAGCCATCAAGCATGTCCAACAAAAGTGACTGAGTGTGTATCAGGAGGCAGTAAGTAAACAATATCTCAAGGGTCACAGCTGTTTCGCTCTGCCTTTCAGCCACGAAATACCATGATTTACTTTCTGTTCTTGCCAAGGATGAAGAAATAAAGTCATAAACAAAAAGCGAAGAAGTAAAGAATTACTCAGCCTAGATGGACAGGTCAATCTGCTTGCCCACCTGTGGCTAAACAAGTATGATCAGAGAATAATATACTTTCCTTTCCATCTACACCTCAGTCTATCATTAAGGGGAATGCAGGAATCATCCATGGGAAATGTAATTCCCCTCCTGACATCGCTGACAAAGTGAGTTTTATACACAGAAAACATTGGGTGTTCTGGACATCATAGGATCTGTACCAAAATCTGACACAATATACCTGACTTCTCTCCACATTGCTAACTTTCAAGAGGGTTCCTGTATAAACCCCGTTAAACAGAGACATTAGGAGAATTTAACAATAGGAAATAATTAACGTGGACACTCTTAGGACAGAAAATGGGGCACATGCCTAATAAATGTTTTGTTCCCTTTATTTTCCTATAACAGTTTAAACTCAACCTCAATTTATTTACTAATATAGAACGCTTGGAAGAACAAGGTCATGCATGTTTTATTTTTCAAAATTTTATATTTGTTAAAATAATATAGGCACGTAGTGAAAGTTCAAACAGTCTGAATCAGTATTAAATGAAAATCACTTTCTGGCCTCCTCCTCCCAAACCCTCTATTAACACAATTACCTTAAACAATGTATTAAAATCTAGCTTCCAAATTTATCAATTTTAGATAAATCTGTGCTTTACCTATGAAAGATGAGGAATTTAATTAATTTATACTACTTCCTCCCTCCTGGTTTAGTTATTTATAATGTTACCTAATTATCATATTGGTCTTATTTATAACTCTGCTTACTACATACAATTCTCTATTTCTCTTGTTGTTATAATTTGGGCTATTCCTTGATATTTACCACTTAAATTAAATTCTATTATAGATTTTCAGAGCTTTATAAACAGTGTTTTGCTGGTAAACTGACACAGTAGTAGAGGAGAGGGAAAGCTGATCTGTAGCTTTTGCTTATTTCTGTGATTGATTTCAATCCACAAACCCAACTTTGAATTCCCTTCTATAATTATAATAATCTTCAATGTCTTCTCTATGATTTTACTTTGAAATGAAATCAATAAGCTACATTAACAAAATTATGTTTATGCAAATGTTATTCAATATAGAAGCAAATATTGTGATTCCTGTAGAGAAAAAAATGTAATCTTGATGGGAAATAAAGTAGATAATAACATAAACTGTGGTTTTGCAGTTCCAATTGTATTTTCGAAATAATTAAATCTATCAATCTAAAGGAAAACATGGTCTCTTTCAAAATTCAAAAGAGAAAATATAAGGTAGTAGGAACAACAGATAACACAGAATCAATACTAACTTTTACATAGTTTTAATCACAGAAGCATTCTGTTCTATAAAACATTTGGAAGGATATCCCACAGCCTAAGCATTATTAAGGGTTAATTAACCACCAGAAAGAACAGAGACAGGAAAATTATATCCCAACAATGTACCACAAATATAGTCCTAGATTCTTAGTAGGAATTTAAGTGGTGTGAAACAAAGGGGAGACTGTTTTATGGTTTTGTATGAACAAATCCAGCCTCCCTGTCTGAGATGTTGTTGGCAACTGTAGGCTTATTTCTTGTTCAGGGATATGCAAATTATAAGATGCACAATTGCCTATCTTTTTTGACTCATTTTTTTTCTACTGGTATTCATCATTTGTTGGAAGAATAGGAGTTTCTGTGATAATTCTGTTCCTTCACTGTTCAAATCTTTGTATCTATCCATCTATCAATCGTCTGCCTTTTCATCCATCCAGTGGTAATCATTAGCTACCTCTGTCTATCAAGAATTTGTCATGTGGTTAATGAGGCTAGAAAAGGAATTTTAATTTATGTAGTTTTAATTCCTTTTAAATTAAGTCACCATAGATACTAGACTACACACTGGTAGCTTTTGAAGAAGCCGTGGACTAAGGAAAGACAAAGATTCCTCTACTGGGGGCTTCATAGTTTGGCTTGGGAATGAAGTAATCTGCTTAGCTATTGGTAGAGGGTCTTCCTTTCCCTGGTGGGCTGAAGGAAATAAGAGTCAATAGTTCCATGACACTAAACCTGTGCTCCTGGAGTTTGAATACTACAAGCATAAAACATTCTTAAAAAAAAAAAAAAACTTTAGTCTATCACTGAAAATTATGACACATTTCATGTTATCCACAGTTTCACTTTCTGAGGTTTCAGTTACCTGAACTCAACTGTGATCTGAAATAGTAAATGGAAAATTCCAGAAAAAATACTTATAAATTTTAAATACTATTATTGTAGACTCTGTTATAATTATTCTATTGTTGTTAATCTCTCACTGTGCCTAATTTAAAAATTACATTGTGTGTGTGTGTGTGTGTGTGTGTGTGTGTGTGTGTGTGTATAGAAAAAGTATACATAGTATACATGCCCACAGTTTCAGGCATGTACTTGGGGTCTCAGAACATAGCCCCTTAGATAAGGGGAACTACTATAGTTTGGTTTGTATCGGAAGAATGGTATTTTGCATACATATCTATCTTTGCTAACTCAGGAGATTCTAAGTGCTTTTGCTTCTCCTGGTGGGCATAAGAACTATATTCCTTCCAAATATTAAGAGTTTCCAGTTGGGCATGGTGCCACGTGCCTGCAATCCCAGTAGCTTAGGTGGCTGAGGCAGGAGGATCTCAATTCAAAGCCAGCCTCAGCAACTTAATGAGGCCCTAAGCAACTCAGTGATACCCTGTCTCTAAATAAAATATAAAAAAGGGCTGGGGACCTGGGTTCAATCCTCAGATTTTCCAGGTGCTCTTTTCAATGCTGTAAGTTTGGTGGAATCTACTTTTCATGAAGTTGTTCTCAAGACTGTATGAATTTCTACACTAACTTAGGCCTCTTGCTTTCTTTATCTGCTTAGCTTGGCATCTTATGTTTCTTGTCATAGGCCTGAGTCAATTTATTTACACATTCAATAGGTATTGATTGAACATCAAATGCCATCATACACACTGGAAATCAGGTATGAGCAAACAAAGCTCCTGCACTGATAAAGCTTATATTTTAGGAGCGGAGACACCAAGTTAACAAGTAAAAATAAGTATCAGATAGTTAAAATAAAGCAAAACGAAGGAGAGAGAGAATACTGTGAATGGGGAAAGATTGATGATTATTTTATTTAGGTTGGATGTGGAAGGCTTTTCAAAACTGTACAAGATAGCAGTTTGAGCTGAGGCCTAAAAGAAGAAAGCTGTTTGAAAATTGCACGAATAACACACCATGTCGAGGGAAGAAAAAAATGCAAGAATTCCTAAATGAGACTGCTGGAAGTGACAAGTTAAGCTTTCTCCTTGGCTAGGATTTGCTATCTTGCCCTGATTTGTCTGACTGTGGGAATACCACAGGTAGAGTACCTTAAAGACGGCTTGAACTCTGGGACAGAAGCACCACAGCAGAGATCCAGCTTTGCCTTGGATGAGTGCCAATATGTGAGAAGGAAGATCTTGACTGCATCCTGCTGACTCGCTCTGTGTGTGTGTGTGTGTGTGTGTGTGTGTGTGTGAGAGAGAGAGAGAGAGAGAGAGAGAGAGAGAGAGAGAGAGAGATAGCGCTCACCAGGTGAAGAAGTAAGACAACTGATCTGGCTATTCTGACAATAAATAGCTCTCTGATCACTTAGGCCTCTGATATCTGACCAAGGGGGGTCCGGGTCCACACACAGGACAGACTAAAGACTTTCTTATTTGTATTTTAGACTATCTTCTTTCTCTGTTCTGGTATTATCAAACAAAATAATTTACCCTGTTTTCCATATTATAAAAATTCCTCAATATCTCTCATCACCAGGAGGTCCATTCTCAGATGAAGACCTTTATATAGATCATTTTTTATTTGCTAACATTTTAATAGGATTTTGGAAAGATAGTAGCCCCATGTGCCCCCTTGAATTTAAAGTCTGCAAATGAGCCTGGAGCATGAGGCACAGTACGCTGCGTGGGACAGTCCTGAGTGTACCACCTCTGAGAGAAAGTATTACAGAATTCATTTCTCTAGTGTGTTATGAGACCCCTACTGTCTAAGCATTTCAGTGACTAGTATAGTTTTCTTAGGTGTGTTATGCTAAGGATTGGTGATATAAGACTGCAAAGCAGGGACCTTGGAGAGTGAGTAAGTGACTAATGGAGGGTCTGTGGGAAAGTGAGACAACATTCAGGGTTTGGAATGTAGACATCAGTAATTGTGATTCGATGTCAATAGCATAAAGTGGATATTTCATTCAAAATATAAAGACATCTCAGGTGACAGGACATGTCCTAAGAAGTCTTGGGTATTTTAAAAGATTATGTCTTAAACCCTTGTTCTAATTTTTCCTAAGAGAGAAATCTTAAGAAGGCCTGGCCTAGTAGTTAAAAGTAAAGACTCTAGAGCCAGATTTCTGGGGATCGAACTTCATCTGTTAAATACACAGCTTGTTAAATAAGTGGTAGCCTGCGGGCTTTGAATCCTGGAAGCCAGAAGTGGTCCTCTGGGATTGTGGCTCAATTAAATGAATGTGTGATGATTATCATTAGGTTTCAGTCCCAGAGCTGGTCCCTGAGGCCAGAAAAACAGGAAATATATTTTCTGTAAGCATACAGCTGGTTAGAGGTGGTCACAAAGAAATGATTATATGTCAAACTAGGAACAGAAGCAGGATGAGGCACAGAACTACGGAAGGGAATGTAATTGACTGCAGAGTCAGGGAAGGTTGTGGAGAGAATCAGCACCCCTGCTCAAGCTACTGAAGAATGAGTAGGATCCTTCAGGTGGCACCCTCAGGCAACTAACCTGGCCTAAAGTGCTTACTCCAGATGTGTTGATGATTTTCTTGGCATAAAGAGATTTGAGGGTCATTGCTCTCCTGCGCTCATTGTTTTTGACTTTTGTAGCTAAAACACTTTTTTTTGGCAATTTTTATCTGCTTTTTTGGGGCGGGGGGTACCAGAAATTGAACTTAGGGGCACTCGGCCACTGAGTCCTACCCCAGCCCTATTTTGTATTTTATTTAGAGACAGGGCCTCACTGAGCTCTTAAGCACCTTTCTGTTGCTGAGGCTGGCTTGGAACTTGCAATCCTCCTGCCTCAGCCTCCCAAACCACTGGGATTACAAGCCTGTACAATCTCACCTGGTTTATCTGCTTTTTTAATGGCTACAAAATCATTCTCTTGCCAATAGCACATCCTATGAGGCAGGGAGGTGGGATTTACTTACATACATTATTGTTAATTTTGTATATGTATATGTGTGTGTGTGTGTGTGTGTGTGTGTGTGTGTGTATTCTGATCAATATGAATAGGTAGTGGTGAAGATAAAGCCAATTAAATTCTGCTGAGAATGTGTTGTGGATTTTCCATTTTATTTTGCTAATACAATCCAAATATCTCCATGTTGTTTTTTTTTTTTTTTCAGGAGAAATTGGTATGCAAGACATGATCTCAGTTGCAAACTCACTTGAAACTATACCATTTTCCTGTTGCAATAAACTTAAGTCTACTCAAAACTAGAAAGTGTTTCTGAAGACAGGGAGGGAAGACAGCATTTCATTTTAAAATGAATATTGACTTTTTTCTTGTTGGAGCAAAATATGCACATTGTGGATTATGTAGAAAATTACAAAGAAGAAAAGGAAATATCGAGCAACCCATTTCCCCAGGTTAGTTACATGTTGAACATCGTGGCATATTTCCTTAAAGTCATTTTCCTATCTATGCAACATTATAGGTGGAAGATAGAGTAATTTAAAACACTTGTATTACAGTATTTTAATAGAATTCAGTTCTAATATTCAAAATCTTTACTTTCTACTTCACATGTACAAATTATCTACCCTTCTTTGGATTGCTGAGCAGTGGCTAGAAGTTTCTATATCTCCATTTTCAGTGCTCTTTTGCCCCTTGCTTTTCAAATATCCCTTATTTCCCTCCTGATCCTGAGATTGTCACATTATTCTGCATCTGTCAGACTTTTGTATGAATTTCATGTTTCCTTGGTAGAGTTGAAACTCTTTTCTAGTGGAAGCTTTTTTTCATAAAACAATGTTAAGAATAAGGTCAATCATTGATATCAAGGCTCAGGTGGTCTCTTCCTGGAATACTAGAACAATTTCTTAAGTGTTTCTGAATCTCCATAGTCCACAGAGATACTCAGCAATTATTTAAATTATTTAAATCTGGGATTATCTTCCATTTTTTAGTTCAAAGCTAAAGGTATGTATTTAGATCTACCTCAGTACAATATTTCTTCTCTTGAAAAAATTGAAACGGAATATGAAAAATAGCAAGGACTTGGAAATTCAGACATTCACAAAATAGGAGAATTCTAGGAAATCTGCAAATACTTTAAACAAAAAGTCTTCATTAAATTATTGATAAAAATATTATTTATGCTCTTGTGATTAGGTTATCCCTCCTCAGAGAATCTGCCTTTAGACAAATCAAATCCTCATGGAAACATTGTCACAACTAGAAATTGTCCTACTCCTGTTTTTCTGAGACCATACTGCAGGAACCACAATACTTGATCTCAAAGAGCAGTGGATCTCAACCTTGATAGGACTTAAGAATTACCTGAGGAGCTTGTAATAGAACCCACTCTTGGTTCTTTCCTCCAGAGATACTGATTTAATTTAATATGACAGAGAGTCCAGGTTTGGGGATTTTAAAAAGACCCTCTGAGTGATTTCAACTTGAAGGCGGGGTTGAGATCCACTGTCTTCAGTGATCTTCTCATCTTTAACTTGACTGCCAGCCAGAAGTGGGAAAAAGGTGTCTACCAGGACCATAAGACTGAAGTCTGAGATACATTCCAGAAAAGTCCTGCCCAGGAATTGAGGCTTAGAAAGCAACATTACAACATTTTTTCATGAAATTTTGCTTGTGATTATCAAGACTTGAATATTGAGACAGGACACATAAAGCAAATTTCAGCCTATGTTTTTGGCATGTTCCTATAGTAAGATTGGCTTTGAATCACTTCTTGTAGGAGAAGAGGACAGAGGAAAAGTAATATTTTGGAATAGTGTTTTCTACCTCCCATTAGTGGGTCACAAAATCAATTTACAAGGTCATGACAAGAAGTTTTAGTAAAACAGAATAGGAAAGTAAAACAGAATAGGAAAAAAATGTAGGCTATATTAGTGCACAGACATTAGCAAGAATAATTACTGTTTCCCAAAATAGTTTCTGCTATGTGTGTGTGTATGGATATATACATGCAAGTATGCAGGTAATTTATCACAATATAATTGTTATTTTTTATTCTGAGTCATGGTAAGAACTTTGTATGTCAACATTCTGGAGGACTTGGAACACTTGAAACACCAGAGCTAAAGGAACAACTGTGCTGTACAATTGGAGTACTAGAGGTAGAACAAATATCACTCTGTTGCCCATGTTGAGCTTCTAGTTAATACCTGTGAGGATAATATTATCTTCCTTGACTTCTCAGGATTGTATGAAATGCTAAGTTATATACAAAACAGGCAAATGGTTACTCCATGGTTGTGCAAATATTTACTTCCATATGTCAAATTGTTCTGGGCACTGAGAACACAAGTTTAGCAACATGAGGAGAAATTTCTTTTCTGTTGCTCCAATAATTCTGTGTATTTCATGGCCATCATCATCTCATTGCTTTATTTTGCCTCAGAGAAGGAAAGTCACAATCTCAGAAGAAAAAAAAAAAGATGTTTAGGTTTGTAGGTAAGTTTTTTGTTTGTTTTTTATTTTTTATTTTTTTGAAAGTTGGGGTGAAGATATGGGTTTAAAGTCTAATATTTTGAATGATAGAACCTGAGGGTTTTTTTTTTTGAAAGATTTTAGACTTTCTTGGGTTAAATTTCAAAAAATTTGGCTTGGACTACCAAAAGGCTAAATAGCTTGGTTCAGTAATACCTTCTTATGTAAGAGACAGGTTTTCTCACCTGGAAAAGTTTAACTATAGAGGGTTCAGGAAGTTAAGATAGAAAAGCAATAGAAATAGCTGCTGGTGTGGTTCTGTGAGAAGTGAAGCCCCATATTCTACTGCTATCCCTGCTTCAATAATTGAGCAAAAGAATTAGTAACCCCACAAAAGAATCCCAGTGTGCGTTTCACCTTTCAAATGCATGAGCATAAAAAACTTCTAATTTCTTAGAGATGCCTCATGAGGTTCTGGAAGATAGAATAACATCTGCTGAAATGTCTATTTAAGTGGTTGTATCTGGGATTTAGAGAATCTCAAGCACCTAGTAATGGAGCAAACATCTAAATGTTTTCTGTGCTTCTTAAAAGTAAGTTGTAGCCAGTCAGAGAGATGAACAGACATGGCTGAGAGAAGGCAGGTGTGCAAGAAGTATCTTTAGATCTGGGGTGAGGATGTGTAGACCTAATGAATGGATGTAATGAAAAATCCAAAGAGATTTAACAGATACCAGTGTTTCAGAAAGAATAGCAGGAAGGATACATGGGGTTTATAGTGGAGGATGCACAGTTTGAGCTGTAAATCACATAGGATGACCATAGACCATCTCCTTCCCCGTTGCCATGATGCATGCAAGTTCATTGAATGGATGGCATCTGGGAAGAGGGGGGTACAAGAGCAGAACATAGAATTGACTAACTAAATCCTAAATTGCTCAGTTAAATTTACTCCAAGAAGTTAAGAAAATCTGGAAACGGTTGGATGTACTTGAAAGTGACTAGTCTCTTCTGCTGTTAGGCAGAATCAGGGCTTGAGATAGAGGTTAAGTTTACTAAAGAGAAAGAAGCACACTGGCAACCAAATGTTCTTGTCTTGTGTATCTGTGGGCTATGTAAAATGAGCATACCTCTCTTGGACTTGAGGAACTCATGGTATGACAGGAAAGACATATATAAATAATCATGAAAAATGGAATGTTGCCCACATTTGAGGTGAGCATCTCAAGTCATTTTTTTAAAGACAGAATATGAAACAATAAAAATCAACTATTACCATTTTAAATACTTATCTCTGCACCAGGTAAGTTGAAGTTACTAAAGAAAAAGAGAAGAACTTGTTAAAGAAGTGGAGACCTCAGTCTTTTTACATATGCCTCTTTTCTATTTGGGGAATAGATGACACTGGGGCTAATAATCAATGAGGTTTGTATAAGTTTTGGGTTATTTCATAGATCCAGATAGTCAGAACATACAAATTGGGTATTTTACATAAGATCAAACATTTCTAACAATTTTAAGAATATGGCATTTAAGGGGCTAAAAGCTGGATAAGGTCTAGGACCCTGAAGTTGTGCTTACATTGAACACATAACCCTCTGGCCCAGAGTAGAGGAGCTCTGTAAGTAAGATTTGTGGCTTACTAAATCATACAGTGGAAAACATTTACTTTACAAAGCATTCTATTTTATGCTCCCAGCTTGCATGCCATTTTCCAGGAGCCCATACTCATAAATCCATAGATTCTGGTTTAATTTCTATACACAGTTCATAACCAGAGAAATCCAGTTAAGGATATTCAATAAAGACCTTCCTCCTGGCCAATATCATTATATTATTTGCCAAGAGGTCTCATCTTAACAAGGTGAGAGAGGGTCACCAGCCCAGTTTGCTTTTTCTCAGTGTTTTACTCTTGGTAAAGGGAGTGAATAGATCAGAACAGCTGCTCTGACTCCTTTCTCCCCAACTTCATATCAATATGGGAGCCATCCTCTGCTTACAAAGACAAAACTAAATGCCTGAGGTAGAGACAGAAGTAGAGGCTATGTTTGTTTGAGTCCAATTTATTCTGTTTTCCTGAATCTTTTTAGTTAATCCATTTTAACTTTTGGAACACATGCAAAATAATTCGAATTATTAAATCAAAAGAGACTCAGACAACACAAAACATTCAGAGAGAAGATTTCACATAATCCTGTATTCCTCTGATAGTATTATAATTTTTATATGTATCTTTCCAAAATTAATGGTGTCACATTGCATATGCTGTTATATACGCTTATTTTTAAATTAATTATACCATTAATTTATTTCATAACATGTATGCAAACATTAAAATCAAAATCATTCTTTTTTTTAATTTTTAGTGAAGAGATTTCAAAAGTTAGGGTGATAAATAGAACACGAAGTATTTCAATATTTTAGTAATTTATCAAAAGTATAAATCCCAACTTTATATTTTTTATATTCTTGGAACAAACCATTATAATATTATTTACCATATTTAATAATAAATATTTTAAATTTAAATTTTTTACAAAAAATAAAGTTGTATCATCCAGAATACTAGTCATTTGCTATGTGTGGCTACCTCTTTAAGTCAATTAAAATGAAATTAAATAAAATAATTCAGTTCTGTAGTACAGTGGCCACATTTCAAGTGGTCAATAGCCACATATGGCTAAGAGTCACAATATTAGATGGCACAGGTATAAAACATTCATCATCACAAAAAGTCCTGCTGTGGAGTGTTGGCGTAGAGTTCTAAATGTGTCACAATGTAAGTTTAATAAACTAGTTTGTTGTATCCGATGTTAGGCATGTTTCCCTTTTCTCTTATTTTATTTTATACACAAAATATGTTTGTGGATAGACATTGTTGTAGATGTTTATTGCAGATTTCTAAAAAAAAAAAAAAAAAGGAAATTCATGGGTTGGAGTGGAATATGACTTGCCCAAGCTCCTGACATTGATAACTTTACAGCTCTTCATTTGGGGCACTTGTCCTCCTAATACACAGGTGCTGATTTCCCCTTCCAGAGCACTAAGGAAACCTAGCCCTGTGCCTGTCATATTAGGAATCAGGACCCAGAGAGAAGCAGCCCTGTGCACTCAGTTTTCTGGCCACATCCTCCTAATTGTCTTCAACTTTGGAATGCAACCCTAGACTGCTTTCCTAAAGCCTTGATAAAAAGTTTTCAGCTCCTCCATATCACTCACAAAGCTCATCATAATCTTGTCTGAACCTCTTTTGCATCATCTTTTCCTTTTCTGTACTTCTCAGTGTGTATAATAGTAATGTCAAATTTTAATGCCCCCCGCCCGAAAAAAAAAAAAAAGACCACGTGGCTCCCTACCCTCACTTGTTCACTTGGCCTGAAAGCCTCCTGAAAGCTTTCAAACTGTTAAACATTTAATGGCTTTTTATAACTCAGCTCAAGTCCTGCCTCCCACAGGATGCATTTACCTTAACCACAGAATGTGACTTAGGAGTCCCCTAGGATGCTCTTATAATGCCCTGCTCTTTTTTATCCATAGATCTTGCTTGCCATAGGGCTAATCATTGATTAACTTATATATTTATTCATTGATTATGGTCTCCTTGAGAAGAGGACCCATATCTTCATCTATCACAGCACTGAGTATAATAAATAGATATAAATATTCAACTCAAATTAGTGGGACAACTTTATTTTCCAGACATGAGGTATCATATTATCTAAGGAGAGAGTTATCTCAGGCAAAATTGGCCTCAGTAGATCAGAGAATGTCCATTTTTTCCCCCACATCCATTCATTTGTCTTTCTCTCGAACAGGTAAGGACAGGCACCTGTTTTTGATGGTGTTGATACTAAGATGATTTCTAGGACTATCTTGACAGCTTGTTTCAGAATATGGAGGGAGGAAGGACCCCACACAGAAGCACCAATAGCATCCCAAGAAGGTGGGGACAGCAGGCTTCTCCTACAACCTTATTGTCCTTCAAGTGCACCCAATTTCTTGTGCTTACAAGAAAGACCTCTGTGTTTCTCCCACCCCAGCTTCCAGCCTTCTGCCTGAATCTATTAAGATGCCCCTACTCCTTCCTCAGCTCTCCTCTGTGCCAAAGAGAGCTGCTTGCTGTGACGCCTGCCATAATGTGTCACAAACTGACAAGAAATCACTTTGTGGAGGATCCTGCTTGGCCACAGGACACACATCAGACTGACACACTGCCTCTCCTTAATGGGAAAGAGCAATTCTTACACACCCTTAAGTAGAAAAGACAGGTATGAAATGCCAGGCCTCTGTAGCTCTATGATGTGCATAAAGACATAATAAATATAAAAGTTTTCAAAATTGCCACTTGCCTTCATGGTTTTGAGATGAGTGACACATGGATATGATAATCACTTTCATCTGGAATTTATTCGTCCATTTATTTATCCATGCATTTATTCATTCATATATTCAACAAATTTGGGGGGTACTTTTTAAGATCCAGGTATTTCAAAGTACCAGGGGTCAACAACACTGGTCCCTGCCATTAAGAACAACTCATTGAAGCAGGAGACACAGATATGTAAACAGGATAATAATGCAATGAGACAGGGCTTGTTAAGAGTCAGTACAGATCCAACATGGCCGCCGGCGAGGAAGCAGCGATTCCAATGTCTCCACATTAACGGGATCAGAAAGACCCATTGGAACAGCGGCAGTCTACCTACTGAGGAACTTCTAGCAAAATTCTGTTAAGAGGGGACCTGCCGGGAATTGGTAGGTTTATTAGAAGTGTCAGTTTGTCCCAGACAAGTGGATCTTGGCCGGCCACGCGGGCGCGGAGGTCCAGTCCCGAAGCCACCAGCCGCTTCTGCAAGCGGCCGGCGGCCCAGAGCGGCGTGGCCCGCCCGAACCCGAAGACGGCACCCGCCATCCCGCCGTCCCGGGGAGGCCCTGCTCTCGCTCTGCAAACGGCCACCACGCCTGCCAGGCTCAGAGCCACGCGGCCGCAGCTGCCCGGCTCTACAGGTGGCCCCCCGGCGGGTGCAGAGGTACAATCCCGCGGCCACCAGCCACTTCAGAAAGCGGCCGGCGGCCCCGAGCGGCGCGGCCCGCCCGAACCCACAGACGGCAGCCGCCATCCCGCCGTCCCGGGAGGCCCCGCTCTTGCTCAGCGAACGGCCACCCCGCCCGCCCGGATCTTAGCCACGTGGCCACAGCTGCCCGGCTCTACAGGCAGCCCCCGGTGGCCCGGCCCAGCGAGAAGTGTCCCCGCCTGGCCCAGCAGACAGCCCGTGCCCTCCCGGCTCTACTAACAGCCCCGCCCACCCGGCGAACGGCTCCCCCCCACCCCAGACAGCATGAAGGGAATCTAACCAACCCTTTACGAAATAGTGAACTGGGAACTAAAACCAGAGATTGTGTCAGACCAGAGACAAGCCAGTTCCACCCCTCCCTTCGGACACTCCGGCAAGGAGCCAGGGACCCGCCATAGCAGAGAGGTGAAGTCACCAAAGTTCGGCCAAAGAGATTCCTTCCCAGCGGAATCTACTTTAGCAGGTGTGTGACTCCCACCCACACCAGATACAAACAACCGGGAAACTTCAAAATCTCTCTGTGGGCGTGACCCTAAGGGCCAAAGGACTCTCGACCCCCAACTCCCCCTACTGCCAGTGACGAGGGCGTGACTGTAGGGGCAGAGGGAAGCAGAGAAGACTCCCCACCCCCAAATCTCCCAACCGTGAACTGAGAGGGTGTGACGGTAGGGGCGGAGGGAAACAGAGGACACTCCAGACCCCCAACTCCTCCTACCGCCAGCAGTGTGGTTGTGACTGTAGGGGCTGAAGGAAGTAGAGGGGATCCTCGACCCCCAACTCCTATTACCACCAGCAGCGACACCAATGGTCTTAGCTGGCAGATTCCGAAGGTGTGCCCACCAAAGGGGTCCGGAAAAATTAAACAATTGACTCCAAGACCACAACTCCACAGCACTGGGGCTTAGATGAATGACAGCGAGAGTGCTCAGTAGTTAGGGAAATAGAGCACTCGGTGGGGCTGAAAGTGTAACCAAATCCTTGGGGAACTGCCTCCGGTGAGCAGGACCTGGCTGGCTGGCAGGAGGAAGGGGAGGAGAGGCTGTAGAAGTGAAACGGCTCTGGACCAACAGGATTGAGAGACTCCCAGGAACCGCCTTACAGGGATTGCTGTTGACACATTGAAGGCAAAACTCAGCCCGGAGGGCACAGCTTTGCCTACGGGAAGAGAAGAAAATGGATCTCTAAGACCTAATTTTATTTCCTATTTCATTTTAATTTTTTCTCTCCCTTTTCCCTCTCTCTCTCCCCTTCCAAGTTTTACTGCTCTTCCCATTCTTCTCTATGCTATCTATCTCCCTCTCCTTCTTTCTTTTCAAGAGCACCTACCTTCCCCTTCCCCCCAACTTTCATCCCAACCATTACATCCTCCATTTCATGTAACTGTCTAAATACAAATAGGTGTGTGCCATCCCCCCGCGCCTGTGCAAGGTAGCCGGACCTGCAACCCACCAGCAGGTCAGGCCCAGCAACCTGGGAGTGGCAGAGCCGCCCCACGAGCCTGCAAGGTAGGCGCACCTGCTACCAACCAGAAGAACAGGCCCAGCGGCCTGCCGATGTGGTAGGCACAGTGCCCCAATTGGAGGAGGAGCAGAGCCCCTGCCCGCGCCTGCGCGGGAGACATTGCAACTATACAAGAGTAATACAAATATATAGGGGGAAAATTCAACAACACAACAGTTTCAGTAAGCAGAAAGAAACGCAAAGAGTATGAAGAGACAAGGAAAGAAAGGACCACAAGCAATGCAGGTCAACTCAATGTTACAAGAGGTAATATCTGCAGCAGATGGAATGTCAGATAAAGAATTCAGGAGATACATGCTTCAGATGATCTGGAGTCTCAAGGAAGACATTAGACAGCAAAATCAGACAATGAAAGATCTCTTCAACAATGAAATACATAAACAAATCCAGGAAGCAAAAGATCAACTATACAGGGAGATAGAGGTTATAAAAAACAAACAAACAGAAATCCTAGAAAGGCAGGAAGCAATAAACCAACTTAAAAACTCAATTGAGAATACTACCAGCAGAGTAGAACACTTAGAACATCAGACAATGAAGACAAAGTATTTCAAATTGAAAAGAACATAGACAGCTCAGCAAGACTGTTAAGAAACCAGGAGCAGAACATCCAAGAAATATGGGATAACATTAAAAGACCAAACTTAAGAGTCATTGGGATACAGGAAGGCACAGAGCTCCAAACCAAAGGAATGAGCAATCTATTCAATGAAATAATTTGAGAAAACTTCCCAGACTTGAAGAACGAGACAGAATCCCAAATCCTAGAAGCCTACAGGACGCCGAATGTGCATAATCATAAGAGATCCACACCTAGACACATTATAATGAAGATGCCCAACATACAGAATAAGGAGAGAATTTTAAAAGCTACAAGAGAAAGGAAGCAGATTACATTTAGGGGTAAACCAATCAGGATAACAGCTGATCTCTCAACACAGACTTTAAAAGCTAGAAGATCCTGGAATAACATATTTCAAACACTGAAAGATAATGGGTTCCAACCAAGAATTGTGTATCCAGCAAGATTAAGCTTCAAGATGGAAGATGAAATTAAAACCTTCCACGATAAACAAAAGTTAAAAGAATTTGCAGCTAGAAAACCATCTCTCCAAAAAATCCTCAGCAAAACATTACAGGAAGAGGAAATGGAAAATAACAATGAAAACCAACAGTGGGAGGTAGGACAGTAAAGGGGGGAAAATAATCAAAGAGGAAAACAAACCATGTTTAGTAACATAAATAAACAAATATGGCTGGAAGGATAACCCATATCTCAATAATAACCCTAAATGTTAATGGCTTAAACTCACCAATTAAGAGACACAGGCTAGTAGAATGGATCACAAAACATGACCCGACATTATGCTGCCTACAGGAGACGCATTTGATAGGAAAAGACATACATAGACTGAAGGTGAAAGGTCGGGAAAAATCATATCACTCATATGGACTTCGGAAACAAGCAGGAGTGTCCATACTCATATCAAATAAAATAGATTTCAAGCCAAAGTTAATCAAAAGGGATAAAGAGGGACACTACATACTGCTCAAGGGAACCATACACAAACAAGACATAACAGTCATAAATATATATGCCTCAAACAATGGTGCAGCTATGTTCATCAAACAAACTCTTCTCAAGTTCAAGAGTCTAATAGACCACCATACAATAATCATGGGAGACTTCAACACACCTCTCTCACCACTGGACAGATCTTCCAAACAAAAGTTGAATAAGGAAACTATAGAACTCAATAACACAATTAACAACCTAGACTTAATTGACATATATAGAATATACCACCCAACATCAAGCAGTTACACTTTTTTCTCAGCAGCACATGGATCCTTCTCAAAAATAGATCATATATTATGTCACAGGGCAACTCTTAGACAATATAAAGGAGTAGAGATAATACCATGCATCTTATCTGACCATAATGGAATGAAACTGAAAATCAACGATAAAAGAAGGAAGGAAAAATCATGCATCACTTGGAGAATGAACAATAGATTACTGAATGATCAATGGGTTCTAGAAGACATTAAGGAGGAAATTAAAAAATTCTTAGAGATAAATGAAAACACAGACACAACATATCGGAATCTATGGGACACATTGAAAGCAGTTCTAAGAGGAAAATTCATTGCATGGAGTTCATTCCTTAAAAAAGGAAAAAACCAACAAATAAATGATCTCATACTTCATCTCAAAATCCTACAAAAAGAAGAGCAAAATAACAGCAAAAGAAGTAGAAGGCAAGAAATAATTAAAATCAGAGCTGAAATTAATGAAATCGAAACAAAAGAAACAATTGAAAAAATTGATAAAACTAAAAGTTGGTTCTTTGAAAAAATAAATAAGATCGACAGACCCTTAGCCATGCTAACAAAGAGAAGAAGAGAGAGAACTCAAATTACTAGCACACAGGATGAAAAAGGCAATATCACAACAGACACTTCAGAAATACAGAAGATAATCAGAAATTATTTTGAATCCTTATACTCCAATAAAATAGAAGATAGTGAAGGCATCAATAAATTTCTTAAGTCATATGATCTGCCCAGATTGAGACAGGAGGATATAGACAACCTAAAAAGACCAATATCAATTGAGGAAATAGAAGAAACCATCAAAAGATTTCCAACTAAGAAAAGCCCAGGACCGGATGGGTATACAGCAGAGTTTTATAAAACCTTTAGAGGACTAATACCAATACTTTTCAAGCTATTCCAGGAAATAGAAAAGGAGGGAGAACTTCCAAATTCATTCTACGAGGCCAACATCATCCTGATTCCTAAACCAGACAAAGACACTTCAAAGAAAGAAAACTACAGACCTATATCTCTAATGAACCTAGACGCAAAAATCCTCAATAAAATTCTGGCAAATTGGATACAAAATCATATCAAAAAAATTGTACACCATGATCAAGTAGGCTTCATCCCTGGGATGCAATACTGGTTCAATATATGGAAATCAATAAATGTTATTCACTACATCAATAGACTTAAAAATAAGAACCATATGATAATCTCGATAGATGCGGAAAAAGCATTCGACAAAGTACAGCATCCCTTTATGTTCAAAACTCTAGAAAAACTAGGGATAACAGGAACATACCTAAACATTGTAAAAGCAATCTACGCTAAGCCCCAGGCTAGCATCATTTTGAATGGAGAAAAATTGAAGGCATTCCCTCTAAAATCTGGAACAAGACAGGGATGCCCTCTCTCACCACTTCTGTTCAACATAGTTCTCAAAACACTGGCCAGAGAAATTAGACAGACGAAAGAAATTAAAGGCATAAAAATAGGAAAAGAAGAACTTAAATTATCACTATTTGCAGATGACATGATTCTATACCTAGCAGACCCAAAAGGGTCTACAAAGAAACTATTAGAGCTAATAAATGAATTCAGCAAAGTGGCAGGATATAAAATCAACACGCATAAATCAAAGGCATTCCTGTATATCAGCGACAAACCCTCTTAAATGGAAATGAGGACAACCACTCCATTCACAATATCCTCAAAAATAATAAAATACTTGGGCATCAACCTAACAAAAGAGGTAAAAGACTTATACAATGAAAACTACAGAACCCTAAAGAGAGAAATTGAAGATCTTAGAAGATGGAAAAATATACCCTGTTCATGGATAGGCAGAACTAACATCATCAAAATGGCGATATTACCAAAAGTTCTCTATAGGTTTAATGCAATGCCAATCAAAATCCCAATGGCATTTCTTGTAGAAATAGAGAAAGCAATCATGAAATTCATATGGAAAAATAAAAGACCCAGAATAGCAAAAACAATGCTAAGCAGGAAGTGTGAATCAGGTGGTATAGCGATACCGGACTTCAAACTATACTCCAGAGCAATAGTAACAAAAACAGCATGGTACTGGTACCAAAACAGGCAGGTGGACCAATGGTACAGAATAGAGGACACAGAAACCAACCCACAAAACTACAACTTTCTTATATTTGATAAAGGGGCTAAAAGCATGCAATGGAGGAAGGATAGCATCTTCAACAAATGGTGCTGGGAAAACTGGAAATCCATATGCAACAAAATGAAACTGAATCCCTTTCTCTCGCCATGCACAAAAGTTAACTCAAAATGGATCAAGGAGCTTGATATCAAACCAGAGACAAGGCATCTGATAGAAGAAAAAGTTGGCTACGACCTACATACTGTGGGGTTGGGCTCCAAATTCCTCAATAGGACACCCATAGCACAAGAATTAATATCTAGAATCAACAAATGGGACTTGCTCAAACTAAAAAGTTTTTTCTCAGCAAAAGAAACAATAAGAGAGGTAAATAGGGAGCCTACATCATGGGAACAAATCTTTACTCCTCACACTTCAGATAGAGCCCTAATATCCAGAGTATATAAAGAACTCAAAAAATTAGACAATACGATAACAAATAACCCAATCAACAAATGGGCCAAGGACCTAAACAGACACTTCTCAGAGGAGGACATACAATCAATCAACAAGTACATGAAAAAATGCTCACCATCGCTAGCAGTCAGAGAAATGCAAATCAAAACCACCTTAAGATATCATCTCACTCCAGTAAGATTGGCAGCCATTATGAAGTCAAACAACAACAAGTGCTGGCGAGGATGTGGGGAAAAGGGTACACTTGTACATTGTTGGTGGGACTGCAAATTGGTACAACCAATTTGGAAAGCAGTATGGAGATTTCTTGGAAAGCTGGGAATGGAACCACTATTTGATCCAGCTATTCCCCTTCTGCGTCTATTCCCTAAAGACCTAAAAACAGCATGCTACAGGGACACTGCTACATCGATGTTCATAGCAGCACAATTCACAATAGCAAGACTGTGGAAGCAACCTAGATGCCCTTCAATAGACGAATGGATAAAAAAAATGTGGCATTTATACACAATGGAGTATTACTCTGCATTAAAAAATGACAAAATTATAGAATTTGGAGGGAAATGGATGGCATTAGAGCAGATTATGCTAAGTGAAGCTAGCCAATCCCTAAAAAACAAATGCCAAATATCTTCTTTTATATAAGGAGAGTAACTAAGAACAGAGTAGGGATGAAGAGCATGAGAAGATGACTAACATTAAACAGGGATGAGAGGTGGGAAGGACAGGGAGAGAGAAGGGAAATTGCTTGGAAATGGAAGGAGACCCTTAGGGTTATACAAAATTACATATAAGAGGAAGTGAGGGGAAAGGGAAAAATAATACAATGGGGAGAAATGAATTACAGTAGAGGGGGTAGAGAGAGAAGAGGGGAGGGGAGGGGAGGGGAGGGGGATAGTAGAGGATAGGAAAGGCAGCAGAATACAGCAGACATGAGTATGTCAATATGTAAATCAGTGGAAGTGTAACTGATGTGACGCTGCAATCTGTATATGGGGTAAAAATGGGAGTTCATAACCCACTTGAATCAAAGTGTGAAATATGATATATCAAGAACTATGTAATGTTTTGAACAACCAATTTAATTAATTAATTAATTAATTTAAAAAAAAAAGAATTAAAAAAAAGAGTCAGTACAAAGTACTGTCAGGTGAACAACAATGGAAAGTGATATTCATTCATGTTACCTGAGAGTGTCAGGATGGGCCTCACAGAGGATATAAAATAGGAGCTAATGTTTGAAGGACAAAGGCATTCAGCTGGTCTGGGGGGAAGGAGTCCTTCTGGCAGAGGAAAGCGCAGTAGGAAGAAGGTAAGTGCGTGCTGGAGTGTGGGCTCCATGTTATCAACTGGGGTGCAAGATAAGCAAGGGTCTCTCGGTTGATATTGAAGAGACCAGTGGGGAGCACATTGTTAAGACCTTCAAAGTTTTGGTTTGGAGTCTGGACTTTCTCGTATGGACAATGGGGAGTCATCCTCTAGTGTGGCAGCTGTTGAACACAAACAGATTTTAAAGTGAATGCTTCCCAACTTTATAAAGTAGGCTTTTAGAACCCCCTCTTCCCTTTGTTTATCTTTCCCCATCTGTGTATTCACAATGGTCAAAACCTCAAACACATACATGAAAGGCTTGGTGGTTTATGTCCGTGGATATCTTAGAGGTAAGCGTGGGAGACTGAATCTTGTTCTGTAAGAAACAGCGGCTTATAGGAGCATAAGAGAACCTTGGGTTTTGTAGGGTAAGGAAAAAGAAAGGTCCCAGGCCAATCTGGGACAGAGAAATGGACCCACTTACAAGGAAAGAGCCATAGAATGAGGGTAGAGAGGCAGGGAAACACCAGGAATGGCAGGCTCATTGGTGCAGGTACAGGCTTTGCTGAGTGTGTATTTGCTTAGGCAAGGTATGTCCGTTAAAGCTTGAGCCGGGAGAGAGGCAGATGAGAAAATTATTCACAGTAAGATGGCCATAAGAATCTTCCTTTTACCTTGTGAAGGAGATGATTAAATTATGACTAAATTATGCCAAATAATAAGGAGCGCAGGTGTTGGGTTCAGACAGATCTAAGTTTGAATCCCATTTCTACTGTTCACAGTTTGTGATTCTTGGCAAATAGCAAACAATCACTAAGTCTCTGATCCCCTCATTTATCAAAGAGACATAGACAACTTTCAGCATCACAGAAAGGATCAACTGAAATAATGTGTAGAAAATGCCCAGCCTATGTCTAGGCATTCAAATAATAGTAGCTATTACATAGTTTGCATACTTGGTATATAGAACATTACTGGGCACTCAAGTAACTTAGAAATATTCTTTGGTGAGATTTTTCCCTGTTTGTAAATGCAGTAGGGTCTGAATTAATATTTTGCAAGTGTGAGGCAATTAAGAATTATCATCAGTTGGTCTTAAAGGAGACAGTCATTTGTCAGTAATATTGACCCAAAGAAAACCAGTCAGTGTAAAAGGCTTCACTTTGCAATGATGTGACAAATGAAGCTCCCTGATTTGAATGAGGAGATAGGAACAAGGTCACCAGATCTTGTGGGCTTGCTCTGACATTAGCTAAGTGGCCATTCGAGTCTCAACATGCAAGATTTTTTGTTTATGTGAGTAAACTAGGGCTTAGTGATACCAGTTCATGGTAAAAGCAGAGATAAAATCTGTCTCCCTCAAGCATAAAAATCTTTGATAGAATAATTACTTGAGAAATAAACATAGCAGTAAATAGTTGTCAGTGTTCCAACAAAATATAATAGTGCATTTTTAAAATGTTTCTTTACCTATATCGGTCATTTATTAGAATTATACAGTGGTAATCCTGAAGTGTCCATCTCAAATGGCCAGGAATTTTTATTTAAATATAACCCCAAGCAGGGGGAAATTAGGACATGCTGTTATTACTCCTTCGGCATTCAAGCTTATGTTTAAGCTTGAATGTGTTTTATAATTTGCTGTGAAATAAACTTCATGAAATAATAAATTTACAAAATTTGAAGCAAAGGGCATATATGCCAAACATACAATATTATTCACTGCTTAAAACATCACTTATGTGTCAAGAATGTAAGTGTTGAAAAGGAAGACAAAACTTAATATTATATGCTGAAGAAACAGAAAGGTCCATATTTGATTTGCAAATAACCACATAAAAATCAGAGGTTCATCTTCTGCCCCACCTTGTTCTAGACTGGAGACAGCACAATTTCTAATCAGGTCACCTCCATCTTCCCACCTTTCTAGCCTCTAATTCCTCCATGTTAACCTGAGAAGAATACTGTTCCAACCTTAGCTTCTTAAGGTCTCCCCTTCTGCTCATCCCCCATATCTTGCAGCATCATGAAGTTGAGTTCTGGTGGCCTTTATAATCCCAAGCAGGAGCTGTAGTGGGTCACAGGCAATGCCTCCTGGGATTTATAGTCTCCAGAGGGGTCAAAGGCTCTATCTAGGAGAGGTAGTTGCAATACCCATAATGACCTCTGCCACCACATGTAAGTAGTGTATACTCTCTGGGTTTGTTAATATCATCTCTTCTTTTTCTCCTGTAGTCCTGGAAACTTCCTATAGTTTCTAATCTCTACCGCCTTGTCTTTCTTTTTTTTTCAATACTTCAAATATTTTCAAAACAAGTACCCTCTATGAAAATATCTGTTTAAAATATATATGTGATTTTATTTTTTTTCTGACTAGCCCCAGATTGACTCAAAAAATCCCATTAAGGCTATGAGTATACATGGGGTCATAGTAACAAAGACAACCCCAAATTTGTTTGTTCCTGCCATTATCTACTCATTTAGATCTTGGTCACCTGCAACATTCCTCTCACTCAACTGTAGTGCAGAGTCCCTTAGGACTATCACCTGTGTGCCTGTTCAGTTGAGCAGTCACTGCGCTGCCCAGTTTCTTGGGTATCTGCCCTCTCCTTCCATGCATTACTGCTCCGATGCATCTTTCTTGAGCGTGGCTATGGGCATGAAAGAATTTCACAGGCTTTTCTCTATACTTCACTGTATCTCTTCACCTGGGACCCAAATTAATGTTATCTGTGTCCAGAAATCAGAGTCCCTCATAAAAATATTCCTTCAGCTCTTATGTAGAAGCCTCATACTATTTAGAATACAAGCTAGACCAACATAACAAAAAAGATTTTAGTACATGGTGGACTCAACAGGATAGAAGTTTATATCTGCTCATGTATTTCTTCAAAGTGAGCAGCCCAAGGGGCTGGGGATATAGCTCAGTTGGTAGAGTGCCTATCTGTCATGCACAAGGCCCTGGGTTCAATCCCCCATCACCACCAAAAAAAAAAAAAAAGTTACAGCCCAAGGCTAAAGATGGTTTTGTTCCACTCAGGGTGATGGACTGTTTCTGTTATCCTCAAAATGTAGCTTCTATTTCTGTATGTAAGATAGTTATCCATTGTTACCATTCCCCAGGCAAAGCAGATCAAGAGTAAGGAGACTTTGCTTAAGGAAATGACTGGAAGCTATTGTAGACATCACCTCTGTACTCATACCATTAACCATAATTAATTCACATGATCACACCTATTTCAACAGAGGCTGAGCAATTTGTCTCTAGCTGGACTACCAAATGCCTATGAAAGTTTTGGGTTTGGGGTACCATCTACAGATGCATGGTCAGAACAAGAGGTTCCTGCTAAAAACCTAAGGAAGCTGCCACACAACCCATGCACTGCTTATCAAACAAGGGGCTCTAGTCCATCTTCTTCACACAACCTCCTTCCTACTTGTCAAACAAAACACAGGTCCATAGAGTCATCTCTGCCTTTAAATGCACCTATTTCTAATTTGTACCAAATAACTATTTAGGCTAGTGGTGTTCCTGAAGACTCTTAATGAAAGATATCAGTAGTCTATGCCACAAATTCTCGTTCATTGCTAGTCAATGAGCTGAGGAAGGTGGAAGAAGTTAGGAACATACTCCATTGTGTGGCCTCCAATTTTTTCTCTCTCCTATATGACTGCAATATGAAAATCTCTCTTCCAATCAAAAGTTGATAAACAAATTAACTACCTCTTGTATCTCCCCAACTAATTTATTCACTTCCATTATCACCACCAGTGTGAGTATAATTATTATTCATAAATTATATATAAGGAAATTGAAGCTCAGACATATTGGGTAACTTATTCAAGGTCACACAGCAAATAAGCTAGTAAGCAATTAGATACAAATTTGAATCCAAGTCTGTCTGCCTCCAAAGCCATTCCTCTTCTTCTCATTATTATAGCACACATTTGTTACAAGTACTGGTACCTGTGATAAAAAATGAACTACTTGTAATATTAACCTTTTTTAATAGAGAAGTTCTAAGAAATAGGATATCACCAGGGCCACACTGTCATTGTGGTTTACACTTCCCATGAACTCTTTCCAATAAACATTTCATTTAAATTTAATAAAGCAGTTAATAAAGCCATAAAGGTTAATTACTAGTTAAGGGAAAAATATGACTTCACTTTGGTGAACATGTGAAAAATGAATCAACTTCGTTTTCAGTTAACCCAGGATTATACAGGCAATAAAGCATGATTATGGATTTAACATGTTAATTCCCAGCAGATTTAATGGCAGTGCTCTGAGATACATGACCAATCACTAACCCATCTGACAAGCCTTCAGACAGTGCTAATCAAGATTAAATCACTTGGCTCACATGTGGATGTAATACATCTTTCAAGATGAAATGACCATAATTTTTCATCATGAAGATAGTACAAATGCCTGGTTGTTGGTTGAGACATGGAGAAGGGAAAAGTGGAGGACACACTCTGTGATCTCGGTCTGACACCTCACTTTGGAAGCTACTTTTGAAGAAAATAAACTTGTTTTCATAAATTTAAGGTCCTCTCCAGTGTATTATGGCTGGTTGTTATCAAGTCATGATTTATCTGTAATTTGTGGCAGATAGCAAAGCATCCACATCATTTAAAATAACTCACCTTTCCTAAGGATCTAGATCATTGGCAGATTCAGGTCTTTGTGGTTTTTCGATTATTTATTTATTTACTTATTTATTTGAGACAGGTTCTTGCTAAGTTGTTTGGGCCTTACTAAATTGCTGAGGCTGGCCTGGAAATTGTGATCCTCCCGGTTTCAACCTCCCAAGTTGCTGGGATTACAGGCGTGTATCACCACTCCAGACTGTATTTCTCCTATTCTATATAGTTCAACAACTCTTTAGGTTTCTTCAGTATGATCTTAATTCTTAAAAAAAACAATTCCAAATAATACTGTTTTCCATTTCTTCTGAGTTGTACCACCTAGTAACCACAAAAGAAAATTGGCATATTCTTTTGATGACTTGAAGATGAAGAACAGAAACTGTGTGTTGTGGGTTAAATCTGGACCACTATCTGCGTTTATAAATAAAGTTTTATTAACACATAGAGCATTTTGTTCAGGTATTAACTTTGCCTGCTTTCATACCACAGTAGCAGAGGTGACTATTTGTAACAGAGACTGTGTTAGCTTTTTGTCACTGTGACAAAAATATTGAAGAAAAACAACTTCTAGGAGTAAGAATTTGTTTTGGCTCCCAGTTTCAGTTCATGGCCAGCTGGCTGCACTGCTTTGTGTCTGAGAAGAGGCGGAACATTATGGCAGAAGGTTGTGGTGTAGGAAAGCTGCTTAGGTTATGAAAACCAGGAAGCAAAGAGAGAGAGATGCCAAGGAAGGGATCATGGGCAAGGTGCCCTCTTCCAGGGCTTACGCCCAGTGGCCCACTTCCACTGAGGCCCTCTTATAGTTTCCAAGACCTTCCAGTGCCATCAAATTATTAATCCCTCAATGGATTAATCCACTGATAAGGTCAGAGTCCTCCAGATCCAATCATTTCCCCAAAGCCCCACCTTTGAACATTGCTGCACTGGGTAAAGCCTTTAACACATGATCCTTTAGGGAACATCACAGGTCCAAACCATAACAGATTGTATTGCCATAAAGCCTAAAATTCTATTAGCCTCTTTATAGAAAAAGTTTGCTGACTCCTAATCCAGACCTTCATTTCCCCTGAATTATAATTTAATGGTAGCATGGCTATTCTTACAACTATCTATTTCCTCCATTCATACAATCATTTTTCTTCCCCAAATTTCTAAAGCCTCACATGGTGATAAGAATTAAATATAGGAACATGTACTTTAAAAAAAATAGTAGGTGTTCAAAAACATGAATAAACTGCACATCTGCCAACATTTTGCTGCTGTTTAACATGGAAATAGCACAGTGTGGTGACAAAGACCATGGGCATTGACTATACTGTTTTGGGTCAGAGCCCAGCTCTACCATCACTTCCCATATGATCTTGGGCAAATTCCTTTAAGCCCTCTGTGCTTATGTTCCTTCATCTGGAGACTAGAGATCATATAATAATCCACCCACCCTACAGAGTCCTTGGTAAGATTTAAAAGAGAAAACGGGCACTACACATAGAATACTGCTTGGACCACAATAAGCTCTGCACCCATGTCAGCCATCATTGTTGCCCTCATGGTCATCATCACCACCATCATCATCTATTCAATATTAGGTCATATTGAAAAGGATTAGCCTATTTCAACTGGCTAGTTTTTAAAAACAAACATGGAGGGAAATGAATTACAGTAGATGGGGTAGAGAGAGAAGATGGGAGGGGAGGGGAGGGGGGATAGTAGGGGATAGGAAAGGTAGCAGAATACAACAGTCACTAATAGGGAAGTATGTAAAAATGTGATGTGTAACCGATGTGATTCTGCAATCTGTATTTGGGGTAAAAATGGGAGTTCATAACCCACTTGATTCTAACGTATGAAATATGATTTGTCAAGAGCTTTGTAATGTTGTGAACATCCAATAAAAATAAATAAATAAAATAGAATGCAAAGTGAAAAAAAAATACATTTAATTAGGTAAGTGCAAAGTATAGGATTGAAAAATCTGTGTTTAGGTCAAGCTCTGACACCTTAAATCTCAATTCAGTTTCTCTGCATTCCAGTTTCTACATTTTCAAATGTATTTAACTGCTTAGGTCTTGTTACACGGTTGAGTATTTAAATCAGCTAATCTATTTAAAGGCTTCTTTCACTGTTCCTGGCACATTGCATCTACACAGTAATTGATGTGGTTTTTTTTTTCCTTTTCTCTGCTTCTATTTCTTTTAAGGTAGCTTGAACCTCCTGCATGTCTTCTACTTCTCAATTGTCCATTCTCTAAGCCCCAAATCATCCTAATCACAGCACAATTGCACCTTTGCTCTCTATTGTTCTCTGCTGCTTTGTGATGGAAAATTTTACATATCAACTTGAGAGAGACTGCCCAGATAGCTGCTGAAATATTATTTCTGGATGTGGGTGTGAGGATGTTTCTGGAAGAAATTAGCATTTGCACAGAATGAATAAAGAAGGTCCACCTCACCAATGTGGGCAAGCATCACTGAATCTGTTGAGGACTGGAACACAACAAAAGGTACTGGAAAGGTGAATTCTTTCCTCTCTTTGAGCTAGGACATCCATCATCTCTTGCTCTTGGACATGAAGTTTCTGGGTCTCTGGCTTTGGACTTTGGGATCTCAACCAGTCTCCATTCTCAATCTCTGATTGTTGGCCTGGGACTAGGAGTTACAGCATCTCTTCTCTTATTCTCAGAACTTTGCATTTGAACTGAACTATATCACTACTTTTCTGGGTCTCTAGCTTGCAGACAGTAAAACATGGAATGTCTCAGCTTCTCTCATCTCATAAACCAATTGCCATAATAACTCTCATATTATGTATATAGGCTCTGTTTCTCTGGAGAACACTGAATAATACACTCTTCAACTTTCATGGTGGGCTAATTCTAATTTTCTGGACCCACCTATATTTTCCCATATGCTGTCTCTCTACATCTAGTTATCTGTAACCATGTGACAGGCATTATTTTAAGCTTTTTATATATACTGTCCTCTCATAGTAATCCTTTAGATTAGGTATTATTAAACACATTTATAGATTAGGAAATTGAAAAATGGAAATTTTACATAACTTGGCCAAGGTCATACAGTTAAAGCAAAGAGTGAGCATTCAAATCCAGGCAGCTTATCCTTGGACTCTGCTTTTAGCCATAATGTGATTTTGCTCACCTAAATGCTTTCAAAAATACTAATGGACTTCACAACACATTCTACAAAGCCAGTTTGCCTTGATATAAGCATTCATGTATGATTCATGAATAGTACCATATGCATATGTATTCCATTTTTATACATGTAATGCAAAATTTATAAATAGTTTATGGAAAAATGTATTTTTCTAAAGAACAGCTAATTCAAATGGTTATAAATGAGGAACAATTACTTAAATTCATTAATTAGATTCTGTTTATGCTATTACTGTCAAAATAAATTATTTGACCCAAAATCTTATTTATAATAGTCACTATTATTGACTACCACATAATAGTAGACTTATGTTTTACAATTTTGAGGGCTAGGGATATAGCTCAGTGTAAGAATACATCAGGACTCAGCACCACAAAAATTAAATAAACAAATGGAATAAAATCATAATTTCTGACTGGAGTTTAGTCCCACAAGTGGTTCAAAAAATAATAATGAATATAATCAAAATAATATTCATATAATCACTGGGGGATGATATTAAAATGCATATTCTTATTTGGGTTGAGACCTGTGATTCTGGATTTCTATCAAGTAGCAAACTGCCCTTTGACATAGTACAAGGAGACTCATATTAACCTTTGAGTTATTACTGTCTAAGGGCCTCATTTAGAATCTCCTTGGGCTTTTTCTTGCCTGGGTATAGTGGAATTAGTTTTAGGTTCCCAAAAAGAAGAGTGTTTGGAATGGATCACATTGGATATCATGGCCACAGCCTAACTTGAAACAGTTACTCTTGATGGCTCTTACAGTCACTGATCCTACTCAATTCGCATCTAAAACTTTGTTCTGTATACTTAATCATTCAATTTATCTATTCAGCATTCACTAAGCACTTACTATGTACCAGCCTAGTCCTTGTCTTAGGCTCATTTTAGAAGGAGGGGTGAGAGGAGAATGGGTTCAGGAACAACATGAAAATGGCAGTAGAGGTAGTGTTGGCATAACAGTGGAGGCCTGCGGACACAAAGAAAGTGATTGTTCACTTGTAATACCTTGACAGTTGGGAAAATATTAAGCGCACCTTCAAAGAGAAGATCTTGCTTGAATGGATTCTAGAAAGTAAGCGTTCTATAAATAAGAGTGGACCTAGGAACTTCTGCATGTAAAAAGTAGATATGGAGATAGGCCATGGTCTGGCTTGATGGAAGAATTGACATTCTGGTTGGAGAAAAAAAGAGGAAAAAAAGCAAAGGACCTGTTACAATAGAGATTGGGAAACAGTAAAGAGTTAATAAGCAAGGGAGTGATTGATCACCACCTTGCATCTGCAAGTAGGCTACTGCATCTGTTCCTTGCTTGTTCTAACATTCAGTTTCTGTATTTATTATCTTACTCTTCTGAGTCCCTGATAAATATGAAGATTTTATGTTTATACTTACTATTTCAAAATGTTTTTGTATGATATTTGATATATAAGAATATTTACATCACATTTGTTGTAACATTTAATATAAAAACTGTCAACCAACTAAGCAACTTTATAATTAGAATATTACTGAAGCTATTGAAGTTACCTGTGTTGATACTTTATAATTAATCAATAAGCTATATGTCAATGAGATAAAACAGCACAGGATAGCACTTCCAAAACAATGCTTTATAATTTTACTTTGGAATTGTGTGACAAAATTTATTACTTAATTGCACAATACTCCCAGTAGCTCGCTAGTAGAGCTAAATTAAAAAGCAAAGGTTCATAAAATATTAGAAATCTAGAGGTCCTCTAGAAGAGTTTTTCCAAATCCAAATTATATTACAGGTCAGTCAACAATTTGAAATCCACCTAGACCCCAATAATGTGATAAAGAAGTCTAGGTGAGTGAGAAGAGTGAATCCGGTCATAACCACTGGCATGGAGAAGTAAGTGTGAGATAGGGCTCAGATGTGAGGCAAGAGCATTGTCCACAGAGAATCAGATTAGTGGTTCAAAAATTGAATGAAAACTGAACAGCAGAGAACTTATCCAAGCATGCAGTTCAATAATATCAGAACAATTAGAGGAAATATGTTTATTGAACAACTATCCCATGGAAGATACTGAAGCAAGTGTTGTGAGAGGAATGTGTTTATCTAAGATAGAAAAATTCTGCTCTATTGGAAAGAGAAAATGTATATAGATATTAAGATATGTGTATGTTCTGCATGTGACATTCATATCTGTGTTTATGTGGTTTATGTTTAGGACTAATGGAGAGAGGAATAATGGGTTGAGGCTAGAGGGTCTTCACATGCAAGACAAAGTCATTTAGATTTTATCCTCTGTGAATTAGGGAACCAGTGGGGAATTTTAGGCAAGGAAAATACATGAGTAAATTTGTATTTCAGAATGTCAGTAGCAGGGTGGTTGTGATTATCTGGAAAGAGAGAGCCTGGGGTCAGGGAAGCCAAATAGGAGGCTACTCTAAAGATTTTGGTGAGGACAGATTGAAGGTCTTCTGTATGCAGTGGCTGTATTATACATTAGCAAAACTGTGCATGGCAGAAAGACAGAAGATGATGACTCTCAAGTATCTTCAGACATTTCATTTCCCCTTACCTGCTTGTAAGATAAATGAGATGTACCTCAAGGACCATCAGTCCAAAGAGCACTGGAGTGTTGAGAACAGAGATAAAAACTGGCCCTAGACCTCAAAGGATTTCACTAACCCACACACCACAGAAGATACTGTGTGAACTGAAGCATGTGTATTGAAAATCAGACACCTCCCTCCTCCCAACTGGATGAGATGAACTCCATTAGCATCCAAAGTACAATTCAGGGTGAACTTGGGAATGAGGAATTGGTTTTTATTCTCATAAATACATAGAAGTGACCCCTTAGCACCTTACCATTCATGGTTATGTTAGCTCCCTGGATTTTGAATGGAAAGTACTCAGTAGCAAAGAAGACTAGGTGACTAAGGGTTGTAAGAATTACTGAATTAGATTTGAAAAGCTCAGTCAACCATAATAAGCTATAAAAATGCAAAGCGTGTGCAGTTAGACCTACAGTTTGGCTTTCAACTGTTGTTATGATATAGTCTCTCATTTTCTTCATTGAAAACACAGCATAATTAAAATAACCTTGTTCACTTGTGGTAAAAGTAAAATGACATAGTATTTTTTAATGGGTTTACAACAGGGTGTGGGTATAGATAAAGGAAAAATACAACAAGCGAAAAGTAGGTAGTGTCCAATTGTGGTTTAAGATCATTGACTCTTGAGTTGGGACTATCTGAGTTTCAATCAGACTACAAGAACAACAATTTTGTTTTATGAGCTTTCATTATAAATGCATATTAAAGTAATACCTCAGAGATTGTATGGTAGAAAATCACAAATAATGAACTTTTGTTATTAGTTATTGTTACCGTGTTATCATTAAGTGTTTTATTTAGTTAGTTGTTCTTCCATCCAAGGAAGTTGTTGCTTTGTTTGAGAGTATGTTATTTTTGGTTTATTAGTAAATTCATGAGACTCTAGTGGAGTCTTTGAGTTAAATGGGAATTTAGACAACATATAGTCAGATCTCCTTCACCACTAGGGTTCTGCCAAGCATAAACACTTCCAAGGATGAGTTATCTAATCGAAAACATTCAGATGTCAACTTCGATTTTCCCTAACTACAGAAATTCTCTATATCTTTGAATTCAGTCTAATGTTGTTGGCATATAAGTACACTTTTTACTATAATAAGTTAAATGAGCTGCTGCTGTTTTGAACTACTATAAATGATTTCCTATTCCTAATTTCAGGACTTTGCATATATCCTCATGAATCTTCACCATGAATGGTTTAGACTGCTTACCTAACTTGATCAAAACATGCATTAACGAAACCATGGCAATGTTTACAACTGAATGCACTGTAACAAATTTATATATTTGTTACAGGAATATAGCTTGATTATTTTTAAAATACTCTAAAAATAATTTCATTTTTGAGTCCTATGCTACTTGTTAAGTGTTTGGTGACTGCTGTGGACTTTAAATAGGCTGATTTTTGTTCCTGTTTACAATTTGGCATCAGCCTCCCTTCTTAGTGTAACTCTCAGGATTTCCCAGCTACACTAGGAGGAAAGTTCTAGAAAATTTGTCTTTTTTTTCCCTACAAGTCACTCTTTTTTTAATTTTTATTTTTATTTATTTGTTTGTTTGTGTGTTTATTTTTGGCAGCTCTTGCCAACAAACTCACCTAGCAAACTCCTACTCACTCTTTAAGATTATACAAAAAAAAAAAATCTTCAGAAATTTCCCCAAGAGAATGGCTGCTTCCTGTCTATTTTCTCATAGACTTCTATCATGGTGCTTCCCAGGAGTTGCTTGATAACAAGTGACTGAAAGTCCTGATTAAGGGAAGCATAGAAGAAATGTGTTGGCCCACAAAGCTTAGGGAAGGGTTAAAATCATAAAACCACATGAAGGACAGGATGACACGTTAAGAGGATCCAGATCTGTTTCCAAGACTCTCCTTATGCTTCATCTTACTTTTCTCTGTTAGCCTTCTCTCCTTTTACCTTAAACTTCTTTACAAATTGAGAAATAGAGCTCCTAAGAGCACCGAAAACCTAAAGCTTTCATCATCCACTACCGTGAAGATGGAAGAACTCTTTTTCTCTGAACCAGTTTGAACAATCTCATGGAAGTACTCTAAGTTGGCCAGCACTGACTGACTCATCATTGTATGACCAGAGAGGCAGAATACTAGGATAAGCTAGCTTTGGTGCAATCACCATCACTGGACCAGGCTACTGGGGATGCAGAATCGGGGGTTTCTAAAACCATGACAGCTTCAAGGGAAGGAATCCATGCCAGGACATGTGGGGATGTAGTTTTCTAGGAAGAAGATAGGGAAGACTGTGTCAAAAATCCCATGGTAGTTCATTTTCTGCTGGTTTTTTTACATCTACTCTCACAGCTCACCTGAGAAATCCCAATGACTATATCTTAAGACAATGACCTTGTCTTATTTTCCAGGGACTGAAAATACATTAGGTCTGAAGCCTAATGGATCTCAATATATATTATCTTTAAAAATAACACTTGTGTTTAGTAGCATATTTAATACACATGACTTGTGTTAAGTAACTTATACTCTCACGGTTGGGATAGTGTTTATGGTGTTTGGAAACTTGGGAAATCTTCATAGTGAAATCTAGAAACTAAACAATAAGTCACATATTTTAAGAATCCTATTCACTTAAGAAAGGGAGAGAAATAATATTTACATACATGAACAATTTAATAATACACACTTATCTCCAAAAGGAAGTTTGAATTCAGTCATCAGGCTGTTAGTTCCAGTTAACAAAGGATGGAATAAATATTTTTAGTGATGATTTCAGATTTTATTCAGACTTTCAAAGATCCTCAGGGACTAGCTAAGTAGACTGATTTGCCTTTCAACAAAATTCAGACTCGGTATTTCTGATACTGTGTCTCTTTTGTGTTCATTCTTGGCTTGACGATCCAAGACCTTTCAGAAGACTTGACTTTTGGTTTTTGGGGATTTGCCTCCGGCAGGCAGGTGCACATTCAGAGAGACAGCTCACTTGCTTTATGTCATCCAGATCCCCCAGTGCATCACTGACTTTCTCTGGGATCTGTTTATCTCTATGCAGGCACTTGTTTTTTCTGTGCCTAACTGCTTTGGTTATTCTATCTCTTGGAAAAGTTGTTTTGCACTTCATCTCCTGTTTACTTGGGGATCTCTGTTTCTCAGTGTCTAGGCATGTGGAACTGTTATAGTGACTTCTAGTTGGGGAAGCACCTTCATCTTTATAAGGACAATTGGGTCTTTTCCCAGCAGCTGAAGAAAGCTTTGCATATTGGACTGGGGTCAAAGATATTCTCTCATAGTGTGATTTGCTACCATGTATATTTCTTTCTTTTGAGGATTCACAGCATGTATTCCGGGTCACAGGTTCACTACTGTGACTTCCTCCCAGAGAGATACTTGATTCTCTGCTTATAGATCTCTTTCTATGTCCAACACACCACGATTTGGATCTGTGAGTACTGGACCTTGAACGTCTTTTGAGTCTTCTACTGAAATGTGAACCAACTTCTACAAAAGAAGAGGATATTTTGCACCTTACTTTCTTTTTTCTGAATGAACTTGGCTTTCTACCATCCCTTTTAGGAGACAGGTTATTTTCTGAGATGCCACTCCAAGAGGGGTCTCTCTTTCTGTGTTTGCCATTCATCAAGGATCTTTCTCTGGGCAAACTCTGAAAAATCTTTGGTGAAGAATCTGAGTATTTATTTTTTTCTACTTCCTTTTTATGAATTATTTTCTGTTGGCCAAGGCTCAAAACCCTTCCTTCTCTTAGGTTGTATTTCCATGACCGCACCTGATTAGAAATGGCTGGAGTACTGAGGGTATATGCAGTTGTTTCACTCTTTGGATCCTGGACATAACCAGGAAATAATTTTATCCTTGTCTTTTTCTCTTGAGTCTTTTTTTGGCAAGTCACTATGCCTGGATCTCTTTCTTTGGGAGTAGCCCAATTCAGGAGCATATTATTAGTAGAAATTATGCCTTTGTGATTGCCTGACTCTGGTTTGTCTTTGGTCCCAACAGGGATTTTGTTTGCTGTTTCATGATGCACTTGTGGAATTTTAAAACTTTTCAAGGAAAAGTTACCACTTGGAAACTGTTTCAAGTCGGACTTAGCTCTCTCCTCATTCAATTGATTCTGGGTGTTTTTAGGTTGCTTTGTATCGGGCTGAGATTTCATTAGAGCCCGATTCTCAGTCAAGGGCAAAATAGGAGCTGAACTAAAGGGTTTCTTTTTCACCCAATTTTCTGTCGATATGGAAGGACAATGATAGATGGCTCGCTGGTCATAGGTCTCCATGTTGTAAGGTGACTGAACAAAACTGATAAACTCATGCAGGAAGTGGTGGGTATGTTGTTGGAGATAAGGTTCCAGAAGATGAATGAAGGACTCGCTGTCCAAATCATATTTTTTCAAGTGATGGAGGATGGAGGCTAGAATGTTCTTCACTGTGTAGCCATAATCTCCATAAACAGCTGTGAGTTCCCGTTTCAGCCAGGGAATCAGCCGATGTAGGCTATCAGGATTTCTTTTGAAATAATTAGCTGAAAAGTGCTTTTCATATTTGTAACCTCGGACCTGTGCCACCCAGATTCCAGAATAATACAGAGCTCTTCTGAACTTCATAACCACCTGATCTCTAAAGTGGCCCAGAGAGGTGGAGTTTGATTCCAACTTCCCACTATCCCCAAACTCCCTCAGTAACTCTTGGATAGTCAGCTCTTTCAGCAGTCCAATTTTTGCGCTGATATCCATAGGGCTCATACTGAGAGACTTTTTCTTAGAAAACTCCTCAGTGTTTTCTTGCTCTGAGGGAAGAAACCTTGAGTCCTTTTTGTTATTACTCTCCAGTCCAGATGAACCACACTGAGTGGGAGAGCATTGCATGTTGAAAGAAGGCATGGATTGCTTCCTTGATTTTGAATATAAAGAGCCATTATCTCTCTTCTTGGAAGAGGAATTAGAATCAGACTCACTCTGAGTACCCTCCAAACAGTTAGGACAGTCACAGTCAGATGAGAGATCTACTGACATTGCCCCAAACATACTATATTTCAGAACTGAATGTTAGAAAAATTGCTTCGAATACATTCCACTTCTGTCATGAAAAACATGTATTAAAAGCACTCCGTGCACATTTTAATAATATGCCCTACCTCCATGGAATTAATGCCAGAATAAAGTCAAGACAAACTACTTATCAAATTAATAATAATGTGCATATAAAGCCCAATGTAGATAAGGCAATGAGGATACAGGCACGATGAATTTTCTCTCCCAAATTAGTGTTTACAAACTCTGAAAGCAAATTGGAAATAAGCATTAAACTTTAATTATCACGTCCTTCACTTAGAATTTCTAATTTTATAGATTTAATGTAGATAAACTAATCAGCATATATGTTGTTTATTTGTAGTATATTACAATTGTATATGTGTATATATACATATATATGTGTATATATATACATATTTACATGTATATATGTATATATACATATTTACATGTATATATGTATATATACATATTTACATGTATATATGTATATATACATATTTACATGTATATATGTATATATACATATATAATAACCACTAAAAACATCCTAAATATTCATAAGTAGAGAATGTGTTAAATAAATGTTTTACTATAGTATTTAATATCATACGGCCATGTAAAAGAAGTGAGGCAAATGTATGCATACTAATATAAGAAGATAGTTGAATATTTTTTAAATCAAAAAATTTTAACAGGCATTTGAAAGATTATTATAAACTCTTAGAAAGTATCAGTTCCTGAAAGCACTATGAACTGTGCAGAATGAAAAATTCCCACAAGATATAATAAAATCTAACTAATATATACATTTATTATATACATGTATAATTTATATACATATCTATGACAAAATCCTCAGGAAAAAAATTAAAGATAAATAGGAATCCAGAGAAGGAAATGAGCTCAGAGGTATCTAATGGTATTAGTTGCCCACATCTGGTACTAAACTTGAGTTCTGATTGAAATGATAGTCACAAATTATAAGGGGTAAGAATGGATTCTTTTCAGGGTTACATATCCAATAGGAGAGTCTTTCCTTTGTCTGCGTGTTTAAATGTTTACATCTTCACCAAAAAAGTGAATTAGTAAAAAGATAATGCCACAGAGGAGTCAGTGAGATATCTTAGCAGAGATTTTATAACTAGAAACAAGTCAGTATATTGGCAGATTAAATTAAGCATTTTTTTCCCTAAAAATCTCAATAGGATCATTTATTTTTAATATGATGGTGACCCCAGGAAACTGGCAGAGGCAAATCCAAATTTTCTTCGGAGTTACAAAACTTAATCACAGTTCTCATGACAAATTTCCCATAAAAGATTTTAGTTAAAAAATTACTAACAAATAATAAGCCATCATAAGCATTAGTCTACAGAAATAATAGATACCAAATTTACCCCTTAAGACAATCAGAAAATGAGTAAGCTGTATGTGTTCAAAGAAATAAAACCGTTTTGAAAGTATTATCCCAAAAATGTCTATAAAATATGCTTAGAGTGATTAGAAACAACTAAATAGCATTTGAAAAGTAAAAATTGTTAATATTGAAATTTGAAAATGAATGGATAAAATAACAACAGAATGAACACAGCTGAAGAGAGTTATTAGTGCTTTGTAATAGAGAGCTGAGAAAATTAAATGGACTGCATCACAGACAAAGAGATGGAAATTTGGAAAATAAAAATATTAGGAATAAAATGAGAAGGCTTAAGATCCTTAGGAAATAATAGAGAATTAAGGAAAGGCATTATTCAAAGAGGTATGTCTAACAACTTTCCAGAATGTGTAAAAATATGTAATCATGAGTTTCAGAATTACAATGAATTCCAACTCTGACAAATAAAAAGAAATAACACACCAAGATACACCAAAGTACATCAAAGATAAAGTGACTTTCCAATTGTTATTATGTAAACCAGAAAAAAGATGAATATGCTAAGTACTGATTAAAGCTGATTTGTCATTCAGGAATATATAGTCAATGAAAGTGATTTTCAGGAATTGGTTAAATTTGATAGAATTTGAAAGGACATTTGAGAGAAACTAAAACTTAAAATTAAGTTAAGCACCAGGGTTGGGGTTGTGGCTCAGAGGTAGAGCACCTGCCTCGAATGTGTGAGGCACTGGGTCTGATCCTCAGAACCACGTAAAAGTGAATAAAAAAATGTTAAGCACCAAACAACCTCTCTAAGGAAATGTACAAAGGATGTAGTTTAGGAGGAAAATGACTCAAAAATAACTCTAGGAAAAATATGAGGTGGAAGACAAAATGTTGAACAAAAAAATGGTACATGCATAAATCAATCTAAGTAAACTATAGAACAATATTTAAAATGTGTATATTATAGAAGTAAGCTGAAAATAAAACCCTGGTGTAAAAAAGTAACATGAACGTTGGAAGGGGAGTAATTGAACTCAAAACTTTCTAAGTTTTTGTTTTGAAGGTAAAGATAGTTACTAAATTTATCCATTGTTATATATGAATGTTAAAATGTCTACAGTAACTATTAAAACAATAGAATTGGGCTACATACAACCTTGTAAAAAGAAGTAAACATGGAATTAAAGAGGAAACCATCAATGGAATCCAATTCAAAATTTATTTTTACATAAGCAAAAAGGTAAGATGATGAACATAATATGATTTTATTGTATAATTTTTTGAAATAACAAATAGTATAATATTTGGACATACATTAATCTGGGGAAAAAACTATTTGCAGAGAAATAAAAATGGCAAACCCAGAATTTAAGATTATATTTACTACCAGGTGATACAGGTGAGAGAAATGCCATCAAGAAAAATCCAGAGAGCCAGGCACTGTGGCACACCTGTAATCCCAGCTACTAGGGAGGCTGAGGCAGGATGATTGCAAATTTAACACCAGCTAGGACAACTTGGCCAGACCCTGTCTCAAATATTAAAAGAGCTAGGGGTATAGATTAGGGATAAAGTGCCCCTGGGATCATTCCCCAGTACTGGGGTAGATGGGGAGAATACAAAGATTATCAAAGGTATTGGACATGTTCTGTTCCTTTGCTTGAGTGGTGGGTACTAGGCATTCACTTTATTTAACCATGTGTGCACACGCGCACACACACACACACACACACACACACACTACAAACACCCACATACACATAGATGTAATACATCTTTGTAATATTTATTACTTAATACTAATTTTTAAAAAGATAAACATATTTTAAAAGTTTGCACATACTTAGAAAAAATCTGGTTAGATATACAAGAATATTAATACTAAAGTAGGTAGTAGAATTTTGTATAAGAACAGGGGAGAAGGTACTATTTCCAATTTGTACTTTAATTTCTTAAACCATGAATGTATATTTTTCTAATAAACCTAGCTAAAAATAAAATCATGTATTGTAAAATAAACAAAATTGTGCTAAGTGCACTAAAATTGACAGAAAAATTGTATCTTGGATTTGTTTTAAAGTCTCTTTAGAATAGCATGTTTGATGAAAAATTGTTCCAAGTTTTAGTGATGAATGTTTTTCATTCAGTCTGACTTCTCATTATCTTTGACTTTTTTTTATGATGGACTCTACTTCTAGTTTCTTAAACTCATAGAAGCTAAGAGAGAGAAATATTTTAGAGATCATGTTATTAAGCAGTTTTCAAGACATGAAGGCAAAGAACTCTTCTAATAAAAGTCTCTGGGGAAATGCAACATATCCAACACAGCTCAGCCCTATATCTACCTCCCACATGGCTCAGCACCACTTACTTGCTCCACATCATTCATGGCTCTCAAATGTAGCTTCACTGAATTACCAAGGTCATCAGGAGAATACCTTTGAAAACCTGAACTCGGGTTTTCAAAACTCCTGTGTACCTCACATCTACCTAGTGCAGGAATCCCTTATGTAACCCCATGACCGATTGTTACCTGGTTTCTGCTCCAATACTTCCTTACAGATTTTTCTGTTCTAAGGCACAACTCATTCTATTTCGCTGCTCACTCCAGCTGGTTCTAGGGGAAAAGAAGTGGGTTTTGTTTGTTTGTTCTTTTATTTATTTATTTGTTGTTGTTTTGCCTCCAGCTAAAATTGTTTGTGTTATAACTTAAAAGATATTAGGCCAACCTGTGTCCTATGTCTAATTTCCCATTCTTCATAACCACCCTAGGCTCTTAGACCCAGCTCTTGGAGCCTCTCATATTGTGAAGGTAGTTCTCTTTTGCCCCACACAAACTTTCCTCTAAGGTTAATAATGGGGCTATGTGTCTTGGTCTCCTCAATTTGGAATTCTCTGGAGATCTCTTCCATCTGTGCTATCTGTGCTTCTTCACATAGGGGAAGAGTACTTGGAAGCAAGGGATTATGCTATCCCCATTGATGATGCCACTATTTCCTATGATTCCTGAATTTCCTGCCCAAAGAGTCCCTCCAGGTCCTGCACTACCTTCTTTCCATGTGTATCCTCAAGGGCAGATGATATGGTTAAAATACACAAACCTAGACTGAAGGGGGAGACATGAGATGAGTGGATGAAATTTGTGCATGGAGACTGGGGTGCAAGAGGCTACTTATGGTTCCCAATGGAAGAGAAAAGGAACAGCAAGATGGTGAGGGGCTTCTCCATTTTTATATTTTCTCTACCTTTCCCTCAAATATTAAGAGCAAGATACTACTTCCCAAACTTATTTTTGAATCTTATTTCTAGTTTCTTCAAGTTCATTTTTTTATATTTTACCAAGTTCCTGCTACTACCAGGTCACCAAATTAAAAACAGCCAATGTCTAAAACCCTTCAGTTTCCACAGCATTAGTAACTTACTTTTTAAGCAAATAAAGCTGGTTGTTTACCTTCCATCCCTTCTGTTGAGGTTTTAAGACATTCTTTCTAGAGATGATGCCTTCACCAAGTCTTTATTCATCTTGAAAAGAATAAATGGCAGAAATTACATTATTTAGCAAACTTACCCCTCAGAGGATTTGGAAGTTCCCAACTCCTTGAGCCTTGGCTGCTGCATTAATTTGGTTCTAGTAGATAACTTCTGTTTTGTTTGCCTTAGAGACAGAATTCAGAACACGGGGCAGGTTCTGTTATGGACTAGGGAAAGATAGACACCACCAAGTTTTTCATTAATATGGAACTTACATTTTTCAGCTGTGTTCCAAGTAACCTCAAGATACAATGCTTTAAAAGGATAGAATTCGGATTCATGACTTGGAAGTGACCAGAAACCATATTTTCTAATAGACTAATTAGAACCAATACTCTGACAAGTGGCATGACTTCAAGCAGGAGTGTGAGGAGGAATATAGCTTTTCTTGATGAATGAATTCCCCAAAGTAAGCATTTTTTCCTAATATTAATGTTTGGATTTAAATTACTTAATAGAAGAATTCTACTTTCTCATTAAGTGGAACATATGAGTAAATCTTATAGTATGTCTAACAAGGTGGGTTAATCAGCATCTTGGTTATTTACCAATTTTTAAACCCAAAGTGATAAAAATAATTGGTTTTTTTTCAGGTCTTTTATTTATAAACAATGCAATTGGAAGGCCACTGATGATATAAAACATTTCTGTTGATTTTCTATTATGTTCTTTTAAGTTTATGCTTAGCCAAGTTATTCAACCTCTTTTAGACCCAGAATGAAACCAACCTAGCACGCAAGCTATTTGGGGGAATTACGTGAGCTACTTTGCATTAGTATTTGGTACCTAGCATCAATTTAATACAACAGGCATTTTCATGTTACTTTGAAAGGGTTTCATTAAATAATCCCCAGAACAGTATATTATCTATTTTAAAGATGTGTTTTGTATGGTTCTGCTGCCATATAACTGGAGGTCCATATAGACCTACATGTCACCATAATTTTCATACACATAGAAAAGCAGTACACAGAGGGGTTCTTGTTCTGTTATCTTGAACAAATTTGTAAAGGCTCTCTGAACCTCAGTTCACTCATTTATAAAATGAAGTTTATAAAAAGTTTCAAGTACGATGATAGGTGGTAAAAGTGCTTTATAAAATGCAATGCTTAATAGTAAAATGATTTCAGAAGATACTCACTTGTACACATTGCCTTGCATAGGAAAAAAACAGATACTAAATATCTGTTGAAAGAAAGGAAGATGGGAGTGTAAGAAGGTTGGGGGGAGAAAGAGAAAGAAGAACATGAACATAAGAGAGGACCATTCAAGTTTCTCTTTTAGCTGCCTGTATTTCAGCCTGTCCCTATTTTTTTCCTTAATTTTCCTCCTTTCCTTTGCTGCTTATTTTTATTTGCTCAATTCCTAAATTCTTAACATTCTGAAACAGTGTGAGGGGAAGAGGTTGCTGGGAGAGGGATGCAATGGCATCCAAAGTGAGAGTACTTAAGAACGAGGAACATGGGTCTGGGGATGTGGCTCAAGCGGTAGCGCGCTCGTCTGGCATGCGTGCGGCCCGGGTTCGATCCTCAGCACCACATACAACAAAGATGTTGTGTCCGCCAAGAACTAAAAAATAAATATAAAAAATTCTCTCTCTCTCTCTCTCTCTCTCTCTCTCTCTCTCTCTCCTCTCTCACTTTAAAAAAAAAAAAAAAAGAACGAGGAACACCTTTTAATAATAGCTAAGAGATCACACCCTTTGCTTTCTTACCCGAGTCTAGAACTAGCTATGAAGAAGCCTGGCTTTTTTGGCTTATTCTAGATTCCATGTCTTCAGGCAGAGTTTCTCCATGATTAATGCTGAATGATCCTTTGCCATGTGCTATAGAATGTTAAGTACAATCATGGTCTCTACCACTAAATGCCAGTAACACCTACCCCCAACTAAAAATGTCTCCAGATGTTGTCAAAATTTCCCCCTCCCCTGAAAACCACTCTTTCATAGCCTCAAATGACTGTGTTTTGAGATGGTTTCCTCACTGGAGTCAGGAGAGTTATCCTACCAAGAAGCTGTACTATGCCATACATGAGAAGAATTAAGTGTAAAATAGCTGAAAGAACATGCACTTGGAAGGTGGAAAATCAAAGCTTGAATTTTGACATTTTCATTTGGATCTATTTTTCATAAGCAACTTAATTGACTTCTGTTATGTACTTAACCTAGGCTAGAACATGAAGATTTCTTCAAAGCATTTATCGTCACCAACATATTATACACTTGTGTCTACTTCTTTTCCTTTACTAGAATATGAGCTCTATGAAGAAAGAAGGGTAGGGTTTATTCCCCATCTCCCCACCTCTTAGAGGGTACAGAAGAAAGCCTGGTAAGTATTTTTTTTTATTAACTCTTTTAAAAAGATCTCCTATAAATAGCACCATATCTAATACATAGTAGGCATCAACAGCTGTACTTATAGTCAATTCTCATTATTTGACGTAGTTGTGTTCTATAAATTCATCACACTGAATAATTTCATCACACTGAATTAGCTAATATTGAACCATTGTTCTTAGATAAAATAAAGGGTGAGGTTTCCTCAAGTCTCTAGCAACATTTTCATCATAATCTTGCTTTATCTGTTTGTTTAAAGACAATTAATATGTACCATTGACTCATTAACATTGATCTCTCATACCTGAACTAAGGTGCAATATGATCTTGCATTTAGGAAAACTTGACGGCATTTCAGCACTGTTTAGGGACCATTTTAAATAACAGAATCACCAATGGAAAGCATAAAAAGGCAAAACAACAACAAAACACACAGCACTAAATAGACCACACATGCAAAAAGAAGAGGACGCATCATCTATTATTTATTTCCTGTTTAATTGCATTGCAATCTGATAACAGACTTTCTCGGATTTCTGTCCTTTTAAATTTGCTGATAGATTTGACCTTATTATGAAGCTTAAATAAGAAGGCAGAGTACTACCTTGTTTTATCCAAACTGCAAATATGTAAAGTGTAAGATTAAAATATTTCACTTCTCTGCATGTCCATATATGATCATAAAAATGCCATAATATAGATTTTTGAGCTATAAATTTTAACAAGTAGAAAAGTTTCTAAATATAAATTTCACAAATAATGAGGATTGGTTATACTTTTGGACAAGCTCAGCTTTTGCAAGGTGATGTGAGAGAATTCTTACTGACTTAGTTCTCACAGCAATGAAACCTCATTCCTACCTTAGTGTTTTCCTCCTTATATCTAGCAACAGAGCATGGCTTCTCTCCCACAAAGAAACCCCTTGCTGTGGTTTGTAAATGGTTTGAATGTATAACCCAAAGGTTCATATATTAGATTTGGTCCTTAGGATGGCAGTATTGGGAGATGGTGTGGAGCCTTTAAGAGGTGGTCCCCTAGTGGGGGACCCTTACGTCATTTGGGGTGTGTCTTCAAAAAGGATGGTGGGGCCACAGACTCTCTCTCTCCTTCCTTTTTCAAGATGTGACCATTTGTACCTACCCATGCTTTCTCTGTGAAGTGATGCCATCTGCCACCCTTATCAGAGGTCAACCTTGGGGGTAACCTGAATATGAACTTCAAACCTCCAAAACTTATGAGCTAAATAGGCCTCCTTTTCTTCATAAGTTAACTACCTCAAGTGTTTCACTGTAGTAACACATAGCTGATTAATACACCCCTTCACCATCACACAAAAGGGAACGATGCCTGCAAAGTCCTGAGTGCATGCTTTCTGTTCTGTGTTCCTGTGGTTCTTCATTCTCTACCTGTTGGGAAATTTTCACCATATATTTCTATTATTTATTTATTGTTTAATTGTATTGTAGTCTTGAGTTTATTTTCTTGGTTTTCTGCCCTTTTAAATTTTTTATGGGCCATAATGTGGTCTATCATGGTGAATGTTCCATGTGGAGAAAAATGTGCAATCTGCTGCTGTTGAATGGAATATTATATAAATGTCAAATAGATCAAGTTGATTGATAGTGGGGCTCAGGTCAGCCATACACTTACTGATTTTCTACCTGATTGATTTATCAATTACTGAAAAGAGGGGTGGTATGGAAGTCTCCAACTGTAATTGCACATTTGTCTTTTTCTCCTTGCAGTTCTATCAGTTTATGCTTCATATATTTTGATGTTTTGTTGTTAAATGAATGTTTTCTTGGAGAATTGGCCTCTTTATTACCATACAACATCCTTCTTTATCTCTGATAATTTCACTTGGTCTGAAGTATGCCTTTTTAATACAACTACTTTAGCTTTCTTATTTACTTATTTACCTTTTTTTTTTTTTTTTTTTTTTTGCAGTGCTAGGGATCAAACTCAGGGCCTCACAAGTGTTAGGCAAGTACTCAAATACTGAGCTACACCCTTAAGCCCTCAGTTTTCTTTTAATTAGTGTTAACATGAAGTAGCAGTCTTTATCTTTTTACTTTTAATGTAAGTCTTTATTTTTGAAGTGGGTTTCCTGTAGACAACATATAGTTGAGGCTCATTTTTTATGCATGCTCACAGACACCACCGTAGATTCAGGGTGCCAGGTTTCTTAAAGAACAAGAAAAAAACTTAGTCTTATTCTCAACCAGACTGTTTAGTTTTATTTTCCCATTGAATAAGGTCATTTAAAATGAATTGTTACAACCTAGCTCTTGAATCACCATCTATTTTCCTATAAAAGTGCCTCTCCTTGCTTCCGTGGGGAAGAGAGGAAAGATAGAACTGGCCTTGGGCCAAAACCATAATTTTAGTAATTACTAAACCAAGTGACTGCAGCCATAATTGAGTCATTCAGAGCCAAATGGTAGTAGTAATGATTTTGTCAAATTTGAATAAAAGAGCTTTTTTGGAGGGAACAAGAAGAGTTCAGCTAAAGAGGCATGAACTGTCAGCTATGGAATGGGAGACCTTTTCCAAGCAATAAGGGTCTTCCTGGCATCTTGATTCTCTTGTGTGACAATGATATATGTTCCTTGTTAGAGATTATGGCCTTGTCACACTTAAACTAATCTCTCTTCATGTTTTCAGGCCCCGCACATTCCCCTGGGCAGCAGTCATCAATTTACATGGAGAGGCACCTAGAGAAACACAAAACCTATTTATCACATTTGCTCAGCATGTAGTAACAGTAACTTCAAGCCAAGTATGGATCCACATTTCAATTGGGCTATCCCTCTGCAGCATCATAAATAGTGTCAAAAGATGTGTTGTTAAGAAAATGGATGTCAGGGAAGGGAGACACTTATAAAATATGAGAGTCAGTGAACTCCATTCTCATGATCCCCTCAGTTTGCATAGAGATTCAGCATGGCTCAGATATTATCCAGACTTCCTAGAGTTACGTGCTTACTTGTCAATGGCCACCTCAGCATGCCTCAGCATGAAACAGAAGCCACCTTAGGTTAGGAATGCAGAATCATGAGAGGCAGAGTTCATGTCCTTAAATTCTCTTCCTCCAACTATAACCAACCCCAGGCTGTGCATTCAATTATTTGTTTCATGCCAGACATATTCCCTACTCTTCCTCCTTAGATCTATGTTCCATTCAGATGGGTCAGTGCTCTCTCTGCCCACTGCTGAGTTTGCCCCACTTTTTCCAAGGAATTTTCTTCCTTTCCAAGTTATAAATTTTTCATTTGCTAAAGATACAAATGACACTTCTAGTATTCTTTCATGTTCAGAGTGTAAAGCAGGAAGCAAATCTTACAATTACGGTGGAGTCAAGGACAAAGAGTCCCATCAATTCAAAGGGTTGGAAATCCTTCCCTTTCTGAATCCAATTTAAAAACAATTAGCACATATTTTTAATAAATTTGCACATTTTTAATAAATTTGCACATTTTTCTAAAAACATTGCTTTCTTTTGTTAATATTAATGATACTTGAATCACTGATACAGAATAAGACTGGCAAACTATCCTTAGGTCAAATCAGGTTCCCTGTCTGTGTTGCCACATCTATTTGTTTGCTTGTTGCCTGTGGTTGAGTTACTGCTACAAGAACAGAGTTCATGGGCTGCTACAGAGACTCCACAACTTGCAAATTTGAAAATATTTACTATTCGACCCTTTGGGGAAAACAGAAGTTTTCAAGATCCTGATCTAGAAGATGATTATTTGAATATTTTTCATAATTTGTTCTCAAAAAGATTATTCTCTGTGGATCCCCCTATCAATGTCTCATAGTAAGTTATAATGTATTGTGCACTGTTTATTTTGAATAGTTTTACATGCCTTTTTCCATAATTATTATTTTCCTTTTGTTGATATTCCCTGTCCCTTTCACACAACAGTTACTCAAGCAGATGTATTTTGTCCTTCTTACTACCAAATCCACTAAAATTGTCTAATAAATATATAACTGGATTGAATTTTAATAATCAAAAATGGTATGAAATCGTACCAAGATATTAATAGTGAATGAGGAAAAGAGAGTCAACTAAAATCTAGAAAGAAAGAAAAACTTTCATGTGTGTATATGACTGATTTCATACTATCAAACTAATCACAACTAAGATTGTTTTTGTGGTACTAGGAATTGAATCCAGGCCTCACTCTTGCTAGGCAAATGTTCTACCACTGAACTGGACTCCCAGCCCTTTAATCACAACTAACTATGCATTAAAACTTAAAATTTTGGCCAAATCTATGCTTAAAACAAATTGGTCATTCTACAAATTTTAATTACAAAATTGGAAAATAGTGAGTAAATCAAGTTTTTTTTTTGTTTTGTTTTTATATTTCTTTTTTAAAAAAATTTACATTTTTTAATTAGTTACACATGACAGTACAATGACTTTGATAAGAATCTAACAAAAAGAACAACCAAAAAAAAATATATATATACAGAAACAAAGTTAAAATAAAGACAAAGCAAATAACCCTGAAATAGGAACCAGAAAAATAATTGAATTAATGAGCAAACTAGAGAGTAATAGTGGAATGTGATGATCATTGTTATCCAAAGTACCAGTATAAAGACACGAACTGGTGTGAATATACTGTGAATACAACCAGAGATATGAAAAATTGTGCTCTATATGTGTAATAAGAATTTTAATGCATTCCACTGTCATAAACAAAAAATTAAAAAATAATGAGAAGTGGATGTTATTCAAACAGACCAGAAATTTAAATTATTTTAAGAAAATCTTAAGTACAGTACTTTGCTGTATAATTCATTGTCTTAGTAAAGTTTTCTGTAGAACCATATGCCTGCAAATAAGACTGCCTTGATAAAGCAAACCTTCCTAACCCCTCAATGTAGACTGGACTTGCCTCATGCAATTATCTTGTCCTTCTCATTCCCCTCCTGCTTTCCTGGCTGAGATCGAAACTAAAACAATGATTCTGCAATGAACTACAGATCTCCCAGGTGGCTGTGCTGTGAGATTCCTCTTAGCATACAGATAAGAATTGTCATTTTTCCTGTCTTCTCTATAGCAAATAAGTCATAAAGGAAAAATGGACCCCCCCCAAAAAAAGTACATTAGGCCATGTAAGTAAATGAATTTTCTCTTTTGCTACATTTGCAACAGCTACTTAAGCTGTGCAAATAGGAAATTTTCATGAAATAGTAAAAATTTTTGGTCTTTTTAATTTGTATTTCCACTGGATTTAAAAATTTCTTTCCAGGATTGTGTTGTGTCTACTTGTATCATTCTAGTCTATTTCCAGACATTGGAGCTGGAAAGTCAGCTCAGTCTATGGTTTCTTGAGCCTTTGTGTTTTTATGCATGCTGTTTCCTCAGATGAGAATAATGATGCCTCCTTTTATTTGGCAAACTCTTATTCAGTTCTTTAGTATACATTTCATAGATTTGAAAATCCTTTTCTGACCATTTGAGACTATCATGAGCCATTTCACTGTAACTCCTAAAACACCTTGTGTATCTACACATGTCACTGTTGAGCAACTGCTATGAGCACTGGTTAAAAGGACACACACTATAGAGAGAAAATGGTCTTGGTTTGAACTTCAGTTCGACCACTTAACAGACATGTGATCTCTAGAGGTCTGCACATCAAATTTCTCTCCATAAAAGGGGGATAATGTTAGTTATGGGGATTATAAGGATTAACGCATGTCAATTACTTAGAATAGTGTCTGATGCTGAATAAATGGCATCATATACTTTGGTAAAAGAATAATTGCAAATTTATTTCCTACTTTAGATTGTGTGCTGTGAAAATAGACTGCCATTTGCTGAAGGAATGAAAAAGCATCTTCATCATCTTAACAAATTTATTGAGATATGGGTTATATAAAATCTACCTATTTATGTATGTAAAATATATATAACATATATCTACTTCATAATTCAATAATTTTTAGTATGTACCAAGTCAGACCATTAGGCCATAATTCATTTTTAGAATATTTCTACCACTAACCTTCCTTATGTCCACTTACAGCTAATGCCCATTTCCATCCTATTTTATGATTAAGGAAACTAATAAGAGAAACTATTTGATTTTCTTAAGGCCATAAAAATAAGTGTGATAAGATTTCAAGAAATCGAAACTTCTGACATCCTCTATGTCCAAATCCGTTTCATTCCACAATGCTCTCTGCTGTGATTGTTTGATAATTAAGCCTGAGAATCAAGCATTTCACTGTCTTTCCCGGCCAACAACCAGATTATCATTGTTGTTATTAGCATTTTCATTGTTATCATTGAAGGGGATTATAATACTCATTGTGTACCTGTCTAGGGCATTGTGCTGCATAGATTATCTCCTGTGAATTAGTAACTATCACATCATGTGGCAGCTCCAGCTATTCCTGAGTTTCAAATGCGCTCAAAGACTTTGCTGTCAGAGCCAGCCATTTTCAATTTCAATGATGATTTGCCTAGCTATCAACTCAGCAAATGCAATCTGAAATCTTAAAACCTATCAGTAAAATGAGGGATAAAATCAGGAGCAGGGCCATCATAGTCAAACTTTTGCTCAACACTATCAACATTTTAGAGTAGACAAATGAAAACAGAAGAAAAATCAATGTTTGTAGTGAAGACATAAGCAGCTTAGTTTCCTTTTCTCTGTTAGGCTTGATTTTCGATACATATACCTTTTCTCTGCTAATCAAGAAACCATTAGGCATCAAAGTTCTATGAATAGTGAAATTGATTTAGTTCAGAGCACCACAATGACTTGAGGCTGTGCAACTGTCAGTGGGTTAAAGATGGTTTCCTGTAAGTTCTCTCTGCACCAATGATGATTTAATTCATGCTTTGAGTAATGGGCTAAATCAGTTCTCATAACAGGCAGCTGTTCATAACTCACTAATCCAGTATGATTATTTTGTGAAAACAAGCACTTCTCAAAACACTTTAGCAGAGATCTACTTTAAAAAAAAAAACAAAAGATAATGCTGGCAGATTAAAATGAAAATAAAATGTGGATGTGTAGTCCTTACATCAAGCTAATTAACATCTTGGCAGTTCTAACGTTGAAAGCACCCAATTATCACAGGCCAAAATACTGGCCATCAACGTTTTTGTAATGCAGCTGGCACCAAAAATATCATACAAATAACTTCCAGCAAAGGCTAATGGAGACAGACACTAATGCCCCAGGCCAGCTTGAAAATGGAAAGTAGAACCCAAAGCAATTAGACCTTTCATTATGGAAAAAGTAACTGTGGCCATTCAGGAGTGACACGATTAAGATAGCCAATTGCTTCTCGAAAATAAACTGCTACCATCTTTTATTCTGCTCCATGTGAGGATGAACCTTCACCCTGTCAAAAATATCTAAGGATATGTGCAATATTCCTGCCAGAAGTGGAGCAAGCAGTGATCAGAAGAGCAGAATGACAGAGAGGACTGCCCAAAAGGATGTTTTGTTATTTTTTCCCCTTTTTCATATACACCTAACATTTTGTAAATATACTTGGGGATCTTGTGGACCCTCTGAACTCCCCTCCCCCATAGGGATTCCTAATGTAGTATAATGTGTTTTTCAGATATAAATTTTATAACACATAACATAAAAGGTTATTGTCCAAGAAGTTTTTTAAAGTGAGAAAATTACCAAACCAAATAAATACAGGCTAATTTAACAAGTATGTGTTGAGTGCCTAATAGAAATCAAGTACTGTGCTTGGCACCAGGGGGCCCAGAGACAACCCGCTATCTTTGCTCTTGAGAATATCCAATTTTAGAGGAGAAGACATATTTGTAAAGTGAGATTCAATAAAAATTTTAAATATTAGTGTTAATGTTAAATGACAGTGAAATTACAAAATAGTGTATTCCAAAAGAGGATAAAGTGCAGCATTGAGATCAAAGCTGGAGGAAAGGGTAGAGGCAGAAGATGAATGAAGGCCTCATGGAGATTATGCTGGTTTTGATTGATCACGCTACTATATGAATCACCTTTTCATCTCTGTAACTGAATACATGAGAAAAAATGATCTAAAAGAGGACAGATTTATATTGGTTCATGTTTTTGGATATTTCATTCCATGATCCGCTGGCTACTGGCAGCATTGCTATGGTCCTATGACCAGGCAGAGCATCGTGGTGGAAGGTCATGGTGGAATAGAGTTACTCACCTCCTGGCAGCCAAAACGTGGGCTGGGGGTGGGTTCTGGGAACAAGATATAGTCCCCAAAGGTACATGCCCAAGGACTCATTCTCTTCAACTAGGTTCCACCTCCTACAGTTTTTACCACCTCCCAATGCTTCATTCAGCTATGAATCCATCAATAGACTAATCCAATATTGGAAATCAGGGTCTTCTTGATCCACTCCCGAAATGCTCCACCTCTGAACATTGCTGCATTGAGGACCAAGCCTACATACAACACCTGAGCCTGTGGAGGACCTTGCAGATGTAAACCAAAACAAGTATTTATATATGCATTTCTGGAACTTAAGAGTATTTGAATTTCCCACACTGGGAACTGTATGAACTACCATACCCTACCACTGAGAAGTGTCCACTCATTTGCTGTTATGTGCTATGTAGATGGAAGGATTTACATAAACCATCTTCTTTGGTTTTATAAAGAGAAAAACTTCAGGTTCATGTACTCCCTATGAATGTTTTTCCAGGGAGTGAAAAAAAGTTACTGAATGAAATGCGACTGTGCTAGTCAGAATAACTCTACCCCCTCAAAGATGTCCAGTTACTAATCACCAGAGCCTGTGAATATGTTACTTTAAATGGCAAAAGGGACTTTGCAGATGTAATTAAATTTAGGAATCAAAATTGGGAGATTATTGTTGATTATCTGGGGGGCCCATTGTAATCACAAAAATTCTTGTATGTGAAAAAGAGAGAGGAGAGTCAAAATCAGGGAGAGAGATGAAGATGCTGTGTGCTGACTGTGAAGTGAAGTGTGCAATGAGCCCAGGAATGCAGTCTCTAAAAGATAGAAAAGGCTCTTTCCCCAGAACCTGCTGAAAGTGCCTTGTTGATACCTTAATTTTAGCCCAGTGATACCTATTTTGGATTTCTGAACTACAGAACTATAATACACTTGTTTTGAGGAGCTAAATTTGTGTATTTGTTTCAGCAGTGTCTTATAGTTAGCTTTTCCACTGCTGTGACCAAAAGACCTAACAAGAACAATGTTAGAAGAGGAAAAGTTTATTTAACACTCAGTCTCAGAGGTCTCAGTTCACAGAGGGCCAGCTCCATTGCTCTGGGTCTGAGGTGAGGCAGGACACCACAGCAGAAGGATGTGGCAGAGGAAAGCAGCTCGGGACATGAAACCAAGAAGCAGAGAGAATGCTCTCCTCCCGACAAAATATATACCCCAAAGGCACTCCTTCAATGACCCACCTCCTCCAGCCACACCTATCTGCCTAGAGTTACCACCCACTCAATCCCTATCAGTGGATTAATACACTCCTTAGACTAAAGTTCTCATAACCCAATCATTTCACCTCTAAACTTTCTTGCATTGTCTCCTATCTAAACCATAACACAGTACTAGGAAACTAATACAGCTAATACCAGAAAACCCTGCTCAACATAGTAACCTGGAGCAAGCACTCTATAGACTCATAACTGATCTCGTTATACTGGTTTGCATTCAGGACACTATTTACATTTTAGAAATACAGTAGATATAAGTTTACTCAAAATCTTTGTTAAACTATTATTATTTTTGCTGGTCTGCTCTACCTCCACTCTATACTTAGGCTGAGGACTCTTTCATGATGTTGAGTCCTGTGGGGACCTTTAATAATCAGAATCTCAGCTTTTCACAAATAGTCGTTGCTAATTACCTAGCAATCATCTAGCTGTTCTACCTGAGAATGTTTCCCTTGATTCTATCCTTGAGTAATATTTCCTTTCCCAGCTACTTTAATAAGGATAACCAGAGAATTTTTGATTCTTACCTTCTTATAAAGGCCGTACCTCCTTCAGTTTCTGCCCTCTAGTGGCTTTTTCCTTTGTTGGAATTATGTAAAAATGGAACAATTTTTAAAATTATGTATATACAGTCTTACTGTATGCATTTAAAATCATGGTATTGAAGAAGACTCCATTGTCTTCTAGGATGCACAAATAGGGTCCATGGCAGAAAATAATTCAAAACTAATGCTTGAACCCAAGTTCTAATGATCCCAGGTCATTCAGAACTCGCACAGGTACAGAGAGACCTGACTTTAAATGCTGACTCGGCACTTCCCATGTGACAACAGGCAAACTACTTAACCCTGGCAAACTTCATTTTCCTCATTTGTGAAATGAGAGGAGTAACAACATGTTGAGGGAGTCAAGGTAAATGAATAAAGTAATGGAAGAGTCATGCATGCATACATAGCAGGTATTCAGTAAGTGTCAGTTCTCTCTCCATTCCATTGCAACTATTTTAACAGTCTTCCCCAATCAGTAGAGTAAGTACATGCCTATCAATTTGTTTCTTTGGAGAAATTCTGCATTTTCAGTCATTTGAGTGGAGTTCATGTCAGCCTAGGAAATCCCTATCTCATTTTCTATTTGACAAAGAGGACATTAGAATATTAGCATGCAAAGTGTGCTAGACCAGGACAATAGTGATTCCTTGTCACCAGCTATGTGACCTGAGCACTAAGTCTTATAGATTCTGTCCAAAAAAAAAAGTTATTTAAAAAAAATAAGTCAATGTTTCTTAAAAATGTTTTATGGCCAAATCATTTATGGAATGATTTTCTTAAAGTTTATTATCCAAATTTAAATAAATTTGACCATCATAACTTCTAAATAGCATGAATTAGTGTTTCTACCCATAATTGCTATGACTTCAGGAAAAATCAAATAAAAATAGAAATTGATTTCATAATTTGTGAAAATTCCCTTTCAGTTTTTTGTAATGTTGTAAATAACTACTGTCCTCTTTCTCGCCCCATTCTCATTTACATTTCATATCCCTAAGTGCCAGGATACACCATAGGACTAGATTATTGAAATTCTATTAAAATTTACAAGCAAACCTTGGTGCATTTTGTCTAATCCATCTCTGCAATAATTTTAAATTGTCCCTCAATTTTCAATCATATTAGGAATTTTTGTTTTATGTTTTTCAAGGTTTTTGAGAAAAGAGCATTTTGGTTCCCACAGATTACATTTCAGGTGTAATTACATTTGCTGTGCCTTTAGACCTTTAAATAAGTGTACCAAACAGTCAATGACTATAATTATTATACCTCAAATGTCTGTTTAGAGACCTACCTCATGAGTGTTATTAGGATTCATAGAGGAAATATTCCACTTTAAAACTGTGATTTGAGAAGGCTAACTATATTTATTTTACTTATTTATGTGTATATATTTGCTGCACTGGGGATGCAAACCAGGCCCTCGCACATGTTAGGCAAGTGCTCTACTACTGAGCTACATCCCCAGATCCAAGACTACTATTTTTTTGTGAGGGTTTTGTTTTGTTCTTTAGATAGATGGAATAACTATCTAATAGATTGAAGGTGCATTTGATGTCTCCTTCCTCCTGTTTGGGTTTGTGTTGGTACTCAAAGAAAATCATCCTCTTGAATGTATTTTTCTATGCCATGATTTTATAAAATATAATATATATATATATATATATATATATATATATATATATATATATATATATAAACACACACAAACAATATGTATAGTTGTCTAGAAATGTCCATAAGCAATATATAATATTTTGTTTTGGCTGAGATTGTGGCTCAGTAGAAGAGCACTTGCCTAACACATGTGGGGCACTGGGTTCTATCCTCAGCACTACATAAAAAATAAGTAAAAGTATTGTGTTCATCTACAACTAAAAAAAAAATTTTTTAATTTCTGTAAACATGTGGCATCACCCTTATGTTTTCTTCTTTTGCAACTTGCATTTTTATGCTCAACATTCTTAAAAAGTAATCTATTTTGGTACTTGTTTTTTTTAAAACTAGAATTATATTCCACTGCATGAATGCATTCCATATCATTAATTCTTCTAATTGATGCCAACAATGTTTCCCTTCTGAGTTCCCATCAGATGGACTCCTGATGAGCTGATCCTATCAGTCCACCGAATTACTAGACAGGCTTGGATTCTAATAGAGACCGAAACAAAGACCTTTATTGTTGTAGATGTGAATGTCTTATTTTCACTTGCACCTTTAGGCCATAGAGGTAGGAAAATGAAATATTTTATATGCATGTAATAGAATGTTGTCAATATATTGAGTGCATATTGTTCTTTGTAAAGGGTAGTTCAGGACAGGTTTGATTAGCTGCCCAGCAAAGAAATAGGAACACAAGCAAATGAAGAGAAAGAGTGAGCAGATGTTTGAAACATAGACTTTTTCCAGCAAGTTTTTGTAACTTGAATCAGGTATAACATTGATTATAAATTATGAAATCAAATTTGCATTAATTGCATTACTTTGCAGCTACTTGCAATTGTGAGCCTGAAGTTCTCTAGTCCTAATTTTTTCTTTCATCGAAATAATTCCTTTTTTCATGTGATTTTTTATAATAGCACATTTCTTAAGAATACCCTTATTGGTCTTTAGAAAAGAGAATTTAGGATTAACTCTAAAAAGATTATGGGACTTTGTCAAGCAGAGGGAACTTTTGAAATAGTTGTATAGTCCTGGTAATTCTCCTGCAAATTAACAAAACAAGAAAGTCAAGCAAAAAATAAATTAGAAGTCCTAATATTTGCATATTTTAATTGCAATAATGATTCAAACATTATACATTATTTGAAATGCTTTGGACTAGATGTGTCTGAGATATTATACTTTTTTAGATTTAGAAATATTTGCAAATATATAATGAGAGTTCTGAAGAATGGTATCAAATCTAAACATCTAATTTATTTCTTTCATGTACATCTTACACACATAGCCTAAAGGTAATTTTATACAACATTTTTGGTGTACCTGCATTTTGACTGTAATCTATCACTTGAAATCAGATGTGAAGTTTTTCACTTGTGGCATCATATTACCCAGAAAAGTTTTGGACTTTGGAGCATTTCAGATTTCAGATTTTAGAATTAGGAATACTCAGTATGTCACTAGACTTACATACTGAGTATCGATGTAAAAGCATAAGATAAACTGGGGCTTAAAAGAACAATAACAAGTGCAGTAGATATGAATGCAAAGTACAGGAAAGGACTTTTTATTTATTATTTGTTGCACTTTTAATATATAAGGAAAAGAATAACTTCTAGATTGTTCCTAAGTCAATGAAAATTAGTTCTTAGTGCTTTTCTATGTACTTACTTGGAGTTTGCTTTTTTAGTTTTGTTTTGTTCTGAGCATTTATTAATTGATTTTGGAAGAGAAAATTTTACAATATGCTGTGTAGAAACCATCAGCCCTTTAACCACTGGTCTTATCTGGCATTATAGTCCTTTTACTTGCATAATTGTAATGGAAACGTGGCTTTAAATACATTGGGGCAGGAAGAGTCACTTTCAGCTTTTAGCCAGAATTGAAATGAGATCTCTCATAATAAAGAAGGCCCAGCATTGCTAAGTAGCCTCGTTGTTGCCTCCACATCAGTCTCAGAGAAGTAGTCTCAGACATATATAGACAAAATTATCTTCATGCTCAATACTATATGAATTATATAAAGCAGGTTATCAAACTTCCTGTGACTTCCAATGACTTAACTGTCTTCAACACTATCTCACCTTAGAGGACTGGGAGGCTTCACAAAACAGCATTAATTGCTGCCCTACACTATAGTTCTACTCCTCGACTTTACTGAGTCTTTGCAACATGGCTCCAGCCTTTCCCCATCCACCACCACCACTAGATATACAAAATGATTACAAGGGCATTGGAAAGCATTCCTCCCCTTCAATAATATCTCTCAGTTTAAATGTAGATTTTTTTGCAGGGGAAGGTACCAGGGATTGAACTCAGGGGCTCTTGACCATTGAGCCACATCCCCAGTCCTATTTTGTATTTTATTTAGAGGCAGGGTCTCACTGAGTTGCTTAGCACCTCGCTTCTGGTGAGGCTAGCTTTGAACTCGAGATCCTCCTGCCTCAGCCTCCTGAGCCTACTAGGATTACAGGTGTGCGCCACCATGCCCAGAAAGAGGGGTGTTAGTCTGAAGAAAATAATGAGAAAATGTATGTACATGTAACTACTTAAGTCAGATACACATATGTACTGTGACAGAAATTCTATCCCTGTAAAAATATTTAACACATGAAAATGTGCAAGAATGTTCATAATGGCTTTGTTCACAATAGTACCAAGCTGGAAACCATCTGGATATTCATCAATAATATAATAAATAGGTTGAAACAGAGTAATACTGTACAGCAAAGAAAAAATGAACTACTAATACATGCAGAAGTTTGTATTAAATCACAAAAACACGATGTTAGATAAAAGAAGTCAGATTCATAAAGCTCTGTGATATACAGTTGCACTTATGCAAAGTTCAAAAATCAAAAAGCTAATCTATGGTGATAATAATAGTGGCTACCTATGATGAGTATTGACTAGGGGCATGAGAATACTTCTGAGATACTGAAAATAGTCAAAACTTGATTTGGATGGTAGTTATGTGGCTGTGGGTGTGTTATATATACACACACACATATGTATGTAAATATTCAAATTGTATATATATGCAAAAATTCATGTCACTGTATACAAAAGATTTGTGTGCTTCACTGTAGACATAGTATGCATATTGATAAATAACAAAAATGTTATTTTTAAGCTAGATGGTGCCCCATACAACCGAGTGGAATCAAAATACTTAATTGACAGAATAACATGAGCCTTGATCCATCAGAAGAAATCCCAACTAAACAGAATATATACTATCACTCAAGTAACTGCTATTCAGAACACACAAAAATTTCTGCCAGAAGAAACAGTCATTTTATTTTTGAGAACTGATATTTAGGAGGTTGTTTGGTTCATACCTTAACTTGTCATCTCCCCAGAAGACTACACTTACTTATCTTGATTGACACTTTCTTTAATACTTAAAATGTCTTGCCTTTCATTCCATCTCCAAATTCTTCTATTCCCTGGAACCATTGTTTCTTCATTTTTCCTGTATAAAACACCAGGTTTCTCAATATTCTCTATAGTAAGGGAACCATTTAGTGTTGATTTTTTTTTTCTGCTTAAAAGTCACTTGAACTGTCACATGAACCTAAATTTTACTTTTTAATTTTTTGCTTCATAAAAGAACTTGGTTTAGTTTCCTATTCAGTAGTTTACTACTTCTGCTGTCTAAGCATGCATCCTCATCTTTACTGTTTTTTCTTTACAGTTTTTAATTTTATCAAACTCCAATGTGTTTATGATGATAAAGTCAATAGAAGACCTTCTTTTAAAATGTCTCTCATGACTTCCCTTTTCTACCTTCTGTTTCATTACCCTGGATACAAGCTCCTTACTTTATTTCTGCTTTTTATTTCTCCTGGTGCTTATCTCAAAGCTGTGGATAATATGCTTACACTGTTTTTCTATTTATCAACTTTTGACAATGTATGCAATTTTGCTCAATTTTTAGTTGTACAACACCTTCAAAACATCCTTGCTCTATCTGGTAAACTTTTAGGTGCATGCATCCTCTCTGTCCCTTGGATGAAAAAATTGCATCCTCTTAATTTCCTTTGCAGGCAGGATACTTGCTAGTTCAATCAGACTCAACAGTGTGAGTATGATTTGTAAAGAGTGACCTGAAGACATGGGCTTCAGCCAGTTTTCTGTTGAGTGGGGGTTACAGAGGCAGTGGGATGTGGTGGAAGTTTTGAGGACATCAGCAATAGTGGTTTACTTGAGTATTTACTGGGGCAGCCAGTGATAGAAATTTCCCTGTTAGACTAATTTTGCTTTGTGATCGTGGGCATTGTTCTTGGAAGTTAAACCCTAAACCTGGGGGATTATTTTATTATCTCCCACATTTTGTCAATTTTCTAATACTCTTTTTTTTGGGGGGGTACATGGATTGAATTCAGGGGCACTTAACCACTGAGCCACATCCCCAGCCATCCTTTTAATTTTATTTTATTTAGAGAAAAGGTCTCACTGAGTTTCTTAGGACCCCCCTAAGTTGCTCAGGCTGGCTTTGAACTAGCAATCCTCCTGCATAAGCCTCCTGAGCTGCTGGGTTACAGACTTGTGCCACCACACCCAGCTCTAATACTCTTTCAACAAACTTATTTTCTACTAGTCAGCTGGAGTTGGCTTCTGTTTCTACTAGTATAAATAATTTGACTGCCTCCTCAATATGAATGATGAGATTTTAGGTCCATTACCCTACACTCATCCCCCACCTTCTTTCTCTTTATTAGATATTTATAATGTTATTTTAATTGTTTTATTGATGACCTGTGTAATTGTTTCCATCAATTTTCATCAGTCTCCCTCGCTTTCTTACTTTCTAATTGAAGATATTAACACCCCTGCCCTTTCCCCCACCTTCATCCAGCCTAACCTCTTTTAGGGAATTACTTCTCAAGATACATGAGCTTCACTTTTACTTTTATATCATCAGTGAACATTCACATTCACTTCTGCAACTGGATCATAGGTTTCTATGTTTGGCTATACAGATTCTGAAAGTTGGAGGACATTGCATGGGTTATTTTAAAATGTTTATGCATATGTCAGGGCAGGGAGTTTATTAGCATCTGTTTCTTTTTCTTTGAAACCAGCCTCATGACTTCCATACTAGGTGAAAGGAAACTTGCTAGCATCAAGCCAAAGAGATTACTGTCTCTTATATCCCATGGTTGCTTAAAATCATATGACATTTCATTTTGCTTCTTTTATTATTTGACTTCATACCATTCTCAGTTACTTTATTATTTTTAATAATGCTTTCTCTTATAGCAAGTTTTTTGAGGGTTTTTTTTTCTCACTGAGATAACCAGTTTCTTATTGCAACCTGAATTATTTGATTCTATTCTTTCCTGGATAATTTGGGTTTTTAATGCATTAATCCACTCAATTATTTTGTTGGACTGTATCATCAAATAACTTTCAGCAAAACATTAATTGGACATGAGGTTGCTAACCCCCTGAATGCTTGAATGACTCCTTGGTTAAATATAGACCTCTAGGTGGAAAGTGGCTGTACTTCAGCACTTTGAGGCCTACTGCATGTTGCTACTGAACATACAATTTTTCTGATATAGTACTGAAGCAACTTTTTGCCTGTTTTTATAAATGACTTTTCATTTTTCTCTTCTAAAGTTTTAAAAAGGCAAGGCTATGTGTAGATGTTTATTCCTTTGTTGGGCTGAATACTTGGTGACATTTTTAGTCTCAAGGCTTACATCCTCTACTTCTAGAAAACATTTCTTGCATTATTTCTTTGACAATTTCCTTAACTCAGTTTTCCCTGTTCTCTCCTTATGGGAATTCCATTAAAGGGATATTAGATCATTATATCTCTTTATATCTCTACTTTTTTCCTAAATTGTCTTCATTTCCTCCAAGACCTTTGTTTTCTTTTTTTTTCTTTCTCTTCTCTGCTGCTCTCTCTTTGATATTGGTGATTCTTGTTTGTCTACTTGCATTTATAAAGAAAAAGGATCTGGCTCACATCCAACAAATGGAACACTGTCAACAGAAGGGATCATACCTACTGCATAATTTATCTGATACAGAGTTAAAATGGGCAAAACTAATTTCTGGTGTTAGACATCTATATTGTTATTTACTTTGGTGAATTGAGGGACATGATAGGGGCTACAAAGACACTTTCCTATTTCCTGATCTAGGCACTGGTTACAAGGGTACATTCTCTTTGTGAAAATTTGTGAGCTGTGATCCTGTGATTTGTTTAATTGTGTATATAAATTTATATTTAAACAGGAAGGTTTTGGGGAAAAACTGATAACATTTAATATTAAGACTAAGAAAGTAGTAAAAAATGGAAAAAGGCTAAATGATTAGGGAGTTTCCAAAGATTCTTGACCTAGACATTTGGTTTGCCCTTACTAAATCCCATGAGGCTTATTAAAGCCCTCAGACATGGCTGGTAAAGGCCATCATAAGCTCTCAAGATATTTTATACAGAATATCTATAGAAGGAAATTACAGCATTCATTAATACTATCACAAATGCATTAGGAACAAATGGAAAGTAGAAAGAAAGCTGAAGACAAGAAGATAAAAATGCAAATGTCATCTTTTCTAGGGAGTCTTGCTGAACTCTTTTCTGACTTTCATTAAGTACTTTCTATGTTCCATGAACTATACAAAGCTTCCATGTCCTATCTATGCCTTTTAATCTTTCCAAGAGCTCTGGGATATAGCACACATTTTATCCCAATTTATAAATGAATAAATCTAATTCCACCTACAAAATAGTGGAGGTGAATTCAAACCCTACACTCTGATACCAAAGTTTATCTTCTTAACCACTTTGCTAGAATTAATATAAAATCATTACATGTTTAGCATTAAGTAGGATAAGGAAATGTAACTGAAGATATGTCTGGCATTAATTTTAATTCTACCTTCCCTAGAATTTTATGAACCTTTAGTTATACTTGGCCAAATTGACACCACTTTGTGATCCATTTTCCAGTTTATATCCTGTGCTAATTCTTGGCACCCAGCACAAGATCCAGCTCATGGTAAATTGCAAAATAAAGTAAACGAATTAAGATTGAGAATACTTTATATATAACATATCAGTTTTTTATTAATCTAAAGAATAAAAATTATTCATTTAGCACCTACTATACAGTGTTTTTCTGTTAATTCTAAAGCGATAAAGATAAGAAATAGCCACAACCCTCATTATGCTTCATTGTAGGGTTTTGTCGGCTATTACAATAGTTCAAATATTGCAAATATGGGGTAAACCAGCATTCTATTTTCTCTCATCATAAAAATTCTGACTTGAGGAACACCTTTGGTATATCAAGAGATATACCTGACCTATAGACATATCAGAATAATTTCCAAGCACCATCTAGCTTCCCAGAGGGAAGCTCTAGTTACCAACTTCCTTGGTACACTCTATATAAATATATAAGGGCTCTATACCAAAGTACCACAATCTGGGTAACTTAGAACAACAATTAAAACCACACAAAATGACTCATCTAGAAGCCAGAAGTTCAAAATCAATATGTTGGTTGGGTTATGTTCCTTTCATAAGAATTAGGGAATGATCTGTTCAAGTCCCTCTCCTGGCTTTCAGAAGTTCCTCGGCTTGTGGAAGCATAACTCCAGTCAATACATGACATTCTTCCTGTGCTGGTGTCTCTATGTCCGAATTTCTCCTTTTTATAAATACACAGTCACATTGGATTGGGGGTTGCACCCTAATGTAGTATGATATAATCTTAACTGACTGTATCTGAAACAACCCTCTCTTTTCAAATAAGCACACCTTCTTATATCTGAGGTAATAGAAATGTGTGCTTCAATGGTAGGGGGCACAATTAAACTCCTATAAAATAAAGTTCCTTTTAAAAAATATCTTAGTATCTCCCAATAGTATTGCAAGTTAATTTGTAAGGTATGATTGAGGGAGTACACATCAGATTAACTGGGGTCTATTGTAGAAAATCAAATATAGTACTTGTGAGGAAGGGACCCTAAAGGTCCTGCTATCCCTATATTACAAATTATAAATAGCAAAGGCAGTGGAAATTTTGATAACAAAGAACAATCCAATCAACCTTTAATACAACCTTGTATAGAGACTAGGTTAGGTGTCTGTTATTATAGTTGATATTCAGGGAAAAGAAATACATGAATTTGTTTAGTAGAATTGCATCCTAAGTGTATACAGCTTGTTGACAGACAATAATTTCATGAACTAAATTATGTGGTTTTCTTTTTTATGACTTTTTATTCCAGTGTGTTATATATGACAGTAGAATGCATTATTATTCATATGACACATATAGAGCACAATTTTTCATATCTCTGGTTGTATACAAAGTATAGACACACCATTCGTGTCTTCATACATGTACTTAGGATAATGATGTCCATCTCATTCCATAATATTTTTTCCCTTACCATCCCACTCCTTTGCCCTATCTAGAGTTCCTCTAATCCTCCCATGCTCCCTGTCCCAATCCCATTATAATTTAGGCTCCTTATATCAGAGAAAACATTTGGCATTTGGTTTTGGGGGACTGGCTAACTTCACTTAGCATTATTTTCTCCAGCTCCATCCATTTACCTGCAAATGTCATGATTTTATTCTCTTTTAAAGCTGAATAATATTCCATTCTGTACATATACCACCTTTTATTTATGCATTCATTTACTGAAGGGCATTTAGATGGGTTCTACAGTTTAGCTATTGTGAATTGTGATACTATAAACACTGATGTGGTTGTGTCCCTGTAGTGTGCTGTTTTTAAGTCCTTTGGGTGTAGACCAAGGAGTAGGATAGCTGGGTCAAATGGTGGTCCTATTCCCAGTTATCCAAAGAATGTCCATACTGTTTTCCATATTGGCTACACCATTTTGCAGTCCCACCAGCAATGTATGAGTGTGCCTTTTTCCCCACATCCTCGCCAACACTTATTGTTGTTTGTATTCTTAATAGCTGCCATTCTGACTGGAGTGAGATGAAATTTTAGAGTAGTTTTGATTTGCATTACTCTAATTGCTAGAGATGTTGAACATTTTTTCATATATTTCTTGATTGATTATATATCATCTTCTGAGAAGTGTCTGTTCAGTTCCTTGGCTCATTTATTGATTGTGTTATTTGTTTTTTTGTGTTTAGCTTTTTGAGTTCTTTATATAACCTGGAGATTGATGCTCTATCTGATATATGTGTGGTAAAAATTTGCTCCCATTCTGTAGGCTCTCTATTCAGCTCACTGATTATTTCTTTTCTGAGAACAAGATTTTTAGTTTAAACCCATCCCATTTATTGATTCTTTATTTTAATTCTTGTGCTATAGGAGTCTTATTAAGCAAGTTGGGACCTAATCCTACATAATGGAGATTTGAGCCTGTTTTTCTTCTAATAGGCATAGTTCCTCTGGTTTAATTCCTAGGTTCTTGGTCCACTTTGAGTTGAGTTTTGTGCATGGTTAGAGATAGGGGTTTAATTTCATTTTGTTGCATATAGATTTTCAGTTTTCTGAGCATCATATGTTGAAGAAGCTATCTTTTCTTTAATGTATATTTTTGGCATCTTTGTCTAATATAAGACCACTGTAGTTATGTGAGTTAGTCTCTGTGTTCTCTATTCTGTAATACTGGTTTACCATGCTGTTTATGTTACTGTTGCTCTGTAGTATAGTTTAAGATCTGGTATAGTGATGGAACCTACTTCACTCTTCTTGCTAAGGAGTGTTTTAGCTATTCTGGGTCTCTTATTTTTCCAGATGAATTTCATGACAGCTTTTTCTATTTTTATGAGGAATATCATTGGGATTTTGATTGGAAATTTATTAAATCAGTATAGTACTTTTGGTAGTATGGTCTGACAATATTAATTCTGCCTATCCAAGAACAAGGTAGATCTTTCCATTTTATAAGGTCATCTTTATTTTCTTTCTTTAGCCTTCTAAAGTTTTTATTGTAGAGGTCTTTCACCTCTTTTGTTAAGTTGATTCCAAAGTTTTATTTTTTTATTTGAGGCTATTGTAAATGGGATAATTTTCTTAGTTTCCCTTTCAGAGGGTTTTCGATGATATACAGAAATGCCTATGATTTATGGGTTTTGATTTTATATCCTGCTACTTTGCTGAATTCATTTACTAGTTCTAGAAATTTTCTGGTGAAATATTTTGGGTCTTCTCAGTATGAAATCATATCATCAGCAAATAGTGCTAATTTGAGTTCTTCTTCTCCTATTCATATACCTTTGATTTCTTTGTCTGTCTAATTGCTCTGGTAAGTATTTTAAAAACTATGTTAAATAGAAGTGGTGAAAGAAGACATCCCTGTCTTGTTCCAGTTTTTAGAGGGAATGCTTTCAATTTTTCTCCAGTTAGAATGATGTTGGTCTAGGGCTTAGCATAGATAGCTTTTATGATGTTGAGTAATGTTCCTATTATCCCTAGTATTTTTAGTATTTTGAACATGAAGTGGTACTGTATTTTGTCAAATCCATTTTCTGCATCAATAAAGATGATCATATAATTCTTATCTTTAAGTCTATTGATGTGATGAATTACATTCACTGATTTCCATATGCTGAAACAACCTTGAACCCTGTGATGAACCCTACTTGATCAAGGTACACTTTTTGATACATTTTTGTATTCTATTTGCCAGATTTTTATTGAGAATTTTTGCACCTATGTTCATTAGAGAAATTGTCTGAAGTTTTCTTTCTTTGATGTGTCTTTGCCTAGTTTTGGAATCAGAGTGATATTGGCCTCATAGAATGAGTTTGGAAATGCTCCCTCTTTTTCTATTTCATGAAATAATTTGAAAAGTATTGGTATTAATTCCTCTTTAAAGATCTTGTAGAACTCATATGTGTATCCACCCAGTCCTAGGGTTTTCTTGCTTGGAAGGCTTCTGATGGCGTCTTCTATTTTATTGCTTGAAATTGATCTGTTTAAATTGTGTCTATCATCCTGATTCAGTTTGGGCAAATCATTTGACTCTAGAAATTTGTTGATGCCTTCAATATTTTCCATTTTATTGGCGCACAGGTTTTCAAAATAATGTCTAATTATCTTCTGTATTTCTGTAGTGTCATGATATTTCCTTTTTTGATTATTTCTTTTGATTCAATTTATTGAATTCAGCTCTGATTTTAATTATTTCCTGTATTCTACTACTTTTGGTGTTAATTTGTTCTTTTTCTAGGGCTTTGAGATGTAGTTTTATGTCATTTATTTGTTGACTTTTTCTTCTTTGAAGAAATGAACTCCATGTAATGAACTTTCCTCTTATTACTGCCTTCATAGTGCCCCAGAGATTTTGACATGTTGTCTCTGTGATCTCATTTACCTCTAAGAACTTTTTAATTTCTTCTTTGATGTCTTTTGCAACCCATTATTTGTTCAGTATCATATTATTTAGTCTTCAGGTGTTGGAGTAGCTTTTATTTTTTATTTTATCATTGATTTCTAATTCCATTCCATTATGATCTGATAGATTGCAGGGTAGTATCTCTAATTTTTTTGTATTTACTAAGAGGTGCTTTGTGGCATAATATATGGTCTATTTTAGAGAAGGATCCATGTACTTCTGGGGAGACAATGTATTTGTTCATTGAAGGTTGGAATGTTCTATATATGTCAGTTAAGTCTAAGTTATTGGTTGTATTATTGAGTTCTATAGTTTCTTGGTTCAGCTTTTGTTTGGAAGATCTATTCTGTGGTGAAAGAGATGTGTTAAAGTCACCCAGAATTATTGTGTTGTCAATTTGACACTTGAACTTGAGTAGAGTTTGTTTGAACATAGATGCTCCATTATTTGGGGCATATAAATTTATAATTGTTATGTGTTCTTGGTGTATGGTTCCCCGAACAGTATGAAATGTCCTTCTTTTTCCCTTTAGATTAGCTTTAGCTTGAAGTCTACTTTATGATACAAGGATGGAAAATCCTTTTTGCTTCCACAGTCCATGTGAGTGGTATGATTTTTCCCAACCTTTCACCTTCAGTCTGTGGATGTCTTTTCCAATAAGATGAGTCTCTTGGAGGCAGCATATTTTGGGGTCTTTTTTTTAAATCCTATCTGCTAGCCTATGTCTTTTGTATGGTGAGTTTAGGCCATTAACATTCAGGGTTATGGCTGGGGATGTGGCTCAAGTGGTAGCACGCTCGCCTGGCACACATGTGGCCTGGGTTCGATCCTCAGCACCACATACAAAGAAAGATGTTGTGTACGCCGAAAACTAAAAAGTAAATATTAAAAAAATTCTCTCTCTCTCTCTCTCTCTCTCTCTCAAAAAAAAAAAAAAAACAACAACATTCAGGGTTATTATTGAAACATGATTTGTATTCCCCAACATTTTTGTTATTTAACTTGACTTGGCTTCTCCTTTGATTAGTTTTTCCTTTAGTGTAATACCTTCCTCTAATGATTTTCATTGTTTTCCATTCCTCTTCGTGGAATATTTTGCCGAGAATTTTCTAGTTGCAGTTTTCTTCTAGTATAGGTTTTCTAGTTGCAAATTGTTTTAACTTTCATTTATCATGGAAGGTTTTTATTTTATCATCAAATCTAAAGATTAATTTTGCTAGATATAAGATTCTTGCTTGGCATCCATTTTCTTTCAGAGCTTGTTATATGCTGTTTCAGGATCTTCTGGCTTTCAGGGTCTGGACTGAAAAATCTGCACATAACCTAATTGGTTTCCCCCTATATGTAATCTTGGGGCTTTTAAAATTCTCTCCTTATTCTATATATTAGACATTTTTATTATAATGTGGCTTGGTGAGGGTCTGTTGTGATTTTGTACATTTGTCATCCTGTAAGCCTCTTGTATTCAGTTTTCCAATTCATTCTTCATATTTGGAAAATTTTCTGATATTATTTCATTGAATAGATTGTTCATTCCTTTGGTTTGGAACTCTATGCCTTCCTCTATCCCAATGACTCTTAAATTTGGTCTTTTTGTGCTATCCCATATTTCTTGAATGTTCAGCTCATGGTTTCTTACAATTTTCACTGTGTGGTCTACATTCTTTTCAAGATTATATATTTTGTCTTTATTGTCTGAGGTCCCTTCTTCCAAGTGGTCTAATCTGTTGGTGTTGCTTTCAATTGAACTTTTAATTTGGTTTATTGTTTCTTTCATTTCAAGGATTTCTTTTTTTGTAGGATCTCTATCGCCCTATTAAAGTACTTATTTGCTTCCTGTATTTGCTTATGTAGCTCCTTGTCAAAATGATTTTTGCTGCCTGTATTTGCTCTCTTACATCATCCTTTTCTTTAATTCACAGAACATTTTATATGTACATCCTGAACTCCTTCTCTGTCATTTCTTCTGCTGTGATGGCAATGGATTCTAATAATGTGGTATCTTGATTTGTTTGGGGCACTCTCTTCCCTTATCTTTTCATGTTGCTCATGTGTCTTCCCTTCTAGCACTGTGGATTTGAAGTGTTACCACTTTTACCCTGTAGGCTTACAGTGCCCTTGTAGGGTTTCAATATATCTCCTGGCCAGCTGGAATTCCAAATTGGGAGTTGACCCCACTAAAGATGGTGATGAAAGTGACCCAAGATGGAAGCAGCTGCTTTCATTGATGGGGTTTCCGGTTGGGTGGGGGGAGCCGGCTGATGGCATTGGACAATGAGTTCTGAATGAGCTCTGAGGTGTGCAGTATATAGCTGTTGTCTGTCTTCGGAGACTGTGTGATGTCCCCAGGTGCAGGCAGGCTACCATGCATAGGGGACTATGTCAGTTACAGAGTCCCAAGATGGAGGTAACCAGGGGTACCCCATGTTGGTAGGTGGGGGTCCACATAGGAGTGGCAGCTGGAGTTCCTGCATGTGGGTAGCTGCTGGTGTCCTGCTTGGGAGTGGCATCTGGGATTTCTGCTCAGATGGGTGGCCAAAATTTCTGCGCAGTTGCTGATGCCAGTGGTCCCACTCTGGCACCCAGTAGTCCTGCATGGGTGTGTAGTTGGGAGGCCTATTCTGATACTGAAGCCTGGAGCCCTGCACAGGCACAGCAGCCATGGTTCCTGAATGGGAGCAGCTGTGGGGGTGTCCTCTATCACTCACAGAAAAGCAGTATTCTCATACTTGATTCCCAGGTCACAGAGCAACACAGAATGCTGCCTCCCTCTGGCCTGCCAACTTGGATCCATGAAGTTTTCTGTATATTATTTTCAGGACAAAGAAAATCTAAAAAGTCTAACAGTGGGATTCTCTTTTGAAGTTAAATTACCAGATTCTTACTATATAAGAATGAGGAAAAAATAAATAAACAGTGAAAGAACAAGATTATTAATGAGAACACAAGGACTTTTTGCTATTTTTCTATAATGTAAGGATGAGCCAGCAATAAATGTTCACACCACACATTATGAATTTCACCAAAGTTGTGTTTTATAATACAATTTGTAGTAAGATATTTTACTTTCAAAACAATATTTTTCTTAATGTAACAATGATGTTGGCTATCAGAAGTAAGCATTTTTAAACTTACTTTTCTCATGTGAAAATAGAAATATTGATATTTATTTTGCAATGCTAAACATGTTGTCTCTATATCTATTAGAAATATAATCAACATTGATGTGGCTACATCACTGTAATATGATGATTATAATCCCTTTGTATAAATACTCAGGAGTGGGATAATTGGATCAAATGGTGGTTCATTTTAAGTCTGAGGACTCTCCATATTCCTTTTCAGAGTGGTTGCACCAATTTGCAGTCCCACCAGCAATGTATGAGTGAAACTTCCCCCCACACACACACACACATCCTTGGCAACATTTATTTATTTTTTAAAGTCTTTTAAAAATATTTCTTTAGTTGTAAATGGACACAATATCTTAATTAATTAATTAATTAATTAATTTTATGTGGTGCTGAGCATTGAACCCAGTGCTTCATGCATGCAAGACAAGTGTTCAACCACTGAACTACAATCCCAGCCCTGCCAACATTTATTGTTACTTGTATTCTTGATAATCACCACTCTGACTAGAGGGAAATAAAATCTTAGTGTAGTTTTAATTTGCATTTCTTTAATTGCTAGAGAAGTTGAACTTTTTTTCATATATTTGTTGACCATTTGTATTTATTCAGCCATTAAAAAAATGAAATGGCTTTATGGCTTTTGCCAGTAAATAGGATGGATCTGGGGACTATCATGCTAAATGAAATAAACCAATCAAAAAATACCAAAGGCCAAATGTTCTGTCTGATATGCAGATGCTAATACACAATAGGGAGGATGGGAAAATAGAAGTTCAGTGGAGTTGACAAAGGTAAACAAAGGAAGGGACTGAAATAGGAAAGACAGTAAAATGAATTGAACATAACTTTCCTATGTTCATATATGAATACACCACCAGTGAAACTCCATATAATATACAACCACAAGAATGGGATCCTAATTACAATGTTATACTCCATGTATGTATAATATGTGAAAATACACTCTACTGTCATGTATATCTAAAAGAACCAAAAAAAAGTACATACAAAGAAAATAATCAACAAAGAAGAAAGAGTAACTGGAACTAGAACAAGATAAAAATAGCTTGTAACTATGGTAGGTAAATGGTCAAAAAGCAAATATGCTGTTTTGTGAGTTCTTGGAAATATTTATGAATGATATTGCAAGAGTTGAGATTTTCTGAATGTGCTAATTGGAATAATAACTATAACTGAAATATTATTTTTATGTCACTTTATGATTAAAGGCTGTCAATAATTGCCTGTACTGGGGGGAAAAAAAAGAGTGAATTAATACCGGTTCTTTTCCTTGCATATCCTCGCCAGAGGTAGAGTGTGATGGTGGCAGCATACAGCTCTGGGAAAGCTCTAAATAGATGCTTATTTTGCCTTCTCCTAGGGTCAAATTATTTATGGGAGCTTTGTTTCAGCTCAGATAAAGCTTTCAAACTCATCTTTATTAATATCACTGAGACATCAATAAAATATCTCATTTATGAGGAAGGATTAATTGTAGAACTGCAATATCCATCAGATATCAATAAAGAGAGAAAATGACAATGAACCACTTTCTAGTTGAGCTATAGTTTAATGATCTCTAAATTTGGGTGATAACATGCTCTACAACACAGGGCTTGAGTAAGGATTAAATGTTTTAATACTTGTGAAGGGGCATATGGCAAACATGAAAGAAAGGAATTTTGGAATAAAAGAAAAATTAATCCTCTGAATGCAACTGTCCTTTTTGAAATGATAAAAAAGCATTATATAAGATGGTAGAATGGAAAGAAATAGCAGAAGCATACTCCAATGTCATTAGAGACCCAGAGTTTCAACACTAAATTATAGTTCCCGAGAATGTCAGAACCATCAGTACGTTGGAAATCCCTTCATCTCTTAGAGTGTCCCTTTGTTGGCAATCGATTGATGCCTCTTTGCTTATGGGTAAAACTTTCTTTACCTGGGAATGTCTTTTTCCCTTTATTTTCTTATAGATGTCCTCTTTCATCTTTCAAGGGTCAAACTCATGTCAATTGCTCTCAGAATTCTTTTTACCCAAAAGCCGCATGCTGTACAGGTATCCACCAGAACTAATGGACTGTTATCTAAAATTCCATATTACCTTGCTTAGCAATCTGATGAGAGTGAGGTTTCAGCTTCTCAACCTGGCAAGACCCAGAGACACTCCTGGTTCTATGTAGGCATTAACAATCAGGTCCCTAGAGACTGAGAATCCATCACTTCAGCCCATGTACTCACTATTCTGAATGTCAGCTCCTCTTCTTTTCTGCCAACGAGTGACCCTTTCCTTTTCTTTCTTTACTTTGAGCTCAGTTAGTCATCTTTTTTAAAGTCATATTTTATCCTGCTTTGACGTGGTAGGAGCAAGTGGGTTTTTTTTTTTTTCCTTGTTGCTGAGTCTACCGTCTTTCCTGAACTGCTATATTTGCTCAATATATAACTTTTTATTACAGTATTGGCTTTTCAACTACTACAACAAAACACTTATTTCTCAAAGGCAGTATTTTATTATACCTTGAAGAAACAGGTGCCCATAATTACATTTGATTCACATCTTTAACATGTCATTTATCAAAACAGCCTGCACCTAAATTGCATCCAACAGCTTGCTCTGGTGATGTGTCAGTTTCAGGATCTCTTGATATAGGCTTTCTGCTTTAACTCACGGGTGATCTTGTACCCCTCCCCAAGATAATGTGTGCACTTTGCAGATATTCTGCCAGGTGACACAAGGGAAGAGCTGTGTGTTTGCAGCAATAAAGGAAGTCTTGTCTGCCCTATTTTTAGTGTAACTGGATCCTGAGTCTTAGGATAAAATTCCTTAGTTTGCAGACACAGGTAATGAGTGTGCCCTTCTGCTGCTGCAGAGTAGAATTAACATGCAGCCTTCCTCATTTGTGAAGGCAGGTTTACCAGAAGTGATTAATAATATATTTTAAAAATAGCAATTAAATGCAATAAAATAAATCACAACTTTTTGGAGAAATTGAATCTGGTGTTAATTTGGTGATCAATAACAGCATTAGGAATTCTCTTTAGCTTTATAATTTAACATTCCAGCTATCCTTCACATCCAAATTTATGAGAGACAGTTGTGTTGGTACATGAAATATGTAACTGTCCTAGATATTATCTGTGTACTATTTATCCTTTCAGATCCAGCAAGCTCTTGATTATGTTCCATAAATAGCCACATTCAGTTCATTTATCTTTTATTCTTAGATTTATCCTGAATATCTCATACAGAAGCAACCTAATAAAAAAAAAATCATAATATGGCCAACAGGGAAAAAGTATCACATCCTGTTTGGCAGGATGTTTACTCTTGGGATAGTAGAAGTACAATTCCATCAATCTAAACCCTTCGAGTAGAATAACATCAAATTTCCTCACTCCATAATACTGGAAATAATCCTATTCACTTTTTGTGAATACTTTTTGACATTTACTTTCATTTCTTTTCTTATAGTGTCCCTTTTGTACACAAATGTTAAAATATCACTTTGTATTTTATAAATATTTGAAGTATTTGATAGTTTATGTCTTGTACATGAAAACAAGTGTATATTTTTAAAAAGATACATAAGTTTGAAGAAAGCATAAAATTATTGTGAATAAAGCCTGTAGTAGTTATATTTATTATGATATGGCATTATTTCAGCTTTTAATTTAGATAGAAGGAAACCGAAAGAACATTAAGTAACTCAACCCTTCATTATTCATGGCCTTTGACACAGGGTAAGAGGTGATGGGTTGATAGTAAGTACTGTCTCCCATGGGGCACAGCTGAGAAAGGGAGCTGCCAGTCCCTGGGAGAACCCTGCATTTTAGCCCGCCACCCGCGCAGGCTTCATGAAAGAAGGTTGGAGTCGTGAGAAATGCTAGGGAGTTTTAAATTAAAGATACAGACTCTAATTACCTTTAAAACCAGCTCCAGGATGACTCCTCCTAGCTCCAGCCTCCAGCCACCTAATGCGGTAGTGAGGTTTACTGAAGAGGCTAGTGAGAGAGAGAGAGAATACGCCAGGGAGTGGACTTTTATTGGGGAACAAAAAATTCCGGGGAAAATCCCATCCAATGAAGATTAAGGGGGGCAGTATCCCAAGGTCAGGGGCGACGACTGGGTCTTTGGGGCAGTGGCCAGACACACCTCTACATGGACAAGCCCTTGGACGTGGAGAACGGTAGGGAAAGCTCTCACACAGCTGTATCTAAGCGCCTCTCACCCAGCCAGGGAGGTAACTCAAATCACGTGCGAGGATGGCCTCCCACATCCTATGTGGCATTTCATCCAGTATAGGAGGAGAAAAGTTATGGCAAGCACAGAGGGAGATGTCTTACTTGGTGGCTGAGAGACCATTCAATTGCTTATCCATAGACCATGGAAGACATGCAGAATATCCAAAAGGGAAATTCAGGGGACACCAGGGAGGTACAGAAATGCTGAGAAGCTGGTGGACCTAAACAGTCCTGGGATTAAGATGACCATATAAGCCAGGTCAATAGCACAGGCCCATTAGCTAAAAATCACCAGTTTTATTATCCCCAAATACCATGGTAAAAGATTCCAATGCCAGAGATGCAAAGGACGAACCCAATCAACTAGAAGCCCACACAAAACAGACATCAACACATTCATCACAATAGATGGTTAAGACCCCATTCATACTCAGAGGATGTGAGGAAAAGGACCTCCTGATAGTTTGCACTTAGAACTGACTGAATGTTTCTTCACCAGGAAACAAAGACTGTTCCAACCTGATTTGCAGAAGTACTGATGACACGGAGGCTTTTTTTTTTTTTTCAATATTTTCTTGCCTCCGTCTCAGTCTTCCATTCCTGTTCTAAAATTGTCAGATTTAACAATAGCTCCAGTTAGAGATTAGATAAATTACAGGAAACAGATAAATCTATATTATTTGGCATATCTGAGTGAAAGTGAGTAAATATTCTTGCAAAAGTATCTTTAAGTGTTTTTTTTTTTCTCTCATCTATTTCAAGGAGTTTCATAAAGCATACAGGTGATACAGAAGGAAAAAGAAATAATTTTATCTGGCCGCCTTTCTCTGTACATGCACATATCCACTCAGCCTTGAGAGACTTGTTTCTGGAAGGTTGCTCCTGCTGATGGTGATCAAAAGCTGCCACCTGCACATCACACCAGCCTAGCTTCTATAGGAAAATAAGGGGGCTCCTCCATAAGTTCCTGATGTATTCTGTCGGTACAATTCCTTCTTCTTCACTGGGTTTTTTATAGCTTTTCTTTTAAGACCATATCTACATAATCTCATAATCCATATTTCTTAAAAAAGGAATACAGACAGTGTGGCTAGAAATACCACTCTCTACAAGAGATTATCTGTCTTTCTTGAAAATAATTAAATTCTACTAAACATGAAACAAATTAATTCCTAAGTCCTCGACCAATTATAGTTTTTAAGCTTTTCAAACCAGATGATAAAATGAGTTATAATTTCACATCAAGTCACTGTGTTGCATAAATAATGACCTAAGATACAATTAGGTAGGTGGTGTTTCTTCTGGTAAACTTTACTGCTGGAAATAATTCATTATATAGGGAATATTTTTGTTGATCAGTATTTAAGTGTGAGCATGTGTACCTATATACATTTGTACCTGTATATGTTTGCTGGCATGTATACAAATAGAACTCTTATTTTCATTGCTTTGGGTGGCTAATATATTTTTTCTACCCAAATGTGATAATTGGACATAATCGAAACGTGCCACTTTTGAAAATAGTACATTCTCTCTGATAAGAAATATAAGGATTCAAATTAAAGAGGGTGGGTCTTGGAGACAGGCTAAACTAGGCTGAACCCTGGTTCCAGGCAACTATATAGGCTGAACAAGTTATACAATTTCTTTGATCCCTTCAGTTTCTGGAACTATAAATTGTGTGGCAGGGTATGGCAATAAAATGCTAACCCAATGGCACCACAGTAATAATTAAACAAGCTGCTGTCATTAGAGTGCTCTGATGGGTCTGACATAAAATAGGTTCTCAGTAAAAGTTACTCTCTTGAAACTGAAGTTGCAGATTCCAAGTACATCAACATGAAAAGGATGAGTTTTGTTTCAGACCAAATCTCTCTGATTCCCATTAGCAATATTTTATCTCTGCATTTTATCAGCTGTTTTTCTCCAGTTCATTATTGGAGCCTGAACATATTTTTAGAAGATGTTATCTTTTTATTATAGCCATTCTTTAGGTCTTTCTCCATATGGCCAAATCATTTTGACGGGAGGTTAAGAGCTACAGATTATTTTATTGTTTTAGGTGTGTAATAAAAATATGATCATTGAAAAGTATTTTAAAATTAAACTATTAGTTATTATGATAGTGTATGAGATTATAGATGAAATTAGGAAAATTCAAGCTGCATTCTGAGCAGGAAATATAAGACAGTCTCCTGTATGTTTGACTCATGGCTAATACTCAACACATTCACCAAATAAAGGATTTGGAAGTTTTAGAATGTTATGTATCATAATAGAAGGAAAATAATGTTTTTTCCAAACCCAGTTATACTCACAAAAACAAGCTGGCAAATATGATTCGTAAGCAGGGTGTGGTAGCACATGCCTGTAATCCCAGTGGCTTCGGAGGCTGAGGCAGGAGGATCGCCGAGTTCAAAGCCAGCCTCAGCAAAAGTGAGGTGTTAAGCAACTCAATAAGACCCTGCCTGTAAATAAAATATAAAATAGGGCTGGGGATGTGTCTCAGTGGTCAAGTGCCCCTGATTTCAATACCCAGTACCAAAAAAAAAGAGAAATATATATGTTTCAAAATAGGAAACACCAAAGAAAACAGAGATATATACTCTGGCTCCCAGACTAACCTATCTTATGACTTCAGACAATTTATATTCCCTCCCTAGGTCTCAATATAAAAATATGTAAATAAAGGTATTTGGACTCATGACCTCTAGAATTTTCCAATTGGTGTTCAGTTTCTTCACATAGACTTCTTATGTAAAGCAAATAGTATATATTCACCAGGACAACTAGCATTTTTTATTATAACTTCACTGTCAATGTTCTGTGGGCTCCAGTCAGTATGGAAGTAGAGATTATAGGTGAGGTGTAACAGGGTCACAGAACTAGTCTTCACGGTAACAGTTATATGTGCATATGACAGGTACATGGCCCCACATTTCTATATGTATGAATGTTGAAAGGGCAGGGACCATGTCTAGTTACCCATTGCTTGGCACATAGTAAGTGATAAATAAAGATTCATTGTGTGGCAAAATGTCTCCTCCATAAGTAAGGATACCTAGTTATAAGGAAGGTTTCACTGCAATGTACTGTGCATTATCTAAAAAAAGAAATGTAACATAAAAATGCAAAAAAAAAAAAATAATCTGTTGAGCCTTCTGGGGATCAAGGACTATACTTTGGATGGATGTTATTTACTTTTTCTGGGAGATACTATATCCTAGCTCTGGAAAACTGAGGTGACATCCACATGTTACTTTAGTTCTATGTGCTATGATAGAACAGAAATAAATAACAGAAAAATTTAATGCAGCTTAGAAAGAAGCTCTGGCAAGGTATTTTAAAGTATATGATCTCTGAGCTGAATCTTGGAGGACAAGTAGATTGTAGACAGTGAAGAAAGACACTCTAGGTAGAAGTAACATGCCATGAATGAACGAAAGCAATTACAACACTCTTCTGCTCCCTCCTAGGAATTCTAATTACAGTAGACCATTTAGCAACTGATAGCAATTGGAAAATCTAATATATGAGTTGTGAGTTAGATGGATGTTATTTAGTAATTAACTAGACTGTAGTGGTTAATTCCACAGAGAATCCTAATTGAGAATCCATTTAACTAACTAGCTCTTAAAAGACTGGAATATGGCACAGCTATGACAGCATTCAGATCAATGTTTCTTAAAAAATCAATTATTAGTTATGAATATATTGGAATTGAGTATTTTTTAAATTTTAGGACAAAATTCACAAAGAAAGCTGGCCATAATGTATGAAAGGTGATATTTGTTGACATCTGTCTGCCACTGGCCACAGAAGTGTACCTGTACAGGTGAGGTGAGGTATGCCTTCTAAGATTGAATTTGCAGTTAAAGGTACACCCAAGGAATGCAGACTTTATTTGAAGTGTTCTAAGAATTACAATATTTTACCCTCTTCTATCTTGATTTCCTCTCTCCAGTTTTCCTGTAATGCCATGTGGTTAATATATATTTTGTGCATACTTTCTAAAATACTCAGACTGATATGGGCAGGGAAGGCAGTAACTATTCTATTTCCCCTCTATACCCCATGCATTCTGCATTTAGTTCACTGGTTGTTCTTATCACAGTGCTATTCCAATTTCCTTTGGTATTCTGCACTAGTCTACGTGCTCCCAGGAAAGAGTGACTGTACCTGTCACTGCTCCATCCCTGTTGACTAACGCAGTCCCAGCACACTGTACATACTCACAAATGTTTGTCTGAGCTAATGAATGACTGCACTCAAGCTGTACATAACTGCAAGGGAACACATTTCAGCATATAGGAGAAAATTCTAGGGATGAAATGTACTATGCCACAACTCCTTTGCCTTTCAAATAGCTTCTTTGTAAAACATCTTCTATTATTCTTCCACTTCCTTGCAACCTTTTACTTTTTATGTTTCCTGACTCCCACTTTTTAAAACTACTTCCACCAGCAGTCCTAATTACTTCCTTCTTGCCGTTCCTGTGGAGACGAGCATCATTTAGGTGTCTGTGTCTCCTTTCATAGTCTGCTTTGCTCTTCAGAGACGATGCCTTAATGATGCGAGGCATCCTTCAGGTCAAAAGCTTTTCTGCCCTAACAAGAGTTTCTCTAGATGATTCACCAAATCCCAGACTTCTCACTGCCTCAGATTTACCTCCACATTTTCCCTAGTAACTACTCCAGAATGTTAGCTGTTTCTAACTTCATACCATCATGCCCCATTTTCCATTCGCTTATAAGAGACAGTTTTGTATTAATAAAAGCAAAATTATAAAGCACATCTCCTTACCTGTAAATCTACCTGTGGTTGCAAATATCATTACATGTTCCCTTCTAATCTTGTAAATACCTTTCTTTCATTTCACGGCCAACTCTTTCCTTGGTTTCTGGACTCCAATTACTTCCATTTACCTAAGTTGTTTCCTGTGTCAATTATAACACCTTTCCTATAGCATCATTGTCTTCTTCACACCATGTCCTTCCTCTGAGAATAAATATGCCTCTCATCCCTGAAAGAAAGCCTCCCTTGATTCCATATCCTAGTCTATTTTCTGCTCCATTCTTAACCATCAATTCACTTTTATGCTCATTCTCCAGTGTCTGGCTCACTGTGATTTGGCTTGTCCGCCTGTTACTGTGCAGAGAAGTTGCTCAGCCAGCCAAAGGTTTCCTGCAGGTAATCTCTGTATTAATAAATCCAAAATACATCTCTGACATAGCAATTCAGTGAAACCTCTTTTTAGTTATTGGTTTCCATTATATTCTTTTTGTCTCCCATCCTTATTTTATCTTTTTTCTTCTTATTGGTCTAGTTCTCCCTGATTTACATCATAAATATTGGTATTTTCCCAAGGATGTTATAATGTGCTCTCTTCACTTTGATTGTTGTCCCTCACTTTCTCTGGGTCACAAAATCATTATCATGGCTTAACCTACTCCCTATACAGCAATGACTTCAATATATCTTGCATTACCTTGATCCCTCCTCTGGGTTTGGGATAACCAGTTCTCAACCCTACAGTGTTGTGTATTTTTCTCTCTTTTCTTCCTCCTTGGTTTCACAGAGCTCAGTCTCGGGGTACATTTGCTGGAAGAATATGCTCAATGAGACAAGAAAATTAAATCAGAAAATTATGAAGGTTATACTTTCTCTGCTTCAAGGAAAATTTATTATTTTCTGAAATTCTTACATTAAAATGGATTTGATCACTCAATAAAATTAACTGGAAAATGATTTATGACCATTTAATAAATTTGTCAGATCCACAATTAATATGTGAATATCTAAAACTTTCTTTTAAGCTAGGCATGAATAGTTCAAACATATATTGGAACAAATAACTTCATTCTCAAAAGAGAATACCTAAAAATAAGCTTATCAAGAAACAGAAAGTTTTGGGGCTGGGATTGTGGCTCAGCGGTAGATTGCTCATCTAGCACGTGTGAGGCCCTGGGTTTGATCCTCAGCACCACATAAAAATAAAATAAATACAATAAAGATATTGTGTCCAGTTACAACTAAAACATAAATATTAAAAAAGGAAGTTTTATGAGGAAAATAATGAAACTTCACTACCTTGCTGAGAGGGATATTTGAATAAACATCTAAATGGCATCTCTGAGAAGACAGTGGATCTTAGAAACAATGTCAGTCCTTTTTATTGTGGTTAATAGGTTCAGTGAAATTTGCTTGTAATCTAAATATTTAAGACCTTTAAAAAAGCATTTAAATGCTTGTATGGAAGCATACATGGATAAGAATAAGTCTGTAACTTTTGTAAAAGAAGAGTTTTTATAGGGATCCAAATTTCTCAGATATTTAAAAATGTACTACAGAACTAAGATAATTAAAGCATTGTAGAAATTGATGAAATTAATGGGCCAGAAAGATATTCCTAAAATATAAACTACTATGTTTAAAGCAATAAAACCTGGAGGCAGCATTTTAAGTCAGTGAAAGGGAGCCTTATACTGAGACAATGGCTTACAGATGTAGAAGAAAAATAAGCTTCTGCTTTCCTTATGAAATCCAAAATATATTCCAAATGGATGAATGGTCTACATGTTATTATTTGAAGAGACTATCCAATTCAGTGATTTTCAATCAGGAGTGATTTTGAAACCACTAAAAAAAATGTTCTAATGTACAAAAAAAAATCCCCTCATAAGAAAATTATCCAGTTCAAAATTTCAATAATGCCAATGAGAAATCTCAATCTAATCAAAAAGGTAAAGTAAATAATGGTTAACTATGTAAAATAGTAGCATATTTAATAATATAAGGAACCAAATTGTCAAGTTGTTAATTTTTTGAAGTGTAAGAAATAAGACTTTAGGGTAACTTCAGTTAGAGTTGTGAATGTCATAGTCCAGAGATGGAAACTACCCAGCAATTTTGAGCAGTATATGTTTGACATAAAACATTATTAAGTAAAACCAAGTCTGAAATAATAATGGTTAGCCTATAAGAAGTAAATAAAACCCTTTAGAGCATAAAAATAATAGTAACTAGGAGCAGTCACTAATTCTAGACCTGAAGAAGGACATCCAAAGAAGAAGTCCTCCTAACATTCATGCAGACTTGCTGGCATGGCAGAGAAATAGCTGTGGGGTCATCATGACAGAACTTGCTATAAATCCATCATCAGATTTAAGAATCCTAAAAGACCAAAGGCTGAATGTATTCTCTGATACATGGATGCTAATTAACAATAAGTGGGGAGGGGCTAGAAAAAAATAGAGGTACTTTGGATTAGGCAGAGAGGAGTGAAGGGAGGGAATGAAGTATAGGGGTAGGAATGATGGTATAATGAATCAGACATTATTACCCCATATACATATAGGATTACATGACCAGTGTTATTCTGCAACATGTACAACCAGAAGAAGGGAAAGTTATACTCCATTTAAGTAGGATGTGTCAAAATGCATTCTACTGTCATGTATAACTAATTAGAACCATTAAAAAGATTTTTTTAAAAATTAGCATTAGCTGGTCCTAAATTCCAGTGGTAGAGTTTTCTCTCTCAAATACTCTCTTATCTATCACAAAAACTGGGAAGGGGTTATGATAGGTTGCACCCACTGATGGACTCCCCCTATTGACATTTAGAATCTATTCCCTCCAGTTCCTAATTCTAGACCCCTGTGGTACTCAGGTGTGTTGCTTGCTGATGAGTGTGTGAAATACTTCTGTGGTTTATGATCTATTCTCCTTTTTGTTTAATCAGAGAGCAAGAACAATAAAAATAGACAAATGACATGAATAAAAATTCAAAAATAAATTCAAATGACTAATAGACATTAAAAACTCTTCAGCCTTTCCAATTTCTAATTCTTAACCTTATAATACTTTGAAATAAGAGAATATTTTGAAAAGTTATGCAGAGCTATAATGTTCACTCTCATTCCTCCAATGTCTTGTGTTTTCATCTCTTTGGAGATCATGTTTTCAGTGTTGACTTGGTGTTGGATAAATTACGCTCATATATGTAATCGTAAATTCATTACACCATTCAGTGGTCTAGATGAAATAAAATGTGAGAGTAATGGCAAGCATTTAACAACAGGAAGTCACCAGGGAGCATAAAAATTGAAAAATGAAAAATAAATATCTTGTCTGCCTGAATTAATTGATCTAATCAAGAAGCATGTTGCTGTTGATGCCATGATTACCGCAAGGTTCTCTTAGGGGATGCAGAAGCCTTTGTTTGCTCTTGTGCTAAATGCTGTCATAGGATTTATTATAGAACTGACACATTTCCAAAACTCAGCATTAAAATTAAAAACTCTAGCCAGGTACTTGAGAAATGAAGATCAAATATTCAGCATACAAAATAGTTTTAATTATATGAATACAAGGCATTTTTGAGAACTTATTAGATACCAGGCACAAGGACTAGTCGTGCATTATCCCATTTTATCAACTTTTGAGATCAGTACTGTTATTTTCTCATTTTATAAGTGAGACAACTAAGGCTGAAGAGATGAAGTGGTAGTACTTGGATTCCAACTCTAATCTGACCACAAAATCGATACTTATTAGGTGCAATATGGATATTCTTATACCCATTAACTTTTAGTTACATTATTTTATTCTGATTTTAAAAGTAAAGCTTATGCCTTTGGGAAAAATAAACTTCTAAAAGTACAACAATAAAAAAAACAGATAAATCATTAACATTTTCTCTTATTTCCTTCTAGCAGTTTTTAATATATGCTTTATATCCCAAATTGAGACTATCCATATCTTAGAATCTGTTTTGCTTTCTCTAACAGTATGTTGTCTTTAGTAATTTCTCATTACTAAATTATGTGTAAAAAATAATATTACAAAGCCCTTAGTCAGTCACACAGATATATAATGTTTTTTGAATCTGTTCTGTATGTTAAACATTCAGTTTATTTATAATTTCTGATTTCATAAATATTTACAAACATGTAATCTTTATATATAATCATTCATAAATTTTATAAAGATGGTATTAAATAGGAACAATCATGAAAGATTAGCTTACAGGATCCAGAAAGACTGTATAAATTTCTAAAAGTTTATTAGCAGACACATTTTCTTATACTTTTGACCATAATCACTTTGTTATTGTTTACTTCTAATAATTATAAGCAAAGTTATGGTATTCTTCCCTTATTTTTAATTTTTTATATATTTTCTATACAGTTTATTTATTCCAAGCATCATAAACAGGCCCTGATTAACCAAAGCAAAAGGGAACTTTTTAGAATTCTGCTACTGTTATGGTTTGGATGTGGTGTCCCCCAGAAGCTTACATGTGAGGCAATGCAAGGAGGTTTAGAGGAGAAATGATTGGGTTGTAACCCAATCAGCAATTTAATCCCCTGATGGAATAAACTGAGTGGTAACTGAAGTGGTAGGGTGTGGCTGGAGGTGGGAATTGGGGACAAGGCTTTGGGGTATATATATTTTATATTTGGACAGTGTTGTTTCACTGCTTCCTGGTCACTGATGTGAGCTGCTTCCCTCTGCCATACACTCCACCATGATGTTCAGCCTCATCTACAGCCCCAAGAAATGTAGTCAGCCCTCTATGGACTAAGACCTCTGAAACCATGAGCCCTCAAACTTTTCCTCCTCTACAATTGTGAAGCTTGGGTCTTTAAGTCACAGCATCCATAAAACTGACTAAAAGAGCTACATATGGGTTTCCAGTTTTCCCAGCACCATTTGTTAAAAAGTTCTCTTTTTCCAGCATATGTTTTTGGCACCTTTGTCTAGAAGTAGATAACTGTATTTATGTGGGTTGGTCTCTGTTTTTCTATTCATTTCCATTGGTCTTCATGTCTGTTTTGGTGCCAGTACCATACTGTTTTTGTCACTATAGCTCTGTAGTATAATCTCTGATGTTCAATATTATGCCTCTAGCATCTCTCTTTTTCCTCAGGACTATTGCTTTGGCTATTCTGGATCTTTTATTTTTCCAAGTAAATTTTAGAACTTCTTTTTCTAGTTCTGTGAAGAATTTCATGAATATTTTGATGGGGATTGCACTGAATATGTATAATGCTTTTGGGAGTATGGCCATTTTGATAATATTAATCAGATCTTGAGATCCAAGAACATGAACAGTTTTTTCATCTTCTAAGGTATCATTCAATTTCTTTCTTCAGTGTTCTATAATTTTCATTGTAGAAATCCTTCACATCCTTTATTAGATTCATTCCCAAGTATTTATATTTTATTTAATTGAGCTTATTGTGAATGGGATAGTTTTCATAATTCCTGTCTAACAGATTCATGATTAGAGTATAGGAAAGTGATTGATTTATGTTCTGTTGATCTTGTATCCTGCTACTTTACTCAATTTATCAGCTCTACAAGTCTTCTGGTGGAGACTTTGGGTCTTCTAAATATAGGATCATATTTGTCAGTAGATGGATAATTTGAGCTCCTCTTTCCTATTTGTCTTCCTTTAATTTCCTCCTCTGGCCTGATTTCTCTGGCTAGAGTTTCAAGGACTATGTTGAATAGTAGTGGCAAGAGTGTCTTGTTCCTGTTTTTAAAGAAAATACTTTCAGTTTTTCTCTATTCAGTCTGACGTTGGCCTTACCTTTGGTTAGCCTGAAACACTGAAAATACAATTGAGTACTCTGGTCTCCATTGAAACAGGGCAATTCTGAATATACAGGAAGGATATGAAAATGGAGAGTCTCTTCACAGTGCCACTGTTGAAACAACTTGGCCTTGACTTTTCTCTGCAAAGAGTGTTGATTGCCCTTAGTAGTGTGAGGATGGGTACAATTCTGGCTCGATCCCATAAAGCAGGAGGCATGTTTCTCTAAAAGGAAATAATAGCCAAAACAACAGATGTCAGCCTTGCAAGGGAATAAAAATATCCCCCTGTGTTTGTTAGCCATTAGTATTTCTCCTTTATTGAATTGCTTTGTTTGCTTGCCCTTGACTTTTTCAACTACTGTATCCTCTTTTTATTGTATGATACATATGAGAACATGTACATCATATTTTATTTTATTTTTTTATTGGTTGTTCACAACATTACAAAGCTCTTGACATTTCATATTTCATACATTAGATTCAAGTGGATTATGAACTCCCAATTTTTACCCCAAATGCAGATTGCAGAATCACGTCGGTTACACATCCACAATTTTACATAATGCCCTATTAGTAACTGTTGTATTCTGATACCTTTCCTATCCTCTACATATTTTAATATTTGTTGTAAGTTGTCCCCCCATCAGTTTGATATTGCATTAAAATTTTGAATATGACATAGGAGCTTATTTGCAAATAGCTACTTTTCTATGGTGTTAAGTAGGTTTTCAGCTTTATTGTTTCTGCCTTTGCTGTTGCATTAAGAATATTACTAGCCTGATCATCTATTTACATGTTTCCTAGTAGCTGTTATCTTCAGTGTTTATCTTATTATTTATATGTATTTTCTTGTGCTTTATTTTGCTTTGCTCTTTTGTTCTATGTCTTACTACTAGTCTTTCTCGTGTCTCATATTCTAATTTAATTAACTGTCCCCTTGTCTTTGCTTCAGAAATAGAATAGTAGATGGAAATACTAATGCTTGGATGTTTTAATTCTCAATCTTTAGTTATTTTGTTGGGATCTAGACAGATTTCACATTTCCTCTGAGGCTCAGAGGACACACAATTCTGATTGGAGACTACCAGTATCCTCATCATTCTACTGGATGATTTTTTTTTGTTCTCTTCCTATGAGGATTTGACCCCATCTCAGCCCTCCTTCTTGTCAGGAGTCGAGAGGCAACAGTGAAGCCATTCAAACTCTGAAGAAAAGTTTATCCTCTGAGAGCAACATCAATGTGAACCCATTGTGCCTGACACAAGATAGCATACCATGTTTACTGATTGTTTGAATAGCAAATGGAATCTAAACAGAACATTGAATGGATCCAAATCTGAAGTCTTAAAATAACTTATTCTTCGACATTTTTACCCAAGAAAAACTTCATACATATACAAAGCAGAGAATCGATACATTTTAATGTGCTTCTCCTATATTTATCTCCAGGTTTCAACAATTAGCAAGATTTTCAAAGTATTTCTTAAAGATTGTCAGGTCAAAACAGAATACTTGACAATCAAGAAGGATTCACAACAATATATTTCTGAAAGATCTCAATGGCTGTTGTAAGCTCCATACAGTTAAGAACATCAATTTAATTCCATTTATCCATCAGTACCTGTTCAATGTTGTGAGATGTAAAAAGTGAGATATTCATATATGAGGAATCCATAGTGATACCTGAGTAATGCAAGAGAATGTAATGGAAATTTAAATTAAGGGGCTGGGGATGTGGCTCAAGCCTGGCATGCGTGCCGCCCGGGTTCGATCCTCAGCACCACATACCAACAAAGATGTTGTGTCCGCCGAGAACTAAAAAATAAATATTAAAAATTCTCTCTCTCTCTCTCTCCTCTCTCACTCTCTCTTTAAAAAAAATTAAATTAAAACTGGGTCAAGTTTTTGATGGCTTTGTCATTCTAGTAATGTGTCCTTGGGCATATTAAAGTTGTGGCATCAAGATTTCTTATCAAAAAGAAAAGAAGAAAATTAATAATATCTATTTCTCAGGGGTCAAATGGTATTTTCTATTTCTATGCCAAAAGAATACTTTCATAGTGATATTTAACTCTTCCTGATTCAAAATATTATATAAATTTAAGTTACATTGAGATTTATAGAATTCACCTGTCAAATATCAACTGCTAGCTAACTATGCCAAATTGCCTAGGCAAACTTTCTTAACAATTTTATTTATTTATTTGTTTATTTTTAAACCTATAATCTGAAGTTGAAAGTGAGTTTTCAAATCAAACCTGAAGGAATATGCCAGGGGCTGCTGAGGATTAAGGGTATGGAAATATCTAGCCAAGAGAAACCTTATGTATAAGAATCAGAATTAGACAAGGATTGGGTTCCCAACTAGGCAGAAGAGGGCAGCCAAAGAACACTTTTTGTTCAGCAAACTAGGGAGAACTTTTTAAAGCAGTATCGAGGAAAAGAGTATAGTCTTTGCTATATTAAAAAAGAAAACAACCTGAGGTTTATATCAATCTGTTAAAATATCTGCAACATTTAATACTGTGATTTCAAAGACTCCACAGCAGCATTTAGATGAAAGATTTGTATAACGCATATTAAATTTTGAAAGGGAGATCACAAAATCATGTGTATGCTGGAGTCCCAACTCTATAAAATGTTGATTTATGAGAATAAGGAATAAAAAGGACAGGAAAAAAATGAAACACCTAGCATATTAAGATGGTGAGATTGTTTGTTCCTTTTCAATTTTCTTTATGTTATAAAATTGTGCAATAAAGAAAGAAAACAAGAGTCTATGGGGATAAAGAAAGGATGAGCAAGAGCATAGCACACATGAAGGGTCTGTGTCTCAGTACTGAGCAAAGACAGAACCTCTAGGAAATATGCATAGGGTTATTTGCTGAGCTAATCTGCATTGCTCTTGATGTGGTGCAGGGGGCAAGGAGACACCTCAGAACATTGAGATCTCTCCTGCTGTATGTAGAGGAACATAAGAGATTATTGTTGGATAGAGACTGATGGTAGAGTTCGGTAACAAATTTCTTGAATATATAAGTAGGAGGTCCATTGTTGACCATGATTTTAATCTTTATGAAACTCATATAGCTGTTGCTCAGACCTCTTATTTCTTGGCTTTATACACTTCTAAAGTTAGAATTAAAACTTTCCCATAATAGCAGACAAACAGTCAACAGCACAGATAATACCGAAACTTCAATATGGAAGGGAATAAAAGTGTTTTCTATCATTACAATAGCACACAAATCTCACATGCTTTCTTTTGGGGATCTTCTAGCTTTGCAAATAGCCAGGAAGTTTCCATCTTTACATTTTCACCACTTAATATTTTAACCTGTCCAATTCTTCTTTTCCTTGTTTCCAGATCTTTTCTTCATCTCTGGATAATTTTTCATTCTCATTCAGGAAAAGTCACCCTGGTTGCTGGTCCAAAAGGCAAACCTATGGACCACAGACATCCCTTAAGTAAAGGGCTCTTTAGTTACCAGAATCTACTCTTCTAAGAAGTCATTAGAGGACTAAGTCATATTTTTTCTTTCCTCATTGGCATCAGATACTCTTACATGTGCTTATAATCAATCAATGTGAAATGTTTGATTTTTCATCTTGGTATATATTAAAAGACAGTAAAACTTAATTAAAATGTTGTATTTAATAGATGTAAAATTTTATCATTCCAATCTTAGTTTGGAAATAAAAATGTGTAAGAAGTTTAAAGTTAAAGAACATGATGCAGTTTGATTTTTTTGCAGTTTGATATTTTAAAAATGCCTGTGCTATTTCCATATTCATGTGCTTCGTCTAGAAATATGACACAATGGTCAAAATGAGAAGTGGCATTAATCAGGAAGGTCACCTTAGTAAATTAAAGGAAAATGTTAAGCTGAAGAAACTGTCACTAGTGCACTTCTAATGAATTTGGACATTATACAAATAAAATATTGGTAGTTCTAGCATTCGATTTCTAAAAAATGAATTCTGTACCCTGGTGGAATAGTTATCGCTTTTGAGTGTGCTGCAATTCATTTTTCATTGCCCCAAATTCCATAGCCTAAAATGAGAAGGAAAGTACATCTTTTCCCAAGAGGGATTGTGACAATATCTTAATTATAATTGAAGAGCTTTCTGAAAATGAGTAAGTGGTATATAAATTATATAACTCTGTGTTCACCTTCAGGGTAAGGAAAATGGCTTTGCTCAGTTCTCCTTTTATAATTTTTTGTTTTAAAAAAAAGTCTGGGAATTGAATTCAGGGCCTTGTACAATACATGCTCTACCCCTGAACTACACCTCCAGCTCCTACACAGTGTTTTTAGATAAAGGATAGACTGCTATAGCAAACAACCTCAGAATTTCAGACACTGACTTAAATTGTTTTTCTCACATCACAGTGTGGTACAGGTTAGATGAGTGTCACGCTCCCCATGAACATTTAGAAACCCAGGCTCACAGGTTTGCCCCCATGCTTCTCCCTATGCTAGGGCCTTGAGATCCTTTACTAGGTCCTCTACATCCAGCTGAGCAATGAGAGAGAGAGAGAGAGAGAGAGAGAGAGAGAGAGAGAGAGCACAAACACACAAAACCATATGAGGTTTCAAGGCCAGCCCAGAAGGAGTATCTGATATGTGTTCATCTATATTTCCTTGGCCAAAATTCAGTCACTAAGCCCCCACTGAGTGCAAGAGTAAGTGGGAAAGATAGTTTTTTACAGTGACCAAACAATGATGAGCACCAATTTTCTATATCACCAGGTCACTGTCTTGATACTAATTAGTATATTAAGGCATATTAACATGAAATATGAAAGGCTCCCCTCAACCTTCTCCAGGGGTGTTTGTCAATGCTAAAACCACAGAAAGAGGAAATGCCCAGAGGTTCACAGCCATTCCACTTACTACTACCACTCTTTAATTTTAGTTATCAGGGAAATAATACAAGGATACTGAGGTTAAAAGTCAGTTAAGGATGGAGTTGTAATGGTAATCCATGTCTCTTGATTTCTAGTTGTGTTCTTTTTCGTGGTACCACATGATTTCAGATAAAGTATTCACATGTGCTATAAACATTTGACTGAACATGATGTAACTGGATGGCAAATGAGAAGCAAGGGGTTAGAGTGAACAAAATATAGTATGGAATGTGACCAAGAGGTCATAGGCTACCTAAAAATAATAATAAATTTACCATTGATGGAGGGTAAAGTGAGAACTTCATGGCAGTTCTTGAGATGTTGCTGAAGTAAAAATTTGCATGAGGTAAACTCGGGTTCAACTAGCAAAAACTGTAATAAGAACTGTCTGTTTTTATTTCCCCTTTGTAGTCAAAATTTAAGTATTTTGTGGGTTGTATCTATAAGAAAATAAACAACTTAATAAAAATATAACCCTTTCATGACAAATGCCATATCTTCAATTTTTAAGAAATTCTTATCTAATACACACACACACACACACACACACACACACACACATTACCCCCCTTCTCTCATGCAAAATTTGCAACTTTATTTAACATAATCAAAGTCAAAGATCGCCACATAAATTAGATGCAGAGAAGATAAATGGGAAGTCTCATCTTTGCCCAAACCCTGTCGGTCCTTGCCAAAGCCTGATATTATAGCAGTTATGTAGTGTAGTCAGCTACATGTGCAGTGAGGCTCTGAGAGAAAGGAATCAACAGGAGTTCTAATTCTCCCCACCACTCCTTCAAAACCCCTCAGGCTTGGATTGTGGATGATTTTCTTTCCTTTTGACTTGGGTTAATGTTAATACAATAAGAGACAAGATAATTCTTGTAAATCAAATTACTAGAAAAACTACGAATCATGAAGGATCCTAAAGGACAAAACATGATTTTCTCTACCTTTGCTGCTATCTTATTGCTTATGTACTTGTGAAAAAAGATGGCTATCAAATAAGAAATGGTTTCTTAACTGTTTCACATCAGACTTTCATAACAGGAGAACTAACTGAATTTGAACAACAATAAATTTCAAAAGCAATTTCAAGACGGCCATTTTCTGGAGCAAGGACATGTTTTCCCATAATTTACTAATCTGCCATCATGATTGTTCCTTTTATCACAAACATATTAATAAACATCTTAGTCTACCTAGAAGCCATATGTTACATCCATAGAATGACCTCTATTACAAATGAAGCTAAAGTGACAGGGTCTTCTTCATGAATAATAGTAGATGTGTGTAATGACACATGATGATATTAATGTTTTCAATCATTTTGCCTAGACCATGGTAGCGATCCTTTCAGATTCAACCTAGCGGATGCATCTCTAAACAGGAAAGGGAATATCCTATAGAGACATGCACTGTTTAAATGAATTTTATTTATTATGTCATTTCACTTTAACAATACCCTTTGAGATAATTCTTTACATTTTATAGAGACATGAAGGTTAAGCTTCCATAGATAATAAGCAACAGCTGAGATATTAACACAGGTGTGACTGGCTCCAAAGATCAATTACCTTTGCCCTACAACATCATGATTAATAAACAAAATTGCTTCTGAAATTGAATGATCACATTTTGATGATAAAAAAAATGACATTTTAGAGTGTTAAGTTTCACTTAGGAATAGCCATCCTAATCAGTCTCTTCATGAGCCCCCCCAAAAAACATAAAGTTCAATAAGAATGAATAAAACTACCCATGAACTACATGTGTAGCTTAACTAAGAATAATGTAAGTAAAATTTTCTATGCAAGTAGGTAAATAAGCATTTGAAAATTGCATATGAGAGATAATCCTTCCCCTGGGATACGGTATCTGCCATAAGACAGAATTAAATCTCAGTAAAATAAAACCTATAATTTTGAAAAACAGGAAATGTATGCCTATAATAATACATAGTTATTTATAAGTAGACATTTCTTTGGGGTTGTTTGCTGATATTTCCAAAGAGAATTTGGCTTTATATGTAACCTGCTCAAAGTAATTCACTCTATGTAAGAATTATTTTAATATAAATTAAACATCCTTGTGTGTTTTATAATTTCAGAGATAAGAATTTTAATCACTTGTGTCAGCACTTTCTACCAGATAAAGGAGCTCTAAGCAATTTCAAATTAACAAATTTAAGAGCACAAACTATTTCTTAAATGTATGTAATTTAAAACTGTCTTGCAGGCTTGGATGCCCAAAGAAAAACAACATAAAGGAGTTTAGATGTGTTTACTTCTGACCATTAGTAAGATATTTCACTGTTGGAGAATACTGAAGGCCCCAGGGTCTTCCTAAAATTTTTGAATATTGTACTTCTTAGACTACCTTTGCATATTTTTGAGAAACAACTAGCATTAGGTTTTTTATTACATGGTATATTATGCAAAACTGAAAAGCTTGAATGCTTGTTCAGGATTACTCCATTTTAGAATTTACATCAAGATGTCATAAAGGACTTTTTCAAGTTTATAGTAATAGATTATTTGCAGGTATATCTTTTCTTTTAGCTATCGAGTTTAGTAGAATGGCTGACTAAATATTTCTTGATTGTGAAATAAGGCAAATTATCCTCAGAATTTAGACATAAAATTACCCTGTATGAAACTTTTCTAAGAATCAACACAAACTTATATACCAGTAAATAGGAACAGAAATGACCAAACTTAAGTTTAAGTAAGCATAGACTTACAGATGTCTCAGTAAATGAGGTTTGGAAAACACAAAAAAATCCAATCACAGGAACAATAAATTTGCTTACATTTAGAATGTAACTAAGTAAAGCCTAAAGGTTAAAGATAATCTTCATGCCTTCTGTACTAAAACTGAGTTATAAACATCTCTCACAGGAATCCTGCTAAGCCACACTGTCCATTTAGTTCAATCTTAGCTTCTATCACCCATCAAGACTGAATTTGGCCAAGTGTTAACCTAGAGAAACAAGTCAATTGAGCTTGATTGAGACAAATTACCATGCTTAAGGACAAAAGCAAAGTCAGAGACCATTTCAGCTATTAGATTCAAGATTATACATGGAACTGAATAAAAAAGGGGGTGGCGGTTAGGTATTTGCACAGGGCAGGAAATGAAATTGCAAAATGGAAGGAAAGATTAGAAAAGGCACATGAAAAATGTCAACTTTATCCGTGATGGGGAGGGAGTTTCCCAAAGCATTCTCCTCCTGGGATTGAGGTCTCTTGTGCTCAAGTTGATTGTCCTAGTGAAAAACTTAGATATGAAAGAACAAATAGTAAGAGAGAAACTTCCCTAGCCATCCTACATGAGTTACAGTTTGTGTTAGAAAAAATGAATAATTTCACTTATATGTGAAACCTAAGAAAGTAGAACTGATAGTAGAAAAGTAGTTGTCAATATTTGGGGGAATAAAAGATGGAGAAATGTTGGTCAAAATATACAACCTTCATATTATAAATGAGCAAATTCTAGCATATGGCATGGTGACTATAGTTAATAGAACACTTGAAATTTGCTAAGACAGCGGATCCTATGTGTGTTTACTACACACATACACATAACTGTTGTATATGAGGTGATAGATATGTTAACTTGATTAGAGTAATCAGTCCACAATGTATAACGCATATCTAAACATCACTTTGTATACCTTAAATATATAAAACTTTTATTTTCTGTCATACCTCAGGAAAGTTGAAAATAAGAATATGTTTTAACTTTTCTTTGTGAGGATCTGAGTTTCTGACCTATATTTCTGACCTATATTTCTTTCCTTATCTCAAAATAACTTCTTTTAACATTTCTTCCAAGACACATCTACTGACAACAAAGTTCTTCAAATTGTCTGAGAAAGTATTTCTCTTTCAGTTTTGAAGGATAACTCCACAGGGTACAGAATTCTAGGTAGGTGGTTTCTTTCTCTATACACTTTAAATATTTCATCCCACTTTTTTGCTTATGCAGTTTCTGAGGAGAAACTATAGCTCTTAGGGTTATTCTTCTAGAGGCAAGGCATACTTTGTTTAAAGCTTTCAGGATTATTTTCCTTATTTTTGACTTTCTGTAGTTTGAAAATAATGTGCTGACATGAAGTAATTTTTCTTTGACATTAATCTTTCTTGGTGATCTCTGAGCTTTCTTGGATCTGAGACTTCGTATCTGACATTTATTTGGGGGAAATTCTTAGTTGTTATTGTTTCACATACTTCTTCTATTCCTTTCTTATTCTAGTATTTCCATTGTGTGCATTATACCTTTTGTAGTTGTCCTACAGTCTTTGGATATTCTTTTTCATGCTTTTTAGTCTTGGTTCTCTTTGCCTTTCAACTTGAGAGTTTCCTAATATTTATCCTCAGGCTCACAGATTTCTTTCTTTAGTTGTGTCCAACCCACTAATAACCCCATCAAAGACATACTTTGTTTCTGGTACAGTGTTTTTCACCTCCAATATTTGCAGTTTTGTTTTTCTTATTTCTTTATCCCCACCCCCTTTAGCATGGGTCTCACTGTGTTGCCCAGCCTGGACTCAGATTCATGGTCAAGTGATCCTCCTGCCTCAGCCTCCCCAGGTACTACAGACATCCCTAGCATAGCATATCTTTTTTAGTTCTTTCTTAAGATTTCTTTCTCTACATTTATACTGCCTGTCTATTCTTATATGCTGTATTCTTTATTTATTGGATCCTTAGCATACTAACCATTATTGTTTTAAGTTAGTCTGATAATTGCAACATCTCTAACCTGTCTGGCTCTGATGCTTGCTATGTCTCTTCAAATTATGTGGGTTTTGTTTTGTTTTGTTGTCTTTTAGTAGGGTTAAAAGACAATAACCAGATCTGATGTGCTGGATTAAAAGGAACTATTTAATAATGTGTGGTAAGTTGTGGAGTAGGAAAAATATTCTTTTGTCCTACAGTATTAGCTAACTTTCTGCCACTGTAATTAAATAGCTAAGATAATTAACTAACAAAGATAAAAACATTGATTTCAACTCATAGTTTTGGAGACTCTAGTCTGTGATCAATTGCTTCTTTTGTTTTGAATATGTGATGAAGAAACATATCATGGTGGTAGTGAATAGTGGAGCAAAACCATTCACCTCCTGGTCAAGAAGCAAAAGAGGGGCAAGGAAAGGGTCAGGTTCTCACATTCCTCTTCTAGGGTATGCCCCTAAAGACCCCCTGAGATGTTCCACCACTTCCCAAGAGTACCACCCTGGGAATCAAGCCCTTAACACATAGGCCTTTGGGGGATACTCAAGATCCAAATCATTGCCGCTGTGATCTGATCTCAGTCTGTTTGTATCTACACTTCCCTCCCATTTCAATGGACAGTTTGGCTAGAACTGGATGGAATTGTGTGTTTTCCTTTCTCAGGCCAGTTAGGCTCGGATAAAATCCCAACATATTAGGCTGTCGTCAGATTGCTTCCTCTGAGGGCCGGACTTATTAACATCAGAATGTACTGGTGTGTTTCAAAATGATTCCCTTTCCCTCTCATTGCAGGAAGCACACAGGGATTTCTCCCCACTATTTATTAGGAAGCCCCTGTAGAGCTCCTGAGATAAAACTCACAAAATTGTGGGGGTTCCCTAGGACTGGGTGCCCCTGGAGTTTTTAACCTCTGTTTGTCTATAAGGAGCTCCAGGAATTCACCAACTACGGGTTGGTTTTCCTTTTCTAGCACTGGGTTATGAAGTTCCACTTCTGAGTCTCAGCTCCTATAAATCACCACTCTCTGCATTCCTGTCACCCTACTCTTGGGGGCAGTGGTTTACCTTGTGTTCTTGCCTCTCTTATGGATCCAAGAAGTATCTGTTCAATTTTTTACTTGTTAGGATGAAGTAATGACTTTACAAGCTCCTTTCATGTAAAACTGCCAACTTAAAGTTTTTTTTGCTTGATTCATCTCTGATAGAACTTCTTAGAAGTAATTTTTTGAAGACACTGATTTAAATATGTAGCTCTATTTTCTTCAAATATCTTAATTATATCTATTTTGCATTTCTCTTAAGTTGAGAAGTTGATTGATGGCCATAGACATAAAAGTACCAGAGAGGTGCAGGTAGGGTAGCTCTTATACAACCACCAATATTAGGACATCTGACAGAAAAAAAATCTTTAGAAATCCTCTATTTAATCCATTTTTCACATCAAAAGAAACACACACACACACACACACACACACACTCAAATACATACAAATAAAGCCCTAGTGAGGGCTTGACCACTAATCTGTCCATTCAAGAGCCAGTACAGTTCTGATCTCTGCCCTCTCCTCACTATCAGAACATCATCAATCACATCTGACATACTTTTATCTCCCAAACCAATGGTATATAAATTTTAAAATGTAGGGATATTAAAAAGCACCTTTCTTCATGCTGCAAAACAAATGTGTCTCTCACATCCCATGTGTGAGACACACCCGACATTCCCTTGTTCTCAGACATATCAGTTCCTCTCTGATTCCTCTTCACTACTTCATGTCAGTGCTAATGACATGCTAAGTACTTTAGATCTGCACTGAAAAGAAGCACTGAACCTTTCCACAACTTCAGCAAACACTTTGGTACCTTTCTGCCTCCATTGTCATAGGTAAGCCATTCTTGTGAAGTTTGGTAAACTCATCCGACCACAGGATATCTGCAGTTCAAGACTGTAAAGACTCTAGAGTCCAATAGAAATCTCTGCAATGATGGAAATACCCTATAATTCTGAGCTGTCCAATATACTAACCACTATCCACAAGGGCTATTGAACATGTGAAATGTAAACAGCAAATATCTTGATTAGTAGAGTTATTGCATTTTAAAGTAAAAAGTTACATGGTTAACTGTCACTTGTTAAACTCTAATATGTAGCTCATTCAACTTCTTAAAGCTTTATATCAGTATCACACAAAACTTTTTACTGTTATTCTCTTCAGTTATTCTTGACCCTAGTTCCCCTAGATCTTAAAAAAAATGTGGAAATTTGCTTAACACACCAGAACTTCTACAATACTTGATGAATGTCAGAAATTTTCTTCTGCCAGGAAATTATATGGGTCTGAGATTGGGTCCTGCTGTTCTGTTAGACTGTTAGGGTTTTAGTTTATTTATACTGCAGAATGAAATTTTGGACAGGGTTGCTGGTAGGTGGTTTCAAGTTTTTATACATTTGGTGTTTTATTCTTTGTTTTAAATAGCTCTGCAATTCATTCTTTCAAGCATTCACTCATACTACAAACTTCTTTTGAGTACCTAGGAGCTGACCTTATAGCAACAAACATAAAATTCTCTACCTTCTTGGAACTTAAGTTGTAGCAAGCAAGTCCAACAATAGACAAATAAGCAGCTATTCATATGTAAAAAAAAGAAAATATTATGAAATAATGTAGTATGTTGGAATATTTGTGAAAATTACCGAAGGTAAATGTGAATGTAAGATAGCATGGGTATTTTACAGAAGGAGATCTCAGAGCCTCTCTAAGGAAATAATGTTTGAATACAGACTGGAATGAAGGGAGGGGACTAGTAGTACAGTATCTGGAGCAGAACTTGAAGGCAGAATCTGGAGCAAAGACAAAGTCCCTGAGGCTGAAACCTGTTTCCTACATCCAGAAACAGCTCCTTGGGGAAGATGCTAAGAACAAGGGTGTGATTACAACAAGATGAGAGCAAAAGAGAATAAGAGCAGATGAGCTCTGAGAAGTAGCCAAGAACCACCTGGCAAGTTTCTGGAAAACAACATTCTGGGTTGGAACAGTACCTACAGCAAGAGCTAAGTCAAGAGTACTTTTTCTCGTGTCCTGACTAAAGTTTTTTCAATGGTTAGTGATAAGCATCTTATTAAAATGGCCAATTCGGATTATATAGGTGTGGCATGGGTTCTGAGAACAGAACACATTTCTGTCCTGATGTTGCTGGTTCACTTTGAGATTGCAAGGCTCCAGAGTCTAGATCACCCTCAGGTTCAAACTCCTTGGCATGGCTTGTCAAACCTTGCTCGAATTATATGTTCAGCTTCATTTCTTGATGCCCATTCTCACCACCCCAACCCCCCTCCCTATTTTGTCTTCCAGATCTTCCTTTCTTGAACACACCAAGAGCTTTCTTACCCCTTGGCCTCCATGCAATCAAAGTCTGTCTTCCTAGAGCAAACATTTCTTTTTTCAGTAGTCTCCTGTTCATCTCACAGTTCCTCACTTAACTCTTACTTCCCTGAAGTGTGGGTTAGCTGCCCTTCTACATGTGCTACTAAAGTGCTTTTTCATTCTCTAAAATGCAACTGCTACTCACTTCACTGTATGATTACTGCACTACATCTCATTTAGTCTGGCCCTGGGAGTAGGGGGAGGAAAAACCAGGTCCTTGTGCTCATCGTCATAATTCAGGAGCACAGCACAATGCTTGCAACAAAAGCTCCCAATAAATATCTGATGAGTAAATGTGTGATTGAAGGAGTTAATCAAACCACAAGACATACTTCTAAATCAATCTACAGAAAAGGAGTATTCTACTAAATTGCAGCAGCGTCTGGTGCTTAGTTAGGCTAAAAATATAATGAATAATTCTCAGTAAACAACTCAGCATCATGATAGTATTTTGTTAACCTAGATTAATTAACCTTTTTAATTGAATAACATTATGAATTATTTTTTAATTGTCATAAAATATGATAAATAACAAGGAGGAATAAAGCTTCAATTAAATTTCTTAAACTAGCTAAGTGTTTTCTTTGTGCATAAACAAATAACTGACACAAAGACATGGTCCATAAATTTTACAGATATATGACCTTTTCACTTTTCCAAACTGCTTCAAACATTGGTTTATCAACAGATTGTCTACAAACTAATCAGCACATTGACTGTTTTTCTGTTCTGCCTCTCTTTCTCTGAATTCCTAAGTGTGCCTATTTTGACAGGCATCTTATCCCATAATTATTGTGATATACACAAAAGCATAGGTTAGCTTGGGACAACACAGCATTAGTTGGGAGTGGATTACTTTGTTATTTCTCCCATCATAAGATTATTCAGAACAAAGTGGTCTGGAGATTCAAATGTTCTGTCTAGACTGGGTCTAGGCAGGGAATTCAAATATGGAAGTAAAGTCAATATAATAAGATAGACAGTGGGAAATGATATCATTATAAAATTTTCCATTTATAATAAATGTTACAATAGTATACCAGTCAGTAGAAAACAAAATAACTATCTCTATGTATTTCACACGTGTAAATTTTACACTCTTTTTTAAAACATTTTTTTAGTTGTTGATGGACCTTAATTTTATTTATTTATATGTGGTGCTGAGAATTGAACCCAGTGCCTCACACATGCTAAGCAAGCACTCTACCACTGAGCCATGACCCCAGCCCAGTTTATAAGTGTATAAATTGTGCATATTAAAATTTTATATGTGTATTTAAAGTTAATTTTTAAAAATTGGTTCATGCAATTGTGGGGCTGGCATGTATAAAATTGCAGGTCCAGTGGAAACTCGGGGAGGAGATGATGTTATAGTCCTAAGTCTGAAATCTGTAGGACAAGTTAGTAGGCTAGAAACTGATAAAAGTTGATACTGCAGTTTTAAAGCAGAATTTCTCCAGGAAAATATCAATTTTCATTTCTAATGCCTTCAAATGCCTTGATAAGACTCACCAACATTATCAAAAGCAATCTTCTTTACTTAAAAAGTTAGCTGATGAGCTGGGGCTGTAGCTCAATAGTAGAGCACTAGCCTAGCATGTGTGACCCCCTGGTACAATCCACAGTATTGAAAAAAAAAAAAAGTCAACTGATTGTAGATGCTAACCACATCTACAAAATATCTTTATAGCAGTACCCAGGTTAGTGTTTATTTAAATAACTGGGATAGTCATTAAGAAACCACCATACATACTAAACTATAAATCTCATGTGTATTATCTACCAACAAATAAAGCAAATGATTGGTAAACACACAAGGTTCAGGTCACCAGCTGACTCTGAGTGTTGAAGTAGTTTCAGAGAAATCTTAATTTAGCATAGAACACCTGAGAACTGAGTGTAAGAAAAGAAATCTATCTCGTCATCAGAACTGGAAAACATAATAAACACTAAGTTCCTGGGACTCGGGGAGAATGGGCAGAGGTGACAACCCGGGATATTTGCTATAGAAGAGGATATAACAGGTCAAGTGAGCAGTTTTACAGTCAGAGAAATCTAAGTTAGATTTCCAAAGCTGTGCTTAGTGAGCAAGCAAGTCTTACATTATCACCACTCACTTGAAGGTCAAAATGACAAATAGGGACCATGTGACGAAAATGCAATAACGTCTTACTAAATACGCTTAACATAATAAATGCTCAACTTTAAAAAAAAAACTTTTATTTTTTCCTCATTTATTATAAACTAAAATGAAATTTAGGAAATCAAGTTTCCCTGGTTAGAGCAGAATCAACAATAAACAAGTAATAGCTGCAAATATTAGTCCAACCTTCTTCAACTTCCCTTTTCCATCTCCTAAAGTTTATTGCAGTTTCTGAGTTCAGGAAAGCTATGGTCTTGGTTTCATAATAATTCTAGAAATAGAAAATTTCTCACAGTTTTTGAAATGCATTGTATCAAGTTTTCAAATTTGTGATCTTTAAGTTCCATATTTCTCACTGTCAGAAGGTTCCAGGTCATAATTCTGCACTTACTAGGCAATCAGATAAATCTGTAACATCATCATCACAGGTCACAGGTGGCGAGTTAGGGAGCCAGCAATCTAGCTGTTGGATTCATTTCATGGGTGAACAACACTGGGGTTACTTACGGGTTATCTGTATGAATTAATTCCTTCAACTTGTGCTTCAGATTGGCCATCTGGTCCCAGACTCTCAGGGAAGATCATCTCAGGGCAAATGATACAGGGTTAATTCACACAATTAGTGTGCTTAGCACCTGGAAATACAAAATATACCTGATTCATTAGACTATTAGTGTTAGGGGCAAAAAGAAAACTCTAGTGAATCAGAGATGATGAAATGACTTCTTTGACGCTTGGATACAGGCATCTTATAAAGATTTGGGCAGGTTCCCCCCCTCCCCCAAAAAAATATAAAATGAAGAAGTCCTCACCTCCCACTCCCTCTAAATTTTAATCAATTCCTTGAAAGGATATAGGACAAATGAAGTACTGTTATAATACTGCAAAAGAATAATGGAAGTGACAAATATTGTAAATTAAAGAGTTAAACAAAATAATGGAAGTGACAAATATTGTAAATTAAAGAGTTAAACAAAAGAAATACAGACCAGCTTAGCAAGAAAACAATTTACCTAATTTAGTGAGTAAAGTCCTTGCTGCCTTTTTGTCAAAGATATGCAAGAATATACTTCCTTCTTTTGTTTTAGAAGAAATTGAAGAAATGTTGGTTGGGGAAGCATAATTACTATATCTAAATAATTATAATCTCCAATCTAGTGTGCATCTTCATGCATCTAATTTAGAGTTGTAATCATTGTAAGTGCTATTTTACACTCTGATAATTCAATGACTGTGTTAACATAGCAATTTTTCATTGTAAAAATAGTTTTCAAATTATTACATTTCTTCTTTATATGTTTATTTTTTTTCTTATTTGATTACTCTGCAGAGTGTAGGAGATAAATCCTTTAAAGATTTAATAGCTCACTACATATATAAAGATTTTAGGGACCATTTGTTGGGGCAGAGGGACATTCCCTTTAAAAGTAAAAACAAGTTAGTGTGCAGTCTGCTCTACTACAAAGGAGGAAACCAAGTTCCTGGCAAGTGTCTTTGGGTGATGAAGGTATCATATTTTACACTTCAGAATACTACTCGGATCCAAATACTGCAAATGTAAAAACAACACCAACAATCTTTGTGTGTGCCCCATTTTGGAAAGTCTCTTAAACAGGATGAGGTTATGGTTCAAGCAGCCCCACCAAAAAGAGCAATAAAATCTACTAGACTCTATGGTGTTAAAGAGGTGTCTACAGTAGGAGAGAATGTTGCATAGAGTTTTTGGAAAATTCCAGTAGAAGAATTATAGTAAGGGCCCTAGGGAACAAGGACACCAAGATTAAAATTTAGAAGGTTAAATAATTACAATGAATACTTTATCACCTCTAATTTATAACCCATGACCATCCTTTTTGATAGTCATTAATATTTTGTCTAATTTTTAAAGTCCCAATAACTATTTTATTAGAATCCTAATCTATATGCCTGCTTATTCCTCTGATTCCTATTTATTTTTCAGATATAAACAGAAATGATGCTTCATCATACTCTTTTCTGACCCTTTCAATTAAATAATTCTGTTCCTCAACATATTTATGGTTAAGTTGGTTTTGTTCACTACCATATACTTGGTGCCTAGCATAGTGCCTAAAAATAACTCATGGATAATTAAATGGATAAATATCCATAGGTTTTTTTTTCATTTCCTTTGTATGAATTTTTCTTTTTTTAATTCTTCTTTTTAGTTATACATAACAGTAGAGTCTGTTTTCACATGTTTGTACAAACATGGATTATATCTTATTCCAATTAGAACCCTAGTCTTGTGGATATACACAATATTGAGATTCACTGTGGTACAATCATTTATGTACATAGGAAAGTCATGTGAGATTCATTCCAGTGTCTTTCCTATTCCTATGTCCCCTCCCTCTGTTCATTCCTGATTCCACCATGTATGAAGATTTCTTGCAAATAAATATGATAAAGTCTACCAGTGTAATAGAAATGGAAGATGAACTTGTTAGAATTGTGGCACTCAGGGAGCTAAATTCTGGCCACACAGCTAGACAATAAGTAAGTTAAAGAATAAATGAGATAATTTTCAATAATAATTACATAAATATAAAATAAGTGTAATGCAATTATAAACCAGAGGGGCTGGGGATGTGGCTCAAGCGGTAGCGCGCTCGCCTGGCATGCGTGCCGCCCGGGTTCGATCCTCAGCACCACATACCAACAAAGATGTTGTGTCCGCTGAGAACTAAAAATAAATATTAAAAATTCTCTCTCTCTCTCTCTCTCTCTCTCTCTCTCTCTCTCTCTCTCTCTCTCACTCTAAAAAAAATTTATAAACCAGAGTTATATAATGTTGTAAAAAAATAACTGGAAAGTGATGGAAGGAATTTTGGGCTGGGTAATCAGGGAAACTGCCTTGAAATTGACATCTAATCTCTATCTAAGAGGTCTGTCCTGAACAAGGGAGTCGGGGAAGATAGCATCTTTTATGCAGAGATAATAGCAAATGCAAATATTCCATGGTAGAATCGGGTTTGGAAAATATGACAAAAAGAAGGTACCAGTAGATCTACAGAGCATAATAAAGGAGATAACTCTAAAAGTTGAGGCTGGGAAGGTGAAACAGGATCATACGGAAGCATTATTGAGAATCATTTTATTGTAAGCAAAGTAGAAAATCATGTTTTAAGCACAGCAACAATATCTTTGAATATTTCCTCCTTTAAAGAAACTAGATTGGAATAAAGGTAGATGGAAAGAGTAGCCACAAGGCCACCAATAAGGAGAGTTTTGTTTTTTTAGCACAGGAAAAATATAATGGCTTAAACCAAAGTGAACATTGGAAACCTAGAGGCAAAAGAGGATTTAATACATATTTTTAATACTAACATGAAATAAAGATAGGTTGGTTGTGAGGTAATGAAGGGAAGGAAAGAATTAAAGATGACTCCTATGTACTTGGCTCAAGAAAGTGGGTGGGAAGTGGTGTAAAGGGATATTTATTTGGGGCAGAGTCAGAAATCACACCTTCTCTTTGGGGTATTCTGTGTTTGAAATTTTTTCTAGAAATCAACCAGGATATGTCAAGTAGGCACTTGGATAACTGAGTTCAGACTCAGGGGAGAAAGGAGACCCATAAATTTACAGACAGAGTCATCAGCATTTAGTTGAGATCAAGGGAGCATGAGTGGAGAAAAACAGGACAATGAACCAATCATGGTTGCTGCAGTCTACTAACACTTACAAGAGAGCCAACAAAGAAGACTGGAAAAGAACAGTGAGACTGGTAGGAGTAATCTTGCACCAAAGAAGCAAAGCAAAGAATCTCAGGGAAAAATTAGAGCAATCTGGTCTATTAGAAACTATTAAAGGATGGAATAATATAAGACCACTGGGTTTGGTATAAACTGAAGAGCATTGGGGAAGATGACAAAAGCAGAGGAATGGGAAAAATGGAAGCTCAACTAGAGAAGACTGAGGAGAGAACACATTAATGCTATTGGCAACCTCTGTACAGCACCATATACCTACTAAGAAGATCAGGCATTTTGGTCAATAATTCCACAATTCATTTATTCAGCATTTAGCTGATCACTAGTTAAAAGGTGAGATTTCAAGATAATTAAGAAATTATTCCTATCCTTGAAAATATTATTTCTTAGATACCTCAGGACTCTCAGGAATGTATCATTCAGTTCTAAAAATCTTTCTGTCGTTGTTAAATTTTCTATCTGCCAAAAAATAATTTAAAATTTAAAACCTCCCTCCTTGCCTTACTCAATAAGGATTAAGGCTTTTATTTAGTCTTATTCCTTTTCAAATTCTTGACTCTGGCAGAATGTTTTTATTCATTTTATAATGTCTTCCCATGTTCGATATATTTTAAAATTCTTTTATGGATTTAAATGAAATAGAAGATGACTATTCATACTCATTACTACTTTAGCAAGTTAACTTCATTTGTCCCATATTCTTGTCCTAAATGACTTGGCAGTTTGAGGTCAATACCTGACTATGAATAGATACTATTATTAAATTCACTAGTCCTTCAATAACCCTAGAGAATTCATTACAATGAACGAGTTTCTTAGCACAGTAATTAGAGAGTTTGATATTGATTTCCTATGCTGTGACAATTGCTGGCATTTATGTGACAAGAATAACCATTATATTTAGAGAATCTTTTAATACCAATTATAATTAGAAGCTTGAGACATGGACATGTTCACTATTATACCAGAAGTAGTTAAATTTTTTCTTTATCATAATCCAAAGGTACAGAAGTATCTTCTAACACATTGACTTACCTGAGGTACAGACTAAAATGCAGGGTTTTTTTTTTTCATTTTATTTTACTTTTAGAATGGAAGGTGTTTTGTTTATTGTTACCACTGATATTAGGTTATTGTGGAAAATAAATGTTGATCATATATTTAAAAAGTACAACTCAGATCTCAACAGAGAAAATTACTTTTATATTTTTATATATAATCCCTTGTAAACATTTCTCTGTGCTTGTCTTTAAATTGGATGCCTAACTAAGGGTTGATCTGGCTGATGAAATAGTTCTTTATGCTTTTCAGAGATAGTTTTGCAAAGTTCATTTTTCTGTTTTCAGTGAAAATATTAGGTTTTAATAGAAAATCCAAATTCTAATGAGAAGAACCCTTCTCATCACCACCAATCCAAATACAGTCACTATTTACATTGGGAAATTATTCTTTCAGTGTTCATCTTTAATATTAATATTTTAATTGCAATGAACTCAGTATTTATTTCCTTGGTTGTGACTTATTTAGTCTGTTACTTACTAATGACCACTCTTTTTGCTCTTTCAAGTACAATGAACATTCTCGTACTCTAGTCTCTTCAGTTTATCTCCTTTGTATTCTTGTCAGCTTATCTCCTTTTCTATGTTTAATATCAAAGTAACATTAAAATGTTAAAAATGATTCAGATAAACAAGTGCATAAGAGAGAACCTACATAATGGGAGAAATCCTTTGTTAGCTACTCTTCCCACAGAGGATTAATATCCAGATACGTAAAGAACTCAAAAAATTCATCTCCAAAAAATAATAAACCAATCAATAAACAGGCAAATGTACTAAATAGACATTTCTCAAAATAAGAAATTCAGTTGTCCAATAAATATATAAAAATTTTCAACATCTTTAGCAATTAGGAATGTAAATCAAAACTACAATGAGATTTCATCTCACTCCAATTTGAATGGCAGTCCTCAAGAACTCAAACAGTAAAAAATGCTGGTGAGGATGTGGCAGTGGGGACAGGGAAGGAACACCTATACACTGTTAATGGGATTATAAACTAGTAGAACCACTATTAGTATGGAGGTTCCTCAAAAGGCTAGGACTGGAACTGGTAAATGACCCAGCTATACTACTCCTCAGTATTTCTCCAAAAGCAACTGAACATACTATAGTGATAAATGCATGACCATGTTTACAGCAGCACAATTCACAATAGCCAAATGATGGAACCAGCCTAGATGTCATTCAACAGATGAATGGATAAAGAAAATGTGGTGTATATATACACAATGGAGTTTCATTCAGTCGTAAAGAAGAATGAAATCATGTCATTTTCAGGAATGTGGATAGAAATGGAGAGAATCAGGTTGATCAAAATAAGCCAGATTCAGAAAGTCAAGGGTCATATGTTTTCTCTTATATCTGGGAACTAGAGAGGAAAAAGAAAATAAAGGAGACAGGGACCATGTGAAAATAGAAGGGAGACCATGGAGTTGATGAAGGGAATAAGGGGAAGGGTGGAAGGGAAGGAAAAGGGAGGTACTAGTGTATTAAATTAATCGAATTATGTTATATGCATGTATGAATGTCACAATGATTGCCACTATTTTATATAATCAAGTACTAGTAGAAATAATTTTAAAAATATAATTCAGATAGTCTTATAATTTAGGTCATAATGGCAATAAATTCTTACATTATTAATAGTCTGTCTTGAGATATTCTGAGCCCCTTTTTCTCTCCTTGATCACTTATCTGGGAAGTCAGAATAGTCAGAAAGTGTCATAAAACACTATTTAATGAATATGAGGGAAACTGGGGCATTGTAACCCTATGCTGTTAGAAAAATGAGTAAATACTGAATAATTCTATAAATAATCAATAGAGATAGAAAGCTGACCATCAGTTGCTTATTGAAGTCAGTGTGCTAGGCATGGATTTTGGAGATGAGGAAACTTTCACAGGTGATGAATTTGTTCATCATGTTTATAATGATGGTTTCTGAGAGTACACTTTTGCCACAGCTTACCAATTATACATTTTAAACATGTGTAGCTTAATGTATGCAATTATACCTAGATAAATCTACCAAAACCAAGGCAAAAATAAACATTACTAATGGTCACTTACCAGTGACCACTTACTTTCAAATAGAGTTGCTGAACTATTATCTATAATTGCATTTACATCTTGCTTTTCAGTATAAAGTACTTCCATTACATTTTCCCATTTTTATTCTCACAACAGGTTTGTGATGTGTTAAGCAGACACACACACATTACATTTTACATATGTGAAAACTGAGATTCAGGAAAGTAAACTTGCCCAGAACTAAAAGCTGCAAAAGACTAGTATAGAATCTTAGGCTAAGCTGACTTCATAGTCTGTTGAGTTTTCTGTGACATCATACTCCCACCACATACACCTTAGAGTCCTCCTTCTCATGATCCCTAATTGATACCATGCAATAGGCAGTATAAGAATCTGAAGCTGTCATCAAGATCAAAACAAATGCAGTTTTCATACAAAAGAAAGTATGATCTCTAAGAGCTGTTTTTCTACTCATGTTCATAGTTATAATAGGCAAAAGGAGGAATCAAGTCACATGTTTATTTATGGGTGAATAGATTTTAAAAATGTGCTATTTACAACGAATGAAATATTCAGCTCCTGCCACAGCACATCTATACATTGGTATCCTCTCCTCTACTTTTCAAATGGGTACGTTTTGGTGCTTTGGATCTCAAATATCACTTCTTCATTGAGGTCTCTCCTGAATACCCTAACTAATGTGGGTCCTCCAATTACCCTTTATCTTGGTTTCCTCTGCTTACTTCATGCCCTTTAACAAAATTTTGAAATTATGTCATTTAACTATGGATTCACTTCTTTTCATCTGTTCCCTACACTTGAAGTCGAGCTGTTGGAGGTCTGGGAATATATTTATTTTGCTCACTATTAGTCTGAGCACCTAGCAGAGATTTGGGCACATAATAGGAAGTCAGTAAAAGTTATAGAATGATTGAGTGCATAAAAACAAAAGTAATACTACTTAAATGTCCACTGAGGAATGGAGGAATGGCTTTTCTATTTAATATCATTAAATTGTTTTAAAGAATGAGAAAGAGTTCTATGTACTGTTGTTGAATTTTAAAAAGACAGACCGACTAAAAGTACATTAAATACTATAGCATTTATATAAAATGTGAATATGAATATATGAGTTACAATATACAATATATAATATTTTATACAATATGTATATGTATGTATATACACACACACACTCAAATACACTGGGGATACAGAGCAAACAATTAACAATGGCTATAGCAAGAGAAGGAAATAATATCAGAGAAATAAGGAATTAGATGTTGGGCAGCTTTAGATTTTTATCTCATTTTCTTCTATTAGACAGTGAATTTTTACCTCTGTAAGCAAATTAGTTTATTTTTGTTCATGAATATCTTTATTAGCTACATTGCAAATTAATTGGGAAATTTAATCAGAGTGAAAGATTATCAGAATTAATACATGGTACAAACACAGATGTTATATAGAGATATTAAGTAATTTCAAGCCCTTAAACTGAAATCATTAGATAATAATAAATTCCTATTTTTGGAAACATTAAGGGGGAAAAACCCATCACACATGTTGCTCCTTTGAGAAGATAAGTTGTTTGCTACTGTCATAAATTTTCAGGCCTAAAATATTGATTTTTTTATTACTATAAAAATATATTTGATAATTTTACATTTTATTCAGCAGTGTTTTAATTGATAATGAACACAGAGGTATTGGAAACTTCACAGCCAAGCACAGTTCTAAACATTACATGTATGCATTTGATCAGCTCTGTCACATTTATTCAACTTTCCAAAACAAACAAGAGCTTATTCTATTTTTATTTTTTAATTACTTTTCTGGTACCTAATAATTACACAGAATAGTGAATTTTATTGTGGCATATTTGTACATTCATATAACATAATTTGATCAACTTCTATTTTTAATTGATCTGTAATTGAATCAACTTAGTAACAATGCATATGTTCTTTATGTAACTGAAAATTGAAACAGAAAACATGATTATAGAAATTCAGTGAGGAGATTTCCTGAAATAATGTTAAGTACAGATCAGAGAGAATCTCATGAATTCCTACCTACTTTGGTATTCAAAAATATGCACTTTTTGTCTAGAATAGCTCAAGAGTAAGACAGCTCCAGGTATTTAAGGAAGAACATCAGGTGGGCTTTTGAACTTATGCAGTGTTGAGCTTGAGGTCCCTTCTTTTTCCAAGTTCTGCCTTTATCTCTGTTACAAGTGTTAGAATCTCTTACTGAATCACTGCCATTTTTAATTATTGCCTCCAACTCTTATGTTCCTTCTTCCAGCCTAGCTGCAGAGTGGAATAGTCTCCCTAGACCCTCCTTACCTTGATATTCTGAAAAGAGAATAGCCTTTGTGCATTCAGGCATGAAGCAGTTCAGGAACCATGCTTTTATGTCCCAGATCAAGTAAGAGTGGTGGTCAAGAATATCACAATAACATACATGAAGGACTGTGGTATAAAAGCATAGTATACAATTTTATGCCTCCAGCAGTGCCAAATGGTATACAATTTCTAGCACAATCTGGATGACTGTCATTTCATTGACATACAGTTTCATGAACACAGATTTCCAAAAAAGCACTTTCTTGTTCAGACAATATGTCTGAAATTAAATCTTTTACACTCAATTCTTCATAATAGTCAAGGCCCTAACCCCATGAGTCTTGACTCTAGGGCTGACTATAAACATAGGAACTGTGTTCCATTGAAAGTATTAGGAGAAAATATTCTGCCCTCACACTCTCACTCGTATCACCCACAGAAGGAAGGCCTTAACTTCATAGAAGGTCACCAGAAAAAGGTCCCTGGCTTTTCTCTGGAAAACGATCTGCCATCCCTGCAGCTTATACATATGCATTCCCTATTTTTTTCTTGGTTTGTTGAGATGCTCTCTATCTAAGTAAATAAGTTCAGTCAGTAGAGAAGGGGCAAAAAGATAATTCAGACCTGAGTCTAGGCAATCAGCATTTTAAATATGGAATAAATGCATTTTATCTCTATTCCTATCACTATGTATTGAGAAAATCCCTGAACATTATGTGCAAAACAAACACAAGATGATTCTAAAGAGTGAAAAGAAAAAAAAGAAGCCCACTAGACTATGAGACCCAAAGAATAAAATAGCAGTTTCCTAGTTTTCTTTTTCCCTCATTTATCTCAGACTTAAAGATGAAGAAATTGGCAACCTTGAAACACCAATACGAACAGAAAAGGAAATCCCCAAAGAAAATCAAATATTCTTGTCTAGCCAAATCACCAGGAGAGAGGCAACCAAGCAAGACAGAAGACATTCAGATAATACCACCCTACCCCAGACAAACACCACAGAAAAAAAATTACAGACATGCCAACTATGCCATTCTCATAGGTCAAGTGGAAACTTAAGACTACACTTTCATCAGGCTGCTAAGAAGCCCTCCTCCCTAACCCCCTGCTCTCCAGCCCAGCCCAGGTGGTCTAAAAGAAGATGAAACAGGGATCTGGGAACTTTATCATCACCCTGTGGTAATGAACCCTACTACTTCTCTGTATCATTAGAGGCCATACAGGAATCCTACATTTCTATTCCATAACTAATGGCAGCACAGCAACTCTCTCACTCATTGCTTATATCAGAGGAAGACAAGTCAGAAGCCAAACTTCACCACCATGCGGTGGTTAAAAAGGCCTCCTCTCTCCTACTCCTGTTGTATCCATGGAGATCCCCCAGTGGGGCAGGGGGCAGATAACAAGATAACCCTCTTCTTTCCTGTCAGGGAGCCATTAGTGGAGGGCTAATAGGGAGCCTGACATCTCATCAGCACTCAGTAACAAGGCACCACTATTGCTGCCCTGGAATGTCAAAGAAGGGAAGGATTGTTTCCTAAACCGTCACCCCAGCCTGGTAGTAGCAGTGTGGGGCCTCGTCTCTTCCCTCACCATTTAGGACTGTTAAAATCGACGTCAATGAGATCCATTATCTCATTAACAGAATACATAAAATTTTGTATTTTTGATTTTTTTTTTAAAAATCATGCATTATACAAAGCACTAGAAAAATCTCATTCTGAACAATAACAAAAAAGAACAGGTAACAGTATCAGGGTGTCACAGGTGTTGCCATTACCTCACAAGGATTTTAAGGCAGCTACAAAGGATAATTACAAATATTTGACACAGGAAAAATAAAAGATTCTACAAAGAAATTGAAGAAATAAGGATGAACAAAATGGAAATTTAGAACCAAAAAATAAATAAATCACTGAAATAGAACCTCACTGGATGGGTTTAAAGAATAAAAAAGAGAAAAAATCAGAAAATTTGGTGATAAAACAGCAGACATTAACCCAAACAGCAGGGGGAAAAAAAACCTAAAAAACAAATGAAATAGAACCTCAGGAACTTGTAGTACTATGAAAAAAGATCTAAATTCATACTATCAGAGTTCCAGAAAGAGAAGGAAAAGAGGTTGGTGGTGTGAAATTTTTCAAATTTGGTAAAAGGTCTGAGAAGTTGAATGTAGTCCAAAGAGGATGAATTTATAGAAACCCTTTCCAAGACACATCATGATTAGACTTTTGAAAACTAAAGACAGATAAAACATCTTGAAAGCAGCAAGAAAGAAGTGACAGCTCATATATAGTGAAAAATCATTTGAGTAACAGTGATCTCTCACCAGAAATCAATGAGACCAAAATGTAACGTGCCAGAACCAGGGCAAAGAAAACCTAAGAAAGGTTGACCAGTTGGCTTTTCCTTTCCTCCTGTCTCCTCTGGTCCCTAGTACTGACTAGCAGCATTGGAGGTAGCCTGCCAGGGATGATGAGCAAGGTAATGAGTAAGGGGCCTGCCCTAGGGCACAGAAAAGCTTGGAGAAAGACAGAGAATGGTAGGACCAAGTCTGGAGAGAGACAACAAATGGAAAGCAACCCGCACAAGAACAATATAGAACTATCTCATTTGCAAAACTATCTTGTGAGATGGAATCATTCTCATCTTAAAAGTGAAAAGAGGTAAAATTTAGAGATGGTAAATAACTTGTTCATTTCTTAATTCTTGGGGCTTAAGATGCAAAGTAGATGCCCCCCAAATATTTGCTTCAATGATTAACTAGTTGAATAGTGACATAATTAGTGATACATTGTCTTTATAAATTTAAGGCTAAGTATAAAAATTATTGGTTGATGCAAAAGAGATTTTTCTCCCCTGAGACACCAAAAGCTATTTAATGAGGATTTAGGAAACAAGGAAAAGAATACTCAGGATCAAAGTTAAAAACTAGAGGAAACAGATTTACTATAAATGAAGAAAAAATAATCTCCCCTCCCTAGGAAACCAAAAGAGCAGAAGAAGTCCTAGTGAATTCTCACAAATATTTTTCTGCCTTGCTCATCCCCCCTTGTTGTTGGGACAAACTTTCATTCTAGCTCTGAACATGCAATTTATGCCCCTGAATTCTTGCTTTTGCACATGCTGTTCCCTGGGTCTGAACTATCTTTCCTTCCTTTCTCTTCCTGATTTAATCATACACCTTATTCTTCAAAGCCAAGTTCAAAGCCATTTCTTCTGTGAAGCCCTCCTGAAAGCAAGAAAAATGTCATTAATGGTCAGAAACATGTCCTTCAGTAAATGTATTAAATGAACTAAACTGAGGAGAAATGGGAATTGCATTCTGAAGATTACCGACTTTGGGGACATAGGACTGAGAGAGGATAGATCTTAGAAGCAGATCAAAGAGATTTAGAATAAACACAGATCAATAAAATGTATTTCCTGTACATCATAGAACTGAACTCTATTCCCTTTCAATTGCTTAGTGCCATGAGCAGACAACCACCCAAAGTCTCCTGTGTATCTTTTCTCTGTGAACAATTTTGTGTATGTGTTTCTTGACTCCGTGTGACTCATAAGAGTCATAATTCCTCCCACTCAGGGCCACCGTGTTACACAACACCATAAGATGCCATACATGTCATAGCATATGCAAACGTAAAATAGTAAAAAGCTTTAAGGAGCATGTTTATCTTTTTCCTTATTATTTTCTCATAAAATTTCAATAGCACATATGCATTACGTATCTGTGTATGAATTGTATGTGTGTATCCATTTTCTAGAGTAGAACTTTTTTGTTGTGGTTTTCTTCCCCCATGAACAAATTTTTGTTTTCTTGTGGGTGATACTGCTTGTGTTGAGAATGCTTGATGTAGAAGAAGTACCCATTTTTGTTGTTGGACACCCTTGATAGACTACCGTGTGAATGGTTCTCCTGGCATGGAGGAAACCCAGCTCCACATAATACCACTTTGAATTTCAAGAGAAATTTGACAATAAATTTTAGGATCTTATAGTACTAATTTGTTTTTGAGAAAATTTCATTTCAATCTCGGCTCTTAGCTTACCTTAGTTGACCTCTATGTTATACCATGAATAAAACATTATTGCCAGATACTGAGAGGAATTTTCAAATTTTAACAAGGCTAAAGGAATGCGATTAAAAAGGTCTAAATCATTAGTAACACAAAGCATTTCACATGTTGCAGACTTTAATGAAGGATAAGGCTGGATGTTCATCCTCAGATTTTCCCATGCCATATAATCCCCCTTATTTTACTATTCAGAGCTATTAATTGGCCTTTCTTGATTCTGTGTCCTCAGAACCTATGTATGCAAAGATTCATTAATCCCACCATACAAACAGGACTGAAAAACTGGCAAAGACTGAAATAGTCTTCCATTCTCACTCTTTCTATTAAACTCTTCCATAAAAGAGGTCAATTACAGAGATTTATTTTCATGCTAACATCTCTTGAAAGCATAAAGATATTAGAAGATTGGAATGGTTATTGTTCATTATAGTTTTAAGCAAGTTTTTTTTTTCACTATGAAGAGTCATGTATCTTTATAGATATTTTAGTTTAAAATTGAAAACACTCTATTTGAGGTTGATAAGCAGACTTTAGTTTTCTCCATTTTTCAAGTTTTGTCCTTTGTAGTGGCAAATAAGCAAACAGCAGCAAAACACTTTCCCTTTTTTTAATGGAATGATCTGTCTTGAGAATAAATTAGATGCTCAAGGGCCTATTCAAGTACAAGACTCAATAACCACTTTCAAGTTTATTAAATGTTAAGAAAATTCTCACATAGAAAACAAGTCTAGGCCCTGAAACTTCTAAGTTCCCATCTCACCATTAATTTTCCAACAACAATATTTCTTTTTGAATAAAGAAAGAACCTCCAAAAATGTCAGTGTACTAGGTTCAGGGGACAAGTTCAAACCATGGCAAATATTTTCATTCCAGCTATTCTTCCTCTTAGCATTAGAGATCTAGCCTACACTATGCCCATAAATGTCTTTTATTCCCTAGATTCTTATAATTTTTGATTATTATCATTGGAAGATTTCACTGTGTGGAGTTTAAGGGATCTCTCCACATTATAAGGGAATGCAAAAGTATCTAAGAAACTCTCTTCTTTAAGACATCAAGTATTTCCTTCAAGGTAATTCCTTTATCCTCTGCAAAAGACAAGTCGAATCCCATTACACCAGTCCTTCAGTAGATTCAAGCTGCCTTCAGTAAAAGTCAAAATTCCTTAGTATGATATACAATGTGGTCTCCAGCCCAATTCTCTCTATATTTATGACTTCATTTCAAGCTACCCTTTCTTTTACATATTCTATGTTCCTGTGCTTTTCTTTTTTTTTTCTTTTTTCTTCTTTTTTTTAATTGTAGATGGATACAATATCTTTATTTTTATTTGTTTATTTTTATGTGGTGCTGGAGATCAAACCCAGGGTCTCAGGCGTGTGAGGCAAGCACTCTACCACTTAGCTACAACCCCAGTCCGTTCCTGGGCTTTTCTAAACATGACATTTTTTAATTTAATTTTTCTATCACTTGGCATATCATTCCCTCTATGGAGAAGTTATATTTGTTATATTAGTTGCCCACCACCAACTAACAACTGACACTTCTTGAACAGTTTTTTTTTCTTTTCTTTTTCTTTTTTTCTTTTTTTGGTAACTGGGGATTGAACCCAAAGACACTCAACCACTGAGTCACATCCCTGGCCCTTTTTTATATTTTATTTAGGGATCGCAGAGATAGCTAGAGCTGAATGGCTTAGGGCTTAAGTTACTGAGGCTGGCTTTGAACTCTCAATCCTCCTGCCTCAGCCTCCTGAACTACTGGGATTACAAGTGTGTGCCACTACTCCTGGCCCCAATCGACGCTTCTTGATGAGCTAACAAACGCTTACATGGCTTGTCTTTCTTCTCTAATGCCGTTACTCTGCATGTGTCTCTGTTACAGTACTTCTGTCATTAGATTAATATTGTTTGTATGCAGACATGCCCTTGCTCATAGGCAATCTCTTGAGAGCAATGACAGTGTTAAACCAGTAAAGTGTTTATTATGCATTTATTGATTAGGCTGATTCATAAGAAATGACTGATACTTTACCACTTTTATTTTTACTATAAATAACAATTCATTGAGAAGTATGAGATATGAGACCCAGTACTTTTAAACCACATTTATATTATAGCAATCTTAAAAGCAAAAAGGTTTCAATGACTTTCCTAATACCACACAATTTGTATTAGTCTCGTTTTGTCTGAATCTATGGGGGCATTGGTTTAACTGATCCATGTTGCTGCTTCTAGGATTCCTGCTACCAAAGAATTAAGATTGCATGTAAAAAATTAATTAATATCAATTTTATTTTTAATAAGTGATATTTCAAAGAAAACTTGGAAGCTTTAAGAGTCATAAATATTTTATATGTCCATTTCATTACATATGTATAATTACATTTATGATTGTTATTTTAATTAAGAAGAGAAATAAAATTCAGAACGTACAATATTTTTGAAGTATTTGTGACTACTGGCAAGAAGCAGGGTAGAAGGTAGGTTCGAAGCCTATTTTGTGTTTACTATTGGATGCTCCCTCTTAGAGTAAGTAATTGTTCCTAAAATACTTCTTCACTGGGTAGGAAACTGTTCTCAGTGGAGTTCAAGCTTAGGTGCTCTGCTCTGGAAACTAATGTTCATGTCAGCTGGGGATTCCCGCTCTGTTCCTTCCAGACTAAAAATTACATTGTGTCCCTCAATGCTCAAAATTATGAAAGTCAAAATTCTTACTAGGATTGATCCAAGTTCAAAAAGGATTTATATATCATGGCATTCTCTTTCTCTTGCGTTTCTAATTCCATATGTGATGTGTGCCTACTATTATTAAACTTGTAAAATTCTGCAACACGAACACAGAATTTTTTTGAAGACTTCAATGTAGAAAACAATAAGGTTGGCATCACAATTTCAAATGGACCTATAAGCATTATTATCCTTAAAAAAACCTTTCCTATTCCTTCCTTTATAGAGAGAGTACCGTAAGGGAAAGATGAAAGAAATTACTAAAGTTAAAAAAAAGCAAAGACAAAAACTTTTATCTTTTGCGTAATGATTTAACTAGAAAATCTTTAACAAAAAGAATTTAAGCCAAATACCCCGATGTTTTAAACTAATCACCATATTCAATTCATCCTAGGCCTTTTTGGATTCACTCATAAGCTAGGCCTATGTTAGAATAAGGACTGGAATTAGAGCTATGGTTAGTATAAGCTTGAGATTATTTGTTGACAGGGTAGCATTAGATATTAAATTATAGTCTGTATACTTGAAGAAAAAAATTTTTTTGTGATAAAATATGAATTCCATAAAAATTGCCATTTTAGCAGTTTTTAAGTATACTGTTTAGTGATATTAAGTACAGTTAGAATGCTGTGCAACTATTGCCACTATTCACCTACAAAACTTTTTTATTTCACTAAAACTCTACCCATTAAACAATAACTCCCAATTCCCTCCTACCCCGGGACCATCAACCTCCATTCTATATAAATTTGACTATTCTGGGAAATGAATAGTAGGGATTATCCAGTATTTGTCCCTGTGTCTGGTTTATTTAATTTCATGTAATGGCGTCAGAATTTCTTCAAGTATTATCATGTGTTAGGCTTTCACTCCTTGTTGAGACTGAGGAAGGTTTTTTAAAAAAATTCTTATTTGTTATACATGACAGAAGAATGCATTTTAATTCCTAATGCACATATAGAGAACAATATTTCATGTCCCTCGTTGTACACAAAGTAAAGTCACACCATTTATATCTTCACACATGTACTTAGGGTTAATGATATCTGTCTCATTCTACCATCTTTCCTGTCACCATGCCTCTTCCCTTCCCCTCCATCCCCTTTGCCCTATGTAAAGTTCCTCAACTTATCCCATGTTCCTGGCCTATCTCCATTATGGATCAGCATCCTCATATCAGAGAAAACATTCGGCATTTGGATTTGGGGGACTGACTTACTTCACTTAGCATAATATTCTCCAACTTTTTCCATTTACCTCCAAATGCCATGATTTTATTCTCTTTTAATGCTGAGTAATATTCAATTGTGTATATATGCCACATTTTCTTTATCCATTCATCTACAGAAGGACATCTAGGTTGGTTCCACAATTTTGCTATTGTGATTGTATTACTCTAAACATTGATGTGGCTGTGTCCCTGTAGTGTGCTGTTTTTAAGTCCTTTGGCTATAGACTAAGGAGAGGGATAGCTGGGTAAAATGGTGGTTCCATTCCAAGTTTTCCAAGGAATCTACATACTGCTTTCCAGATTGGCTGCACCAATTTGTAGTCCCACCAGCAAACAACAAGGGCGCCTTTTCCCCAAAATCCTCGCCAACACTAATTGTTGTTTGTATTCTTAATAGTTGCCATTCTGACTGGAGTAAGATGAAATTTTAGAGCAGTTTTGATTTCCATTTCTCTAATTGCTAGAGATGTTGAACATTTTCTCATATTTGTTGATTGATTGTATATCATCTTCTGAGAAGTGTCTGTTCAGTTCCTTGGCCTATTTATTGATTGGGTTATTTGGGTTTTTTGTTAAGATTTTTGGGTTCTTTATATATGATTGATGCTGTATCTGATGTACATGTGGTAAAAATTTGCTCCCATTCTGTAGGCTCTCTATTCACCTCAGTGATTGTTTCTTTGGATGAGGAGAAGTTTTTTAGTTTAAATCCATTCCATTTATTGATTCTTGATCTTATTTCTTGCAGTATAGAAGTCTTATTAAGGAAGTCCGGACCTAACCCAACATTTTAGAGATTTGGGCCTACAGTTTCTGCTAGTAAGCAAAGGGTCTCTGTTCTAGTGCCTAAGTCCTTGATCCACTTTGAGTTGAGAGATAGGGGTTTAATTTCATTTTATTGTGTATGGATTTCTAGTTTTCCCTACACCATTTGTTGAAGAGGCTATCATTTCTCCAACATATGTTTTTGGTGCCTTTGTCTAAAATGAGATAACTGTAAGTATGTGGGTTAGTCTCTGTGTCCTCTGTTCTGTACCATTGGTCTACAGGTCAATTTTGGTGCTAATACCATGCCATTTTTTGTTACTATTGCTCTGTAGTATAGTTTAAGGTCTGGTATTCTGATGCCACCTGCTTCACTCTATTGCTAAGGATTGTCTTGGCTATTCTGGGTCTCTTATTTTTGCAGATGAATTTCATGATTGATTTTTCTCTTTCTATGAGGAATGTCTTGGAATTTTGATTGAGATTGCATTAAATCTGAATAATGCTTTTACTAGTGTGGTCATTTTGACAATATTAATCCTGCCTATCCAAGAACATGGGGGATCTTTCCATCTTCTAAGATTGTCTTTAATTTCTTCCTTTAGCGTTCTGTAGTTTTTATCATAGAGGTCTTTCACCTCTTTGGTTAAGTTGATTCTCAAGTTTTTGTTTGTTTGTTTTTGAGGCTACTGTGAATGGGGTGGTTTTTCTAGCTTCTCTTTCAGAGGATTTGTCACTGATATACAGAAATGCCTTTAATTTATGTGTGTAGATTTTATATCCTGCTACTTTGCTGAATTCATTTATTAGTTCTAGACGTTTTCTGGTGTAGTTAAGTAAAGAATCATGTCATCAGCAAACAGTGATAGTCTGAGTTCTTACATTCCTATCTGTATCCCTTTAATTTCTTTCATCTGTCTAATTGCACTTGCTAGAGTTTCAAGAACTATGCTAAAGAGAAGTGGTAAAAGAGGGCATCCCTGCCTTGTTCCAGTTTTTAGAGGGAATGCTTTCAATTTTTCTCCTTTTAGAATGATGTTGGCCTGAGGCTTAACATAGATACCTTTTACAATGTTGAAGTATGTTCCTGATATCCCTAATTTTTCTAGTGTTTTGACCTTGAAGGGGTGCTGTATATTGTTGAATGCTTTTTCTGTGTCTACTGAGATAATCATATGGTTCTTATCTTTAAGTTTATTGATATGATGAATTACATTTATTGATTTCTGTATGTTGAACCAACCTTGCATACTGGGATGAATCCCACTTGATCATGGTGCACAATCTTTTTGTATTCAATATGACAGAATTTTATTGAGAATTTTTGCATCTATGTTCTGAAGTTTTCTTTCTTTGATGTGTCTTAGTCTGGTTTTGGAATCAGGGTAATATTGGCCTCAAAGAATGAGTCTGGGAGTGTTCCCTCTTTTTCTATTTTGTGATATAATTTGAGGAGTATTGGTATTAGTTCTTTTTTCAAGTTCTTGTAGAACTCAGCAGTATATCCATCCAATCCTGGGCTTTTATTGGTTGTAGGCTTTTGATGGTGTCTTCTATTTATTGCTTGAAATTGATCTGTTTAAATTGTGTATATCATCCTGATTCAAATTCGGCAAATCATATGACTCTAGATATTTGTCGATGCCTTCGATATTTTCTATTGTATTGTAGTACTAATCATTTTCTGTGTTTCTGTTGTGTCCATTGTGATAGTTCCTTTTTCATCACGAATGTTAGCAATTTGAGTTTTCTTTCTTTTTCTCTTCATTAGCATGGCTAAGGGTTCATCAACTTTATTTTTTCAAAGAACAAACTATTTGTCTTGTCATTTTTTAATTTTTTTTCTTTTGTTTCAATTTCATTGAGTTCAGCTCTGATTTTAATTATTTTCTGTCTTCTGCTTTTAGTATTGATTTGTTCTTCTTTTTCTGGGACTTTGAGTTGTAGTGTTAACTCATTTATTTATTGACTTTTTCTTCTTTGAAAGAATGAACTCCATGCAATGAACTTTCCTCTTAGTACTGCCTTCATAGTGTCCCAGAGATTTTGATATGTTGTATCTGTGTTATCATTCACCTCTAAGAATCTTTTAATCTTCTGTTTGATGTCTTTTGCAACCCATTGTTTATTCAGTATCATATTATTTAGTCTCTAAGTGTTAGAGTAGCTTTTATTTTTTATTTTATTATTGATTTCTAATTTCATTCCATTATGATCTGATAGAATGCAGGGTAGTATCTCTAATTTTTTGTATTTATTAAGAGTTGCTTGTGGCATGAGATATGGTCTATTTTAGGGAAGGATCCATGTGCTGCTGAGAAGAAAGTGCATTTGCTCATTGAAGGATAAAATATTATATGTATGTCAGTTAATTCTAAGTTATTGATTGTACTTTTGAGTTCTATGGTTTCTTTGTTTAGATTTTGTTTGGGATTTCTATACAGTGATGAAAGAGGTGTGTTAAAGTCACCCAGAATTATTGTGTTGTGGTCTATTTGACTCTTGAACTTGTGAAGAGTTTGGTGAACATAGGTGCTCCATTGTTTGGGGCATATATATTTATAATTGTTATGTCTTGTTGACATATAGTTCCCTTAAGGAGTAGTCTACTTTATTTGATATGAGGATGAAAAATCTTGCTTGTTTTTGCAAACCATATGAGTGGTATATTTTTTCCCAAACTTTCACTTTTAGTCTGTGGATGTCTTTTCTTCAGGGATGAGTCTTTTGAAGGCAGCATATTCTTGGGTCTTTTATTTTTTTAATCCAATCTGCCAGTCTATGTCTTTTGATTGGTGAGTTTAGGCCATTAATATTAAGAATTATTATTGAAACAAGATTTGTATTCCCAGTCATTTTCATTTATTTTTTATATTTAACTGGACTTGGTTTCTCCTTTGATGGGCCTTTGCAGATTTTCATTTTTTCATTTCCTCCTTGTGTAACATTTTGCCAAGAATGTTCTGTAGTGCAGGCTTTCTTGCCATAAATTCTTTCAGCTTTTGTTTATCATGTAAGGTTTTTATTTCATCATCAAATCTGAAGCTTAATTTTGCTGGCTATAAGATTCTTGGTTGGCATCCGTTTTTTTTTTTTTTTTTTTTTTTTTCCAGAGGTTGCTATATGTTGTTCCAAGATTATCTGACTTTGAGGTTCTAGGTTGAAAAAATCTGCTGAAATCCAAATTGGTCTTCTCCTATATGTAATCTGATTTCTCTCTCTTGCGGCATTTAAAATTCTATCCTTATTCTCTATGCTAGGCATTTTCATTATAATGTGTCTTGGTATACATCTGTTGTAATTTTGTACATTTCATTACCTGTAAGCCTCTTGTATTAGATTTTCCAATTCATTCTTCTTGCTTGGGAAATTTTCTGATATTATTTCATTGAGGAGATTGTGCATTCCTTTGGTTTGAATCTCTGAGCTTCCTTTATCCCAATAAATCCTAGATTTGGTCTTTTGATACTATATCATAATTCCTGGATGTTCTGTTCGTGGTTTCTTAGCACCCTCACTGTGTTGTCAACTTTATTTTCAAGATTGTATATTTTGTCTTCATTGTCTGAGGTCCTGTCTTCCAAGTGATCTATTCTATTGGTAATGGTTTTTATTGAGTTTTTTATTTGGTTTATATTTCTTTCATTTCAAGGATTTCTGGTTTTTTTTGTTTTGTTTTGTTTTGTTTTGTTTTTTGTTCCAGAATCTCTATCTCTTTCTTGAGGAAAATCTCTTCTACCTATATGTGCTCTCTTATATCTTTGTTGGTGTGATCAAGGGTTGATTGTATTTGCTCTCTTTTCTCTTTGTCGGAGTGATGATTTTTGCCTGGATCTGCTCACATTGGTCATTCTTTAATTTCCAGATTATTTTAATTATGTACATTCTGAACTCCTTCTCTGACATTTCATCCACTGTGCTATCTATGGATTCTATTGTTGTAGTATCTTGGTTTGATTGGGGCACTTCTCTCCCTTGTTGTTTCATGATATCTATGTGTCTTCCTCTCTTGTAGTGTAGATCTGAGGTATTGCAGCTTCTACCCTATTATCTTATAGTACCCCTACAGGTTACCGATACCTCCCCTTTATAGGTATTACAGCATCCAATGTACCCAATATGCAACCATAAATCAATTAGCTTCTATTTTGACAGTTACAGATTTGTCACTATAAACAGAAATGATGCATTTGATTATATTCTACTACATAGTCAATATGTTTGCATAATGGTTTACAGTTTCTAATGGTTGAAGGGGGAAATAGGCTGTGATGTTTATGAGGTAGGCTATGAGAATATAAAGGTATATTATATGACTAGTGATATGGTAATCAAAAGAAGTTGGCTGTTAGTAGGAGAAACAAGAAAGAGATGACCCTATGCATGGCTCCCTGTTACCTCTGCCACAGGATGACTGTTAGCACCCCTGGTAGAGATGCCCCTGGAGTAACTGGGCCCATAGGGACCTTGATGACATTATACCAGGTTCTGATTGTTGTCCCTAGATAGAAGTAGTGATAGTAGTGATGTCCCACTTTGTCGGTGGTGGCAGTGTCAAGCCTATGGGTACCTTGATGTTGGGCTACGGAGTCACACTTTGGTGAATAGGGAACCACAGGTGGCACAGTGTGCTGGGGTGGGCTGCCATGTGCTGGGCTTTACCACTCTTACTTATTTTATAGTCTCATTCTAAAAAATACTTCTCAAAATCCTTTCAAAACTGCATTGAGACGAGACAGTACGCTCACCAAGTAAGTATTCCATTTGAATCTTTAAATTGTCTGACTCCATTGCTTTTGGATTAGGCATTCCAACCAGTCTGGTCAATGAAACAATAAAAGAGTAAACACAAGTATGTCATTTTCCAGATGATACAATGAAAATAGCATGTGTATCGTTCTAATCTCTTTTACTACAGTAACTAAAGAAACCATCAACTTAAACAAAGCAGCTATACATGGTGGAACTTTGAGTGGCTGAGCTGAGCAACACATGGATAGGGTCCTGTACAAATACAAAATGTACATAAGCAAAAAAAATAAACTATTGTGGTTCTAAACTAGTAGAACATGAGTTTTAACTTCTGGATAATCTTATGTATAACCAGATAAAATATACAAAGAAATGAGAAAAAGAGAAATGAAAATAGGAAAATAAGGACAGAATAAGACTAAACCCAAAGTGCAAGTCAGATGTCCTTTAAGTACTAAAATTATGATACTTATTTGATTGTGAGCTTTCTTTTGGTCAAAAAAAAATACTTCCACATATTGCAATGTTTTAAAATTCCATAAAATGAAAACTAACTTGTAATAATGCTCAATATACATTGTTTATGTGTACATTATATTTCTGGAAAATAGACAATAACAACATTAGTTCTAGAAAGATTGAAGAGTATGAGAATCAATCAAAGAAATCTCTCAGATATGTTGAGCCTAGTCTAATTCTAGATCAATTACTTTTCTATCTCCAGAGATTTTATCCTTGAATTTCCAATTAGCAAGTGATTCTAAACAAAAAAAAGACCAATGAGGTGAAACTCACTTGATGCCTGCATCTTTAATAAGCTATTTTTAAAATTATTTCATATAATGTTCAATTTCCTACAAAAAATCCATAACATCAGATTTTATGTTAATAAATTCTTAGTTGAGAGGTGAGAATAACACTTCCAATAATTCTTTGAGAATGATAGGTCACACAGACTGATAATGAGATAATAATAACTGCATGTTCTCCAAACTTTTGGTGAAACAAAGACAGTAATTATATGAGCTGTTATTTCTCCCATTACCTATTTCCATATTAAGATAAAATATTAAAAATTTTATATATATACAGTACTTATGTATATAAGCACTTTACTAAAAAGGCTTATAAGATTATCAATCATTTTTAATATCATCTCTATGCTTTGTTCAAAATACTCGATAACAAGCTATATTATTTTATAATCAGATAAATGTATTTTAAATATAAATAAATTTGAACATTTTGTCATTTTGATTCAGCCTGTTCTTAATTCTCACCTTTGTTTCATTCTCATTGACAGTCTTATAAATATGATTGTCTTTGAACTTTCTTTAGAAACAGAGCTTATTCCATAACCACTGTATTATGATCTCTTTTACTATCTCTATCATGTAAACTCCTTTAAGGATGGAGATTCCCCTTATAAATAAGCCAAATGAGTCCATGAAATTCAAAGATTTTCAAGAGCATCTCAGTCCTGTAAATAAATAAATATATATATATATATATATATATATATATATATATATATATATATATATATAATCTGTTATATTGTCTGTCTTCTGAAAACTAAAATGTTTCACCTTCTCTCTATGCTTTTTTATCCATTGCTAAAATTGTAATACTCATTTCCAGAGAGACACCTTAATTCTGTTAACCTATTCAACCCACAGCATTGATACATAGTAGTTAACTTCTCATACAATGGTTTTTTGTTTGTTTGTTTGTTTTTTAACAAACTGAGAAGGAAGAAGATGAGTTGTGTTGTTTTTTTTTTTAGATTATTTGACTTATTTGGAGCACCAATTCTTTTACAATATGTTCAATAAACAGTTATTAAATAAATTACAAAATTGTGCCATACTTCAGTAACCTTTATAAAACTTGGAAAAATAAAGGAATAGCTCCCTGCTAAAGTCAGTCAAACTTACACTCATTAAATTTTGCAGAGACAAAATTTCACATACACACATATATACACCCTCTTGGCAGGGATGAGTCATTCATTGAACAATCCTTATTTGTCTTCTCACATCTCTCGTCTCAGGATCTACTTAAATGTAGTTTTCAAGTAATTTTCTCTAATCCAAAATAATGTCTTTATGTCTGGTTTAGTTTTGATTCTTTGTTTCCATTGCTACTGGGAGTCAATTTACCTCTACCATGAAGGAGCTAATCTGGCTTTTTCCTGAAGAAATACAAGACCATGTGGGTTATACTCTGATGCAGGAGCTAGTAATATTGGGCACAACCTCAGATATATTCCTGGTGCCAGAGTCTGGTCATAAAATTCCAAATACCATTCAAACAACATTTTTTTGTTTGTTTGTTTATAGAATACTGGGAAATCATGCAGAGAAAATCAACCAGGGTCACTCAGGTATAGTCATTATGGCTACAACTAAAGATGGCTGTGATCAGGTCAAATGGAATCTATATTGTTCATGGCACCTTTGTCAAAAATCAACCAACTGTAAATGTATGGATTCATATTTGGACTTGCAATTCTATTATACTGGCCCTGTGTATAAGTTAGTGCTGTATGGTTTTGATTGCTTTAGCTCTGTAATATGGATTGAAATCAGGTAGTGTGATTCCTTTAGCTTGGTTCTTCTTTCTTGAGATTGTTTTGGCTCTTCCAGGGTTTTTGTGCTTTCATAAAAAAATTTAAGATTGTTTTTCTATTTCTGCAAAAAAGTTCATTGGAGTTTTGAGAGTGATTGCATCAAATCTTTAGGCATTATTCCAAAGAAGACCTACAAATGGCTGATGTGAACAATATATGAACAGATGCTCAACATCACTAATCATCAGGGAAATGGAAATCAAACCTACAATGTTATATTACTTCATACCTATTGGGATGGCTGTCATTAAGAAAGGCAAGAGAGCTGGGTGTGGTAGCTCATGCCTGTAATCCCAGTGGTTTGGAAAGCTGAGGCAGGAGGATGGCAATTTCAAACCAGCCTCACTCAGCAATTTTGTAAGGCCCTAAAGCAACTTAGTGAGACCCTGTCTCTAAATAAAAAAATAAAAAGGGCTGGAGATGTGGCTCAAATGGCCAAGTGCCCCTGGGTTCAATCCCTGATACCAAAGAGAGGGGGGAGGAGGGAGGAAGATAGGAGAGAGGGGGATGAAGAGGGGTGGGAGAGGGGGAGGGAGGGGGGAAAGAGGGAGGGGAGAGAGAGAGAGAGAGAAAGGCAAGAGTTAACAGTTGTTGGTGCTGATGTGGATAAAAGGGAACACTTTTTTCACTGGTGTGAATGCAAATTGATAGTCACTATGGAAAACAGTATAGAGTTTCCTTAAAAAATTAAAAAATAGCACTGCCACACAACTCAGAAATCTGACTTGTGGGTATATATTCAAAGGAAATAAAATCTTTATTTCAATGAAATAGCTGCACCTCCATGTTCACTGCAGCATTATCCACAATAGCCAAGATATGGAAACAACCTGAATGTCCAGTGACAGATGAACAGATAAAGGAGGTATGGTATTTATATATTTATATATATATAAAAATATAATATTATTCAGACATAAAAAGGCAATTCTGTCATTTGTGACATGAATGAATCTAGAGGCATTATGCTAAGTGAAATAAAGTGAACAAAAACACCGATATCATTTCTGTGGAAACTAAAAATGCAGAGAATAGAATGATTTTTGCTAAGGGTTGGAAAGTAGGGAAAATGGGAAGGATTTGGTCAATGTGTACAAATTTCAGTTATGTGATCAATAAGTTTTGGCAACTTGTAATATACAAATAGTGAGCATACCTAATGATATTGCATTGCTTACTTGAAATTTGTAAGGGAGAAGTTTTTAAGTGTCCTTATAACACACATACACACAAATGGTAAAGTTATTGATGGATATGTTAATTAATTTACTATGGCAATCAGCAGATAATATATACTTATATAAAATCATGATGCTGAATACTTTGAATATATACAATTTTTTCCATTTAAATGTTTAAAAAAAAACAGGATTGAGATGATGAATTCGAATAACCTACCTTTAATAAAGCGTCTTTCTCCAGAGAGAGAAGGGAGTTATCAAACCCAACATTTATATAAGAAGTATGTATTTTACTACATCAAAGGAGAACCACAGATTTTTTGGAAAAATCACTTTCTTTGAACTATCTGAAGCAATTTCTGCTAAAGTCCTCACTTAGCCATTCAGTTTAGTAATCCATATTTGCACTTTTGTACAGTTATAAATCATCAGCCTCCTGGATTGGTGTTAATCACTGAAAATGCCTCAAAAGCAGTAAAGATATAGAAACATTGAAGCACTGAAAATATTGTTTTCATGTATTAATGTTCCTGAGAATAGCCATCAGCCAATGCTTGTAGCTGACCATTATGGGTGATCAATTCCAGGGTGCAAATCTCCGAAAGCCTTGCCTCAATTTATAAAAATCTCTGAATTGATATTTCAACTCTAGAGTTCCCTCACAAGCTGCTTAGGACACCAGTAGCCAGGTGCTACCTACTGGCAAAAATCCAATTTTAAAGAATTGAGGCAGAACACACTAGATTTAATTATCAAAAGATATGGAGGCTGGAATCTTACCTTATCCTCCTGATGAAAATTATTTACGCTCCTGGAACCTCAGTTTCATCAAACAATGGAATAATTCCTCACAATTATCCTCACAATACAATCCTATTATCCTCACAATACTCTACCTCACAAGAGTATTGTGAGGATAAAGATAGATCATACTGGAATACAATAAATGTTTGTTAAAATAACAGCATGCTAGCAAAATAGTACTTAACCAGAAGAAAAATTTGTCATCACACCCAATGAGCCCCTGCTCTTTATAGTCCCCTTTTTCTATTTTTCAGTGACATTTCCTTTTGGCAAGGTCATATACTACCAAAAAAAATGTGGTAGAAATGAAAAGACATAGTTTCCAAGCCAACCCGTGATACAAAATAATCCTTTCTGGTGGCTAACTGCACAAGGAAGGATGCGTATTTAATTTAAGGTGCCTTGAAGTTACAAAATTCTTTGATCTTATTTTTTAATTTTTTTTTCCATACAAACTTGAACTGAGATTCTAGCCTGAACCTAAAAGAGTGTCCCTCCTGTCTCAAGTAGCCTATTGCAGTCTTTAAATATTCCAGTCACAGGTCAGTAGTAAGGCTGTAATAAAGGTAGAGTGAGAAATCTCTGAGAATGCTATGATGTAAATTTTAGCTTAAATAGCTTCTCAGGAAGCCATTGGCAAACAGATCTTTCTCTTCCTCAATTTCACAATCATGCACTGGGAACTAATTGCCTCTGATAAACTGCAAGTCTCAACTGACATTCCAGCTCACTGGCTAAGCTATTAGGTTTGCCTTGAAATCAGTAAACCTTGGGTCCCTCTGGTCCTCAATCTGGGCCTCAAGCATCATACAAGCATCATTCACCTTGATTACCTCAGTCAGTGACCTTTCCTTTGAACTCACTAGAGCTTCTGAAATGTTTTCTTTTTATTCTCCAAAATGAAATATCTTTCACAATTGAGATCTCAGAGCCTCAGATAAGAAACAGGTAAAGGTGCTTTAGGCCATTTTTTTTATTACTTAGAAAGATATTATTCCCATAGTGTATATTGTGTTCTTTCAACAGAATTTCCCCTGTGAGACCTCAGTGTATCTCTTGGTGCCATTGATTATTCCTGATCTAGAATGAAAACATTGTAAATTTAACCCAATAGATATATACTGATACTTCTTGCCAGAAGTCCAAATCGTTATGGAGACTGTAAATTTACTTGGCACCTATAATTGATTAAATGCTTCTTTTTGTTATGAGGTCAATATTTTATTTTTAATGTTTATTTTGAAACAGAAATTCTGTAATTCACTTTTGAGATACCATGGTAAGGAAGTGTTTTTAATCAGATTTTTTGTTGCTGTGACCAAAAGACCTGAAAAGAACAATTAGAGGAGGAAAAGTTTATTTGGCTCACCATTTCAGAGGTCTCAATACATAGATGGTCGACTCCATACACGTGGGCCCAAGGTGGGGCAGAACATCATGGCAGAAAGGTGTGAAGGAGAAAAGCAACTCAGAACATGACAAACAGGAAGCAGAGAACCTTGTTCATCAGGGAAAAAATATAAACTCCAAAGGCACACTCTCAGTGACCCATTTCTTCCAGCCATACTCTACTTGCTTAGGGTTACCACCTCATTAATGCAGATCAGGGATAAGGATTATGCACTGATTAAGTTAACTCTTATAACCCAGTCCATCCACCTCTAAACTTCCTTGCATTATCTCACACATGAGCTTTGGGGGGATACCACATATCCAAACCAAAACCAGGAAAAGTAGCCCATTATTTAGAGTAGCCCATTACTTAAAGTTATTCATAGACTGAATCTTCAGTCTATGAGTTGTGGAAAAGGAGTCCCCATCAGAGAAATTCCAGGTGAACCATGTAACAGCTTGAAGCTCATTTTGCTAGTAAAGTTTGCATCATGTGTATATTGAGAGAAAAAGATTCCAAAACAGTTATAAAACAACTATTTGAAGAAAAGGCACCTGAGAACATCATAAGACACAGTTTCTACTGTACATATGTGCCCTCTAGGACTATTTAGAGGCAAATCTTTTCACTGACTAATGAGTTTTAGTATGCTCAGCAAGAATGGTAGCTCCCTGGAAGCAGCCATTAGTTGATGCTAGCACTGATTATAGTTGGTTATAGCAATTATTAGAATAAGTTTGTTGCCATCAAAAGTCTATAGCAACTGCAGACCTAAATGATTGGTGAGTCGTGCCTTATAAACACTGAACAAAGTTCAAGGCATCTGTAAAATCAAGGAGCTGGCCCTGACATCTGTTGGAACATAGCCAGAGATATATCCATTCCCTCATTGTGGTCTCTGCAGTGCTATCAAAAGGTCACACCTTTGTGTTTTGTGCTAATGTAAGTCAAAGTAAGGCAATTTGAAACAATAATACCTTTGAGGTTGTTGGATAGAAGGGAGTTTCAGTTCTCATGCCAACATTGACAAACAATATCATTTGGGGCAAATTGAAGAAACAAAGCTTTGATTTTCTCATCAGTATATTGTGAACTCTTGTAGGGATTAAATTAAGTAGCATATGTAAAATACATGGCATAAAATAGGTATTTAATAAACAGCAGCTATCATTACTATTAAAGTAATGATAAAATTATAGTGATACTGATTTTTGAACAAATACTTATCAGTTTGCTACACAGAAAGAACTCAATATTCATTTCCTTTCCTTCTTATTTTGAGATTACTTCAAATCAAATATTTAAAATGTATTGGGCTGGGGATGTGGCTCAAGCAGTAGCGCGCTCGCCTGGCATGTGTGCGGCCCGGGTTCGATCCTCAGCACCACATACAAACAGAGATGTTGTGTCCGCCAAAACTAAAAAATAAATATTAAAAAAATTCTCTCTCTCTCTCCCCCTCTCTCTCTCTCACTCTCTCTTTAAAAAAAATAAAAAATAAAATAAAATGTAGTCTACTTAGATTTTTCTCCTGAAGACCAAAAGACAAATACACTACATTTTTCTCTTTGAGTTATCAAAAATCTTCCCTCCACAAGATAGCCTATTGTTTTTTGCTAAGTAGTAAAAAACATGGTCTTTGGGTTTTTTCTTTATCACTATTTTTCAAGTATTATTGAAGATCTGTGTTAGAATCCCAAGAAAACTAATTACAGCAAAATTCCTGAATCATAGTCTATCCAAAATATAGTAAGTATAGTTACCATTTGAGAACATTTACCATGTGTGGGTGTTCTACCTCATATAATGCTTACTATTTTACGAGTTGAGTTTTACTACCAGTCCCATTTTACACATGAGAATAATTAGCTAATGAAACTAAAAAAACTAGACTAAGGTCACATAGCCAACAGGGAACAAAGGTAGGATTCAGACTTCTGTCCAACTCAAATACAAACTCCTCACCAAAGACAGATATTCTAAGGAAGTTTATTTTCCTAGTGAACCATTAAATAATAAAAATCGAATGAACCAAATGTCAAATTGTTCATTAAGATGGGAAGTACAAACAATATAAAAATGATAAATCAGTTAGTTGACTTTTTACAACCTCAGTGGTCCATGAGAAAACTCATCAATCTTCTTCCCAACTAATCTTTTCAACATTAATAATTTCCTAAGTAAATTAGAAACTGGGAATTAATTTAATGAGTTTTTATTCCTACTGACATAAGCCTGAGATCATTCCAGTTTCTAAACCAAATTACCATTTAAGTTATCAAAGGATGTGGATTACAGCCCTCTATGGAACTCAGTTAAATATATAATTTAATTATTAAAATTTCTCACTAAAGTGGACAATTTTAATTCTCAAAAATTCTGTTTTACTATATCCAGAGTCTCATTTCTTAGCAATTTAAAGATGCTTGTTTCTTGTCATATGTTCCTCAATCCACAAAACACATGCTGCCAATATAAAATATGGCTTGTATACATTTTTAAATAGCAATTATAATTTTCAATGAGCCATGTAGGAGAGATATATTGATTCATGTCATTTACATGAAATGTCAGTCAAATTGGCAGCTTGTTCACCCTTTTGCTGTCCTTGAAGCGGAGCACAGAATGCTGAATCCCACACAGTAATTAGTGATGCCAATCAGAATAAGGACCAATTGCTCACTTTTAACTGAAATAATGAAAAATCAAATTAATCCTGATTTATCAAATAATTTCACAGAGTAATGATACCATTAATAAATAACATTAATTGTACAAAGGGTCCAGAATTCCCACTATAACATTTATGGATAAATCATTATAATTGAGGAAGAGGCTGCAATCAAAATGTTTGGATACTTTAGGTAAATTTGCACTTGAAAGGATTAAATAACTTGAAGTACTATCTTGCAAGTCCATATATATGATTTTGTTTGTTTTTGTTTTAAAATCCACCCTAGACAAGATGTTTTTGTCAGAAAGTTAAATAAACTAAGAGATGCCTCTATACTAAACAATGAGTAGTTTAGACAGTTTGTAAGAGGAGGTAGAACTATGATGGTGAGGAGTCTTGAACCATGAGGAATGGTGGAGGAAACTGGATTCATTTAGCCTCAAGAAAACTGAGCAGAGGACATTCTAGAAGCTTTTGTTTATTTGAACCTGTCATATGGAAGTGGATTAATAAATAAAACAGATCATAGGAAGACACTGTAAACATTAGGGTCGTGCTTTACTATTTAATCTTGATACCACTGAAACCATTCAAACACAGGCAGAGGTTGAGAATATTGTAGGGGAAAACAACATAGAGTAACCAGGTAGATGGCCAGTGATACTTTAGTTCTGGATGTTTCTCTGTTCTAGAAAAGAAGATGACAATGACATGGAATTACCCAAGGATAATTTAAAATAAAAAATAAATTTAAAATAAAAAAAATATATGAAACAGAAAATTTTTAACTGAGTGTAAACTATTATCATAGGTTGGGTCCCTTTGGGAGTAGACTCTGACACTGAATTTAATTTTCTGACTATTCATTAAAGAATTCTTTTAAGGACAATTTCTGTAGAAGGGAAAGAAAGGAAATAGGATTGATGAGAGGGAATAGCCAACTTCTGAGGCAGGACCAATGACAGCTTCAGCCTATTTCAAAAATTGCTCGAGAGTTAGAATATTCATTCAAGGTTTTCTTGAGCTGGGTTTGGATGGACATTATACACTGTTACTGACCATTTGCTGGATATGGACCTCCTCAGGATGTGACACTACCTTGAGTAAAATGACTCTGCAGCTAAACCTGACCTTAGAACAGCTGAGAGCTAAAGGCTGTCGGCCAGCAGCACTCCCAACCTCTGGCAAAAATCCTCTTTTGAATAAATCCAACCTTTATATCAATCAAATCTACTTCTTCATGTACAATCGGGAGCAACTTCTATGGATTCCAGTAGTCTGCTCTGACTGTCTAAACTATGTTATATAGAAGAAGACGGTTAGTGACAAACTGCAGTCATTGCAGCTGGTCTCAGAGCCCCAGCTGAAACTCCTTGCCTTCCTTCACCAGTTGGACCCCCCATCTTCATACTAGTTACCCCTAGGCAGCACCATTAGCTCAGTGATGTAAGTAAAACCTCTGCTAATGGACAAAGCATCGACCCTTTTATATTTTATGCATATTGTGCTAGTGCTAGGCAAGCTGATAGAATCTTGTGGATTACTTGGTTATTTGGTGTGTCTTCACTGGTGGATGTACTCTGGTGGGAATCTTCATGTCAAAAAGATCTTCACACTCAGTCCCCACTTCTGTGTTCACCCACATACTTCTATCTATGTGCCTCTTTCTGAGGATTGATTGTGCTTAGTCTTCCATCTTTATATAAGCCCTTAAATTGCCAGGGCACTTACCACTGCCCATGAGACTATAAATTCTAAAGTCAGATCACTTCTTTTTCCACACAAAGTAGATGAACAGGTATGTCTCTCAAATCTCTGCCCTTTGGGATAATTTTACTTGGGAGAATCTTTCAAGGACACTCATAGTATAGCTATTTCAATTTAAGGTTGCATCAGCTAACACTGAACTGGCTCATCTATGAACCAATCTCATACTTTTCCTCTCTGTGGACATATCATAGTGATTCCCTTCACATAGTCATTTAAGGGAAAGGTACTATATAAGAGAGGTGGATTATGTGAGATGCTAGGGCTCACTGATAGGATTCTTGTACTCAGTTCCTGATGTACCACTTTCATCTTAAAATGTATCGTTGCCAGGCACATCTGACTGTATGACTTGCGGGGTCTGATAAAACTAACTTAAGATGGACAGATGAGGATATGTGGTTACTTTGTATCCCACTCTCAGGTGCTACAACTCTAGAAGGGTTTGATAGCTCAACAGTTGTTTTTCAGAAAATATTAAAGTCTCTGCTATGAATGGCATGGCCTTGCCATAGGGATCGTGCTGTGAATTTTCCATTGGTGATGGTCATAAATGCCAATGCTATATTTTTCCAAGGTTGATGTTTGGTATAATTAACAATATGATCTGCCTGGTCATATTTTAGTTGGCAAGGCTGCCTCCCCTTCCTATAGAGCCTTTTCCTGTTTTATGTCACTTTTGAAGTTCTCATGTCACTTTGTGTATGGGTCAACACACTATCCCCAATTTTTCAATTTTCTGCTTTCAGAATCTGAAGAAGCCTAAGAGGCATTATTTCCTTCATTGTGATGAGATGTGCAAGTTGTAAAAATGTATCTTCTATTCTGGGATATCCTGGAACGCCATGACCACAGGACCACTAAAATTTTGCTGATGTGACATCCCCTCAGTCTTTGTAGTTTTTATATTCTGTCCTCTGGAATACATATTTCATAATAAGATCTCTAATATGCCATCAACTTCTTGCTCATTTTGCCTAATTACCACTGATATAGTGAATTGACATGGTATTCTGCAAATGGTTATATCGTCCAGAGCATATCGCATCATATTGTGATGCCAGAAGGGAAAATTTTCTTAATGTTGAAGTTACACTGTAACATACAATGTCTCTTTTCCATTTTAAATTAAAAAAAAATTTCTGATCCCTTATTTTGAGAATGGTGAAAAAAACACATTTGATAAATCCATGTCTATATTCCATCTACTTAAGACTGTTTTAATCTACTCAAGCAAAGATACCTAATCTGGCCTGGCTTCTACAATAAGGGCTACTCCTTGGTTAGGATTACCAAAGTCTAATGTCATTTTCCAAGATCCATCTGTATTTTTTTTATAGAGACCAATTTACACAGGGCATAGGGTTAGTGGCCGGCACCACCAACCCTATGCCCTGTGTAAATTGAGTGGCACTAATTTCTGCCTGCCCCATGGGATATGAAATTATTTATTGTTTTGTTGTCTTGGGAGTTTTGCAGTCATCAAGAGGTTTCCGTATGGAATTTCACATGATAATTTTTATTCCACAGGTCAAGGAATCAATATATTGCTTGACCATTATCAAGCATGTTTATTGAATTATATTTGGAGCCATGCACAATGGTATACACTTAGAATCCCAGCAACTCAGAAGGCTGAGGCCAAAGGATTACAAGTTTAAGGCCAGCCATGGCAACTTGAAAAGGCCCTGTCTCAAATACGAGAGAAAAAAAAAAATATATATATATATATATATATAGTGGGGGATGGGGGATGTCTAGAGAGAGAGAGGGCTGGGGATGAAGAATTTGTGAAGCACCCCTGGGTTCAATACCCAGCACCACAAAAATACATACTTTTGGAATTGGAGAAAATCACCACTATATGGGTTGCGTAACCTTTTATTTATTACGTAGCCTCCATATGCCCCCATTTTAATAATTTGTTATGATACTTTAGGTCTGTATATAGCAACACAGCTCAGGTCCTGTGTTCATCATTACATAAAATATTTGCTCATTTGCTTTTCCCTAGTGCACTATTATCCTAGCATATAGTTGGATCTTTTTTAGTTGAATCTGAAAAAAACTATGTCTTAGTATGTCTAGACAATTTTTTGTTGAATGTAATTATCCATGTTTGAATTGTGATCTGCATTTTGTGTTCTCATTATGCTTCTGTTTTTCTTTTTTTTCAATTTCCTCTTTCCTGATTTGTGTGTATTTCTGGATTATGATTTATTATTCCTTTTTTTTTTAACCTGCATGGCTTTTGACTTAAGACTTTATTTTTTGTGATTGCTATAGATATTTCAGTATACACAACTGATGTTTCAGTCTTCTTATTTAAACTCTACCATATTTTATAATTGTCATATATATTATATATGACAGGGCAAGGAAGGTGGAAAGGGAAGAAAGAACTTAAAATGATATGAACAAGAGGGAAGGAAATAAAGACTACGTAAAAAGAAGCAATGAAAAAAGTAACTAGCTTCTTAATATTTATAAGTTCTACAAAAGACAAAGACAATTTTCAATCTTTTTTTAAATACAGAATTTCATTTTTTAAAAACTTTTATTGATTTTATTATTTTTATAAATACACGACAGCAGTGTAATACATTACAATTCTTATTACACATATAGAGCACAGTTTTTTGTATCTCTATATAAAGTATGTTCACACCAATTTATGTCTTTATACATGTACTTTGTTTATTTTATTACAATTCTTAATACACATATATAGCACAATTTTTCATCTCTGTATACAAACGTATGTTGACACCTAATTCAAGACTTCATACATATACTTTGTATAATGATGTCCATCACATTGCACCATCCTTGCTAATCCCCTGCCCCCTCCTTTTCCCTCCCACCCCTCTTCCCTATCTAGAATTCATCTAATCCTCCCATGCTCTCCCTCCCTATCCCACTATGAGTCAACTTCCTTATTTCAGAGAAAACATTCATCATTTGTTTTTTGGGGGATTGGCTAACTTAGCATTATCTTCTCCAACACCATCTGTTTACCTGCAAATGCCATGATTTTATTCTTTTTTAATGCTGAGTAAAATTCCATTGTGTATATATGCCACATTTTTTAATCCATTCATCCACTAAAGGACATCTAGGTTGGCTCCACAGTTTAGCTATTGTGAATTGTGCTGCTATAAACATTGATGTGGTTGTGTCCCTATAGTATGCTGTTTTTAAGTCCTTTGGGTATACTCCAAGGAGAGGAATAGCTGGGTTAAAAGGTGGTTCCATTCTCAGATTTCCAAGGAATCTCCATACTTCTTTCCAAATGAAATTTAGAGCTCTTCTTTGACTAACACAATTTTCAGTCTTTAAAAAAATATTTTTGTGGTATTTTTTAAATATTTTGTGTATTTTTGTGGTACTGGGTATTGAACCCAGGGATGCTTCACAAATTCTTCAAAATAAAGTCTTAAGTCCATTCTTCCTATCAAATGTAACACTATCCATATTAAACATGCTTATTCATATATCAATATGACTTGTAATTTTGGTCATGGCTATGACAGGTTGAAGGCTGATTAAGTGGGGAGGAGAGTGCTTTGGAGAACATTTGTATAACTAAGATCAAATTTAAGGCCGGCCAAGGCAACTTGGCAAGACCTTGTCTCAAAAAAAATATATATATATATGGAGAGTAGTGGGTGAAACCCCATTGAAAACCCCATCAAACAACTTTATAAATTTTGTTTTCCATAGTTACACATATTTTCAAGAACAAAAGAAAAGGATATTACATTTATGTATTTATTTTATGTTCATCCTTCTGAAGTTCCAAGTTTCCTTTTCATATCATCTTGCTTATACAACTTTGTTCTTTCATGAAATGTCTGCTGAAGATGAATTCTCTTTATCTTAGAATGTCTTTGTGTCCTTCATTTCTGAATACTATTTTCTCTGCAGAGGGAATTCTGGGTAGGAATTTCTTTTTTTCTCAGCATTGTATTGTTTCACATTTTTTTTTTTGCCACCCTAATTTCTAAGGAGAAATCCAAGATCACTCAAATTGATATGAGTAACATGTAACATGTCACTTTCATTTGGCCGATTTTAAGATTTTTCTCATTATCTATCAGAATGTAATTTTCTTTGTACTTATCTTGTTTAAAATTTTGCCAAATATTCCTTCTATCTGTCGAATTATGTTTTTCAGCAAAGTTTGGAAATTTTAAGCCACTATTTAAGATAAAATTCTCTGCATTAATCTCATTCTGAGCTTCTGCTGGTGTTAAGATTAATATTTTAATATTATCCCATAGGCCCATAAGGCTTTGTTCAGTTTTTTTTCTCCCATGATTTTTTCTCTTGAGATTGGAAAATTTCCACTGATCTGTCTTTAACTTACTTCTTTTCTCTGTTATATCAATTTTGCAAATGATTTTTAAACTTTTTATATTTTTTCCTTTAACTTCATTTTGTCTTCCTTTCCTTCCCCTATTATAGTTTCTATGTCTTTGCTGAGAATTTCAATCTTCTCATTTTAATGAAAAATACTTGCTTTTACTTTATGATATGCAGTTATAATCAGTCAAAATTCCTGCTTCCACGTGTTTGATAATTCCAACATGTGGGACATCTGAGTTAGCATCTGAATTTTCCAGTATCTTTGAGATTTTTTTTTTTTGGTGGGGGGGTATATTATGTAATGTTCCATTGTATCCCAAACTTAATAAATACTAAGATTTAGGTTTTATCATATTCCTCAGAGAATGCTGGCATTTTGTTTTTAGCAGCTTTGTCATTGGATTCAATTCTAAGTGTTAATCTGGCTTCTGTGGGCTGTAATTTAGATGTCAACTTAGTTTCTAAAATGTATGCAGTACTATTTGTGCCTATCAAGGATCTAACAGTAGAAAAGCACCTCAGAGTAGTTTTAACTTGCATTTCTGATTGCTAGAGATGGTGAGCATTTTTTCGTATATTGATTGATTGATTGTATATCCTCTTCTGAGAAGTGTCTGTTCAGATCCTTGGCTCATTTGTTGATTGGGTTATTTGTTTTTTTGGTGTTTAACTTTTTGAGTTCTTTGTATACTCTAGAGCTCTATCTGATGTGTGAGGGGTAAAATTTCGTTCCTAGGATGTAGGCTCCCTATTCACCTCACATATTATTTCTCTTGCTGAGAAAAAAAACTTTTTAGTTTGAATTCGTCCCATTTGTTGATTCTTGGTTTTAATTCTTGTGCTATAGGTGTCTTATTAAGGAACTTGGGCATATGCAGGGAAATGGATGGCATTAGAGCAGATTATGCTAAGTGAAGTTAGCCAATCCCAAAAAAACAAATGTGGAATGTCTTCTCTGATATAAGGGGGGTGACTCAAAAGGAGGTAGGGAGGAAGAGCATGAGAAGATTACCTCTAGTTAGGGAAGAGAGGTGGGAGGGAAAAGGAGGGAGAAGGGGAATTGCATGGAAGATGGAAGGAGACCCTTATCATTACACAAAATACATATATGATGATGTGAGGGAAAAAATGTGTCACATTAGATTGGGTAGAGAAGTGATGGGAGGGGAGAGGAGGGGAAGGGGGAAAGACAGCAGAATAAAATAGACATTATTATTGCTGTGTGTATATACGTGACTGGATAACCAATGTGATTCTGCAACCTGTACACTCAGAAAAATGAGAAATTATATCCCATCTGATTCAAATGTATTATATGTCAAGACCATTGCACTGTCATGTGTAACTAATTAAAACAAATTAATTTTTTTTTTTAAAGCACCTCAGGCCAGTGCTAGGTTTGGGCAGCTCATGGTTGAGCACATGACCTTATATAAGATTTAGAGGTTGCTCTTATTATAGATTGCTCCTGTCTGATATTTTCCATATTATTTCCAAGATTCTTTTTCACAGTCTTTGGGCTAGTAAGCTGAAGTGTCCCATACTGCCAAAAATTCCTGTGACGGTCTACATAGCAGCAAAGTAGTGAGAGAAAAGAAGAAAAATTACTGGAATTTTTCACACTTTTTGCACCACAGTAATGTCTTTTCCAAGTTCTTCTGATCAGAGAAGGATTTTATCTCATGGTTTTAGGTACCAATATGGCTACCACTGCTATCATTCCTATCCAAGTACAACTTCATTTCTGGAGCCTGCATTGGGTTGGGCTGGCAAAATTTTTTTTTAATTGAATATTTTCTGCACAACTATTCTAAATGCCCCTTTTATAAATATATATTTTTCCCCTTGGACATTTTTCTGTTCACACTGATTTGTGCTACCCTAAAACCTAAGGTGAGAGATATGGGAGAACAAAAGAGAAAATTCAAGACTACTGGTTATTCTTCATTTTTTAACTTCCTTACCAAATATGCTATTATTTACTTTTCAGTGTTTTCACTAGCAGCATTATGAATTTTTTTCTGGGGATTTTAGTTGTTACAAGTGGGAGAAAAAGGATGAAGTAAGTGTACTTCAATTTTATTGAAACTTCAGTCTCAAAGTGTTTAGGAGTTTTCCTAAATCTCACAAAAATATTGAGTATTAAATCATTACTGAGAAATTAGGGTCATGACTTTTAAGAAAATAAACAACAACAACAAAAAAACAGCAAGGAATAATTAATAGTCTTTCTTATTAGATTATTTCTACTTGGATGGCTGTGAATTATCCTGTAGTTTGAGTTCTTGTCATGCATTAAATAACTTCACTACTCCCTGACATAACAAGGACTTTTAAGTGTTCTGCCTGATGGATGATTCATTTAACCTATTTATGAATAAATGCAATTGTTTGGCATTTCTACTACAAAGTGTAAGGATCTCTTAGTTTTTCTTCCTAAGTGAAATGACTCTTTAAATGTTAAAGGATTTTTAGTCTTGTTAGAATTATTTCCTAGCAAAGTTTTAACACATTTCATAAATTATACAATGCCATCTGCATGCTCTTATGCACAACTTGTGAATTCTAACATGTTACAAGAAAACTGACTACAACACTATGATGCACTTAAAATAGTTCTTATAATGAAATCTAATTAAAAAAAAAAACAACTTTTCTCTATTCTGCCTGTCATTCCTGACCAAGTTATTTCACCTCTGTTGCAGCACATATTATAAAATTGGAATAGTCCTGCTACTTTACATGATTGTTGCTACGATTAAGTGAGGATAAAGTATCTGTAAAATTGACAGGCATACTAATTTGTAATTTTTAGAGCTTAAAAGGTATTATCTCTCCACACTATCACAACATCTTCTCATCAGCAAACTCATCTACTGTCAGTAGATGATATCTGAATTACTCTTTATATCCAGGGCTGCAAGAGGATCCATGTGGGTCCTATCAAGTAGGTGTTCTTTTAAGAATCCTCATGTGTTCTCTCTTTAAAATGTTACTGACACACTGTGTCAGTATCTAGTAACTGTGTTTTTTTTTTTAAGCTATAATGACAAGTTTTGTATTGGTATTATGAGGCTAAAATTAGTTAAAGGAACAAAAAGTTACTATTCAGGGATACAAAAAGAATTTTTGAAGAATTCAATATATATTTTCTGAAATCAAACTGTATTTAGAAATTAGACTAAGATCTACAAATCAAAAGGGGAAAAAATACCTATCCCCAAATTTGTGAAGTCAGAATTTCCTGAACTAGATTGTCAATCTTTCAGAATACTTTGTCCATTCGTCTTAAAATTCTCATATTTTTAATCTAACATATAAGGTAGCAAGTACCTCTATTCAATGAATGCATGAACCAACAATTATAATACAGTTCTAACAGTGTTATAACTGCATAATCTAATAAATCACCAAACTCACCTGTCAATCAAGACCAATTTATGAAATCTCTTCAAAGAAAATGCTCTGTGCTGGTGTGATGGCAAGTGCTTGTAATCCCAGCGGCTAGGGAGCACGAGGCAGGAGAATTGAAAGTTCAAAGCCAGCCTCAGCATCTTAATGAGGCATTAAACAAATTAGTAAGATCCTATTGCTAAATAAAATACAAATAAGGCTGGAGATGTGGCTCAGTGGTTGAGTGCTTCAGAGTTCAGGACCCGTGACCCCCTCCGGGCCATCCCCCCAAAATAGCTGTACCTCTGTGGTTTTAAATTTTTTTTGTTGTACATAACACAATGCCTTAATTTATTTATTTATATGGTGCTGAGGGATCAAACCCACCCAGTGCCTCATACATGCAAGGCAAGCCCTCTACCACGGAGCCACAACCCCAGCCTCTATCTTTGTGATTTTTCAGCCCTTTTTGCATTTATTGATATATGCATTCAATGCATTTATATATTAATTACTATAATGTATTACAAGTATTTGTTCCCTTTCTTCTCTAAGACATACCCTTCCCACTCTTGTACCCTAATCTCCAATAGAGAAAGGTCAGTCACAGTCTCCTTTAAAGTGCTAACACAATTGACAATAGGTGGCAATTCATAAGACCTACATAGATATAGAATAAATTAAAATTTTGAGTTTACACTTAAAGGAGACAGTGACTGTCCTTTCTCTATTGGAGATTAGGGTACAGGAGTGGGAAGGGTATGTATTGGAGAATACATATTATTATCAATAGTTGGCAAATCGTAAGACCTATATAGATACAGAATAAATTAAAATTTTGAGTTAACTTTCATGACTACTTTTTACTTTTAGTAACATCATCTTTAGAACACCCTGCACCACACTCCAATTATCTAAATAGAAAGCCATCATTCCCATGGATTTCTCTCATGACTAGAGTAACAACCAATATCTGGTCCATTTCCATTTTTGTTGGCACTGTAAGACAGGAAAAAAAACCAGACACACAGGTGGACTATATACTATACCAATCTAGTCTAAAGTAGTATTTTTAACTTTCAAACTTTATTTGAATATTTTTAGGGTCATACATTTCCTACAAACTATTCTGGTGATAGCATAAAACACCTCTGGTAGGAGCCAGAAACTCATGTCACCTGGCTCTTCTCAACCCCATAGGACATAATTTTGAAGTCTCACTGCTTGCAGCTGTGATGACTATCCTGATGAACAAAGTATCTTTTCTTCAGTGCCTTTCATTTTCTTAGGTAAAAATGTCATCAGAACATGCTGTTACTTTACCCAACAAAAATCACAAACCTTATTTGCTACACTATGGTTAAAAGCAGTGAGTTTGGTGTGGCACAAGAATTAATGATCCTACCTGCCTTAAAAGCAGCTGTACTCCTAGTAGATGTTACAAAATGTCATCTATTATGGGGGTGGGTGAGTACTTCTTTGGAAAATTTGCTTAAACCTGAAGGACAATAATGGATTCTGTTTAAGTAAGATGTTGTAAACCTAGTCACATCTATTCTCTTTTATAGCTCAAAGTTCTCCCCTGTATGCAATTCATACAAAGACAAAAATATAGAGACAAAGTATGCCCCATTGTGTAAGCAGGCAAACAATGAGTTTGAAATAGTATGGATTAAGAATATTTAGCATATTTAAAAGATTTAATCATTTTAATCTCTCTGACCAACACTACAGAACCACTGAAGTAGGCAAAACCCCATAGTTTAGGAGTCAATTGCTTAGGCCGAGTTCATTTACCATCATCATCTGTGCTTGTCCTTTAGTTCAGTAGTTAGGAAAGACAGTACATTTTCTATTATCATTTAAATGTTCCACAGCTGCATCATGGCAATCCAGCCAGGATCAATTAGGTCAAAGGTGCTAAAACATTAAACAGCTTGTGCCTCCAAATTTTCTCTCCCATCTATAATCTTCTAACTTTTGCTTAAGTACCCAGAGCTTTAAGTACCACATAGTTGTTTTTTGGTTATTTTGCCCATAATCTCTTATTATCTGTTGATGTGTTGGCTTAATAGATCACTACACCATATTGGAAGAGGAATTTTAAAGTCTTGCTTTGCATTTGCTGTTAGCTTCCCTGAAATATACTAAAATGGCAGCAATAAGAATTGCTTTCTTTAAATGTCTCAAGTTCTTGAAAATATTTACATATTTTTACATATTGCTCACACAGGGATATCTAGGTCTGAACAATAAATGTAAATGTTCAAGATGTCAACAAAGTCAAGCATCCTAAACTTAAAAATCTAAAACCTTTTGAGAACTAAGTGATTCTCAAAAAAATTCAGATTTTGAGCTGGGGTTGTGATTTAGTGGTACAGTGTTTGCTTGGCATATGTGTGGGAATGGGATTGATTCTCAGCACCACATATAAATAAAGATTAATTGACAACTAAGTATATTATTAAAAAAAAATTCAGATTTTGTAACATTTTGGATTTGGGGACTAAGGATGCTTAACCAGTAGTCTATGAAATACTCCAAAATCAGAAACACTTCTGGTACAAAGCATTTCAGATAAGGGATACTCAAATAGTATATCCACAGGTTTTGGGAACTAACTGCCACATCCACACTTTGGCTCTGCCTCTTATTGTTATCACCATGAGCAAGTTCAACTTTTCTCAATTATATAATACTGAGAACAGTTTTTATCTCACTGTTATTATGAATAAATATGAAAATATATACAAATGAAGTGTTTGATCAATTGTAGTTGTACAAAATAAATGTCCCCATTTCCCTTAATGTCTTCCCTCTAATTAAAGAACAACATTACTCACAAAAATTTAATATATTTGAGAATCTTCATAGTGAGAATATTTACAAGACAAAAACCAGGAAAGTACACAAGCAGAAAATTGTACCACAGGAAAGGAAAATCAGTACATAATGGCAAAATATTCAACCCCATGTTATTGTTAAAATGCTAGCTAAAATAGCAATCAGGTACCATTTTATAATTGCTTAATCAGAAATATTAAAATAAATAATACTGACTAATTTTGCTGGTATACTTTTTGGTGATAGTGGGAATGGATACTGCTATTTTGGTCAACAGATTAGAATACTTTTGTGAAAGGAAACAAACTCTAGGTCTGTTACCTGTGATACTGGACCTTCTGTAACTCAGTATTTATAGCTTTATCTCCTTTCCCTTCCACAGTAGACAGAACTCTCTCTAGATCAAATCCTTTCCAATCTGTCCCCAAATATCAATTATTTGGATATTATTAAAGCATCTGAGATATGTATAGAGAATGAAAAATGAGCAATGTTAAATCCGGGGTCAGGAAATATGAGCCTATTATCAGGGAAAGGATGATAATAACTAAAGAATTAAGGCTCAAGTATCAGGAAAGGATATGGCCCCAAATAATTCATCCACAATAAGATTAGATCACATCAAAATATGTAGGATTCATAGTAGAGACACTGTTTAGGCATTGTACAAAGACATAATAAAAAATATAGATAGTAGTCTTATAGTGTGTAATAACTTTCTTTTTCCAATTCTAAAGGAATTTAGCCTCACCTCTCTGAAATGGAAAGCAAAAGGCAACAAGAATTATGATAATCATCAAGCTCTTGAGTAATTTAGTAGGAGAGATAGATCTATTTATTCATAGTTATCAGACTCAAGAGAAAGATCAATTTGATTTAGTCCACTGGGTCTTAAACTCTCATTCACCAACAGGTCCTTGATTAGAATATTAAAGAGTACCAATAATCTCTGAAAATACATTGGGAGACTGCACATAAACCCACAGAAAGCACCATACAACGCACCTCTTTCCAAACTCCATTTAAATACTCATAAAGCTTAAAAAAAATCTACTATGATTGCAGAAACCAATTATTGTACATACAAAAACATGATATTTCAACATCATTAAAATGAGAAATCATTTCAAGATCTGTCTCCTATCCCAGGATCTGGCCTTGTGTCCATAAGAGACTATCCTCAAATAGCTTGGTGCATGCATAATAGCTTTGTGTTCCTTTTGTTGTTCAGCTACTTGCTTTACAATTTTTCCTTACCTAAATGATTTTTATCAGCAATAGAAAATACACTAATACTGCTTTAGTAATTAAACTAATTAAAAGCTGACTGTCAGCTATATTTATCCTGTAATTTAACTTCATCTTTTTCTTTATATTTTTGCTTTTACATATAGTATTTACTACCAACTAGGTACTCTCAGGCTCCCTAATACAAACATATTAAAAAAACTTGCACTAAGAACAAGCATTTGTTGATAGATATAAAATCACAACCACACTAATTGGACCAAAGTTATGTTAATTGTGAAAAAGAGAAATCTGCTCATTTATAAGTGATAATAAAAAGGAAGAAAAAATATGAGTTAAGTAACAAAATAACATTATATAAACAAATTATATCCCAAGTTCTTAAAAGATTATGTTTGAAAAAACAGGTCAAGGTGCAGGTTTGCATTTTAAACTTCCATCATATGCTCATTTGGGTCCTTTTGCTTTCGATTTTGTTTCCTTGGGAATCCTTCCATTTTGACTTTGAGTAAATCTGGCTACTGTAGAAACACCATCCACAAACTTGGTTTTGAAAAGAACATTTGCATTGTTGAACATACCTTCTTTTAGGGACACTACAATGAACTTAAGGGAAAAAGAAAAAAAAAGCCAGCATTAAAAAATATTCCTGAAAGAGTTCATCCCAATACTTGACTCCAAGAAAATGCATGCTCTTACATGCCAAGAAAAAAATATTGATATTAGACTAGTTTCCACATTTGATTTTAGAAGTCTCAATGTTATCCTGAGTACTTCGCTGCTCAACTTTACTACTTCCTGATGGTTGACAGCTTGTTGCTGCTTTTGTTCTGCTCCTAGATCTAACTGCCTTAGTAAAATTTTATTATATATACTTTAATAATAACAAGGCTACAAGTTTCCACAGCCCCATCTCTAACCCAAATGTAAACTGTATATAATTAAGAAAAGACACCAGTTTTATGTCCCAAAAATGCCACCATAAATAATCTATGACAAACAATGATAAATGAAGCCCCCAGAGTTGTACAATGCATAATTTATGCAACTGTATTTGGCAGACACACTTCCTATAGCAATAATACAATAAAAATAAACTATTCTTAGCTTCAAGGGACTTTTCTTCAGATTTCAGGCAGAAAAAAACAAAGTTACCCCACTGAATACCACACAATTTTCTGATTTTCCTGTTAAGGGTATACTAAGAGTTCTGTTCAGATTGTGTATCCTCTGTCAGCTAGAAACAGATAATAATTACATCAAGAATCAATTCTAAATTCCTTTATGCTACAATCAACAATTTTAATGTCTGGTTCTTTCTTTACAGGGACCCCAAAACTTTTTTCCTTCCATGACCATTGAACTCAAGCTTATTTAAACAGACATATAATACTTCAGTATCCTTCAAACTTAAACATCTCACTAACATTGGATACTTATTAAAGAATTTAGAAAACCAAATACTCAAACTATTATTGAGACTTTTTTTTTCCCTGATTGTTACCTGAGAATGTGTGAAATGAGTACGGAGCATCTGTCCAATATTCTGGGTATGAGAAAGATCCAAGGCTGCATCTACCTCATCCAAGATATAAATTGGAGCGGGTTTGAAGAGGAGCATAGACAATATTAATGATAAAGCCACTAAAGACCTAAGAGAAGATTGGCAGAAGAAAAGACAAACATTTGACCACTTTTTAGCAAAAAAGAAAGAAATCTGCAATCTAGTAATAGTAATATAGATTTATCTGAAAAGTCATACAAAAAAATCTTTAAGATTCAAATGCAACATTTTTTATTTCTTTTTTAAATTTTTTTCACTCAAATTCGTTACATATGACAGAATGCATTACAATTCATATTACACATACAGAGCACAATTTTTCATCTTTGATTGTATACAAAGTATATTCACACCATACGTGTCTTCATACATGTACTTAGGGTAATGATGTCCATCTCATTCCACCGTCTTTTTTACTCCCTTTCCCCCTTCCTTCCCCTCTCCTTTCCCCTGACTAGAGTTCCTCTAATCCTCCCATGCAGTTTCTATCAGTATGCTGATCTTCTGAGTCACTGTTAAGTTCAGAGAAACTTCCTTCAATTCCACATTTCATCTTTTCCCCAATATCTTCATTACTTTATGTAGACAGAAGGCACCATCTAATATCACTTTCCTTTTGCCCAAGAACTTCTGATAAGCATTAGCATAGTTTGCTGTACCAAATTATTTCAGCTTTTGTCTGAAAAAGTATTTAAATTGTCTTCAGTGTGAAGAATTTTTCTTTTATAATAATTATATAGGTTGGCATTTTCTTTCAGCACTTCATAGATGTTCTAAATTTCTGTTTTGCATAGTTTTAGAAATCTAAAATCATTGTATCCTTATCTTTATTATTCACAAATAATATGTCTTCTCCACTGGCTGCTTATAAATTTTTCTCCTAATCATGAGTTTTCAGCAACTTTATATATGCTTTGCTGTGCCACTGTGTGTATGGCTCTGTGTTCACAGATGTGTGGCTTTCAGAATTTATCACATATGGAAGCCTTGGGGCCTTAATTTCTTCATATATATCACACACACACAGGTTTCCGTCTTCATTTCTTTTTAAATTTCAGTTATATGTACATCAGGCATCTCTCCACAGGACACTGTTTTTTCCCTTTTGATTTGTTTATCTTTTTACAGTGCAAAGGATCAAATCTAGGGCCTTGCCTATGCCAGGCAAACACTATATTACTGAGTCATATCCTAGTCCTTTCTTTCAGTTTTTTAAAATTTCTTAGTTAGGTTGAATAAATTCTGTTGTTATGTCTTCAGGTTTGCTTATCTTTCTTTTATAGTGTCTAATCTGCTGTTAATCCCATGCAGTGAATTTTTCATTTCAGGTATGTTTGTATATACAGATATTTATCTTGATTCCTTTTAATAGCTTCCTTCTGTTTCTCAAGAACATAAGAAAAAAAATAATAATCTAACTTGTCTCATAGATACATACTTTCTGTCATTCCTGGGTCTGTTTCTACTGATGATTTTTCTCTAGGTTAGCATCACATTTCCTTGATTTTCAAGGAAACCTTGAGGTTGAATAGTGAGTTAATTTTATCGTCTTCCTATAAATGAGAACTGGACTTTGTTCTGACAAACAAATAACATGCAGATCCGATTGATCCTTTCAAGGTCGTTGTCAAGTTTTTTAGGGTCTGTCTATAGTGGCCTTCGTTTCAGGGACAGTCTAGACTTAATACTAAGGTGTATTCTCTTGGACTTCCCAAAATTCTAATTGATATCTCCTCAATTTAGTAAGAATACTGAGCTCTACTGGGTTCCCCTCCTTGCTTCTGATACCCAGAAACTGCCACCAAGGAGAAAGTCAGGGTAAGCACAAGGCTCAGTACTACAGCTTCTTCTTTCATATTTCATAGTCCTTAACTATTTATTCATTTTTCCCATGTTTGAAAAGTTGTTTTTCATATGTTATTTAGTTTTCTAGTTGCCTATTCTTTCTTCTCCTTTACTGCCTACTAATTTAATCAATCAGTCCAACCAAATTAATAATCTTATGTTAAGCTTCTTAAGTTCTCTATATAAAGGTAGTTAAGCAAATCAAAATTCAAATAAAATTGGAAGGTAATGAAATGAAGGATTACAATGAAATAAAGAGAATGGGCTATTATAATATTGTAAAGGGTTACTCACCTCTGACCACCACTAAGCTCAGTTAGGTTTTCTTTCCAGGTATTTCCTAAAGCAACCTTGAACTCGAGACCATCCAAAACAGTTTGTCCCTCTGGTGGTGCAAGCATAGCATTTGCACCAGGCAAAAGAGTAGAAAAAATAGACCCAAAGTCTTTGTTTACCTGGATTAAAAAAGTCATATTAAAACATCAGAATGCTTTCTAAGAAGGATTAATTACTTGTATATGTACATGATATTCATCAGGTCCATTTTGTTATATGTTATTTTAATTTAGAGGTTGGCTAACTATCTCACGTGACATCTGCCCATGTCCATTTATTTAGAAACTGTCTATGGTTGTTAGCACTATGGCAGAGACTGGCTGGCCCATAAAGACAGAAATATCTGGACCTGAACTAAAACAATTTACTAAGACATACCGTAACTTTCAGGGAGGAAATTATAGGCTACATTTCTACTTCTATTCCAAAGTTTTCATGCTTTTATAGAACACATTACAAGAATCCTCAAGAAAAACACAATTATTTCACATGGGGGAAAAACACAAAAGTTGGAGAAGCAAACACACAACAAAAAAATATTCCCTTGTAAATTTTTCCTCCTGTTGATTAATAGGGTAAGATGGGTCAAGGGTCACCAACTAAATACCTATGTAAAGCAAGATGAGGTCTTGGAGAAAAGAAGAAATAAAATTGAAGGACCAGATCAGTTGAAGATGTTAAAGGATTCTTTTCTATATCCCTCATCTCATAGTCAAAAAGGATAGGTGTGATGGGCCAGGAATAGCACTATATTCCAAAAGAAAAAACAGATGAGAAAACTACTTGGTATTCCCTTATCTTGCTACAGTAAGATACTATATACAGGAATTTAGAGACAGAATTCTAGTTTGTAACAGGAAAATTTTGTGCATACATACCTAATCAATGATTTGGGAATTTGGCCACCTGTCTTCAAAGACGTGATTTAATAACTGTTAAAGCAAATTTGAGGGTATACATACATACAAACCCATATTCCCCTCCTGCAAAAATAAATCTTCAGATTTTGACAGTCATGTTCTCTAGGGAGATCTCCAAATTCAACTATATGTACACAAAATTGAAATGTAAATATAATTAGGAATCTCTTGGTGACAAGCAGCACTTCTGAATACAGCCTTAACTAAGGAACAACATTTAAAGAGCAACTGCTCATCTAAGTAACATCCTACACAGTAGAAGTTGATAGTAGAAAGAGGCCACTTGTGAAACAGGCAGCTGCCCTTACCAATCCTGCAAACCAGTCAGATTACCCAACATCCTTCAGTCCCAGGAAAAAGATGCACAGGTTGCCACCCAGATTCCCTATAAAGTCAGCCATGCAGCCAACGGACACTGAAGGGTCCCCCATCTGGACCCACCAGTATGAGCTACTGAAAAGTGTCCTATTTGCTGTTGGGCATACTGTACTTCACCAACCTATGCCCACCTCATTGATCCTCAGAAAATGACAGGTGCCACATCTCTGATGCTGTACCAGCTGTGCCTTGACTAAAACTGCCCACCAGAGCAACCCTAAACATCCTGCAGAAACTGATGCTTATACCTACGGCAGGACACACTGTGCCCAGTCACCAGAAAAATCTATCTTACCTAGATGGGTTGCATCCCAGTAGTGAATGCAATCCCACAACTCCTGTAGCTTAGGTTACTGGACACCGACAGACAACACTTACACTGACTTCAACTGAAGAAAGTACACAAACAACAGACCAAGACACTCATGTGAAACCAAATTCAATACACCCTATCCTACTGACTTCCTAGAAACATTGCTAGGATAAAGTCTGACACTGTGAAATCTGCCCAATAAACTGGTATAGGCAATTAATTGATCCACCAGATGCACAAATATCAATGTACAGACACAGAAAGCATAAGAAAGCATAAGCTAGCATGATGGCCCCAAAGGAACATAATAACTGTCCAGCAATGGATCCAAAAGAAAAGGAAATCCAAGAACTAGTTGAAAAAGGCTTCAAAATGATTTTTAAGAAAATTTAATGAGATACTACAGAATACAGACAATACAACAAAATTAGGAAGATAATTCATTAAACAAATAGAAAATTTCAGTAAAAAGATCATAAAAGAAGCATAAAATAAACCTTGGAGAACTCAATAAATACAACATGTAGTTTAGAGTATAAAAAGCAGGCTAGACCAAGCAGAAAAAAAAATTTCTGAGCTTAAAGATAGGTCTCGTCAAAGAACCTAGTAAGACAAAAAAGAAGAAACTTTATGAGATTTATAGGACACCATCAAGTGAGCTACCATTCACCGTATAGGTGTTCCCATAGGAAAAAAGAAAGGAAAAGACACTGAAAACCTGCTTAACAGAATAGCTGCTGAAACATTCCAAGACAGGGACATCCAAAACCAGTAAGCTCAAAGGACTACTAATAGATTTCACCAGAATAGGTCCTCTTAAAAGCATAAGATAAAGAGAGAACTCTAAAACCAGTAAGAGGAAAAAATCAAGTCATTGAATGAAGAGCAGATTTCTCTGTTGAAAAAAAAAAAAAAAAAAAAAAAAACCTTATACACCTGAAGAGAATGAGATGATTTATTCAAAGTCCTGAAAGAAAAATTTGTCAACCAAGGACATTATACCCAACAAAGCTACTCAACAGAAATGAAGGTTATAATAGAAATAATACTTTTCGAGACAAAACAGAGGAAATTCATCACCAAATCAGACCTACAAGAAATGCTTTAGAGTTCAAAACTGGAAGTGAAAGAATGGGAAGTACAATCATGAAAACACAAAATTTTAAAACTTAACAGAGTAGATAATGTGATTAAAAAAACAAAAACAAAAATCTTACCAAACAGAAAACCACCGAACCACAAAGATGAACAATAAATTAACAGAGGATATACAAATGAACATAAAAATATTAACAGGAGTATAATGTCATTTATCAATAATACCTTGAATTTTTAAATGAATTTCCCAATTAAAATACTGACTGGCTGATGGATTAAAAAACAAAAACAAAACTAGACCCAATAATATGATGCCTTGAAGAAACTTACTTCACCAGTAAAGACACACAGATTGAAAATAGAGGGAAGGAAAAGGATATACCATACAAATCAAAACAAAAAGTAAGTGGGAATAGGTATACTTCTAACAGAAAACATAGACTTCAAATCAAAAACTGTAAAGAGAGACAAGGTTACTATATAATGACAAGGGAATCAATTTCACATGAGGAAATAACAATTAAATATACAAGCACTCCACACTGGAGCACCCAATTATATAAGGCAACACTTATTGATTGGATCTAAAACAGAGACTAATATAATAATAGATGGGGACTTCCACACTGTACTTTCATCAATGTACCAATCATCCAGACCAAAAAAAAAAAAAAAAAAAAATCAACAAAGAAACATCAGAGTTAAATCATACCAGAGACTGATTGAACCTAACAGAGAGTTATAGAAATTTCATCCAATAACTGCAGAAAACATATTCTTTTCATCATTATAAAGAACATTCTCCAGGACAGACCATATGTTAGGTCACAAAACAAGTCTTAGCGTGCTGTGATTTTTGGATTTGTTATCTTCTCTAACCATATACAATAAAACTAGAAATCAATGACTGAGGAAACTTTAGAAATAGTACAAATACAAATGAAAGAATTTCATGAATGATTAATGGGTCAATGAAGAAATTAAAGGAATACACCCCCAAAAAAATTCTTAAGAAAACTGAAAAATATAAACACATACCAATAACTAAAAGCAGTATTCAGAAGGAAGTTTACACAGGAAGTACCTACATCAAAAACAAACAAATACAAATTCCAACAACATAATGATGTGCTGTAAGGAACCAGAAATGCAAGAACAAACAAAACCCCAAATTAGTATAGGAAAGAAATAACAAAAATGGCAGCTTCTAAAAATAAAAAAGAAACTAAAAAACAAAAAAAACCAAAAAAAAAACCCAAAAATCAATAAACAAAATTGATAAACTTTTAGGTAGAAATCAACCAAGGTATGTATTGATGAATAAATGGAATATTAATTCAGCCATTAAAAAGGAATAAAATCCTGTCATCTAAGGAATAGGAGGACATATGTTAAGTGAAATGAAATAGGCCCAGAAAGACAAATATAGTTCTGGCTTTTATATGAAAGCTAAATCTGATCTCAGAGAAGGAAAGACTAGAATAGTGGTTACTAGAAACCTAGAAGGATATGGGTAAGGAGGGATGAAGAGAAGATTGTTAATGGGTATAAGGAGTACAGCAGGATGGAATTAATTCTAACATTCTATATACAGCAGGATAACTATGATTGACAGCAGTTATTTTAAAATTGCTAGTTTATAGGATTTTGAATGTTCCAACAAAAAGAAATATTAAATGTCAGAGGTAATGGATATGTCAATTACCTGGATCTGATCACTACATATTGTAATTATGTCAACTGAAAATATATTTTTAAAAAAACTGCTATGGAAACGTTTAAGAACTAATATTTGACTTGTTAAGTCTGAACAAGAGAAGCTGAAGTTGGTAGAATTGGAAACATCCTTGGAAAATTTCTGGTTTCAATAAGTAGAGCTGGGGCTGGGGATGTGGCTCAAGCGGTAGCGCGCTCGCCTGGCATGCCTGCGGCCCGGGTTCGATCCTCAGCACCACATGCCAAAAAAGATGTTGTGTCCGCCGAGAACTAAAAAATAAATATTAAAAATTCTCTCTCTCTCTCTCTCTCTCTCTCCTCTCTCACTCTCTTTAAAAAAAAAAAATAAGTAGAGCTTCGACCATGTGAAATAGATATTGACTATTTCTAGTTTCAAGCAGAAGCTGAGTGGAGTACAACAGAAATTGAATAGCATCCAAGGTTTCCTCCATGTGTTAAAAGCCTACAGACTCCTAAGAAGTAAAGAAAATGAATAGAATCTCCTTCAAAAGTAATACTGTCCTGGTAAATGAAGATAATAGTAAGAAATAGAGAAAGCTAGAAAATCAGGATTTAATACAGCTTAAGAACCATAGTACACGACTTGATGGAGTGACAAAAACAGTCAAGTTCAAAAAGATAAAATGCATTTAAAGTCTATTAAGTTTAAATTAAGGTGTAAGCATAGGCCTCATTTAAACACAATTAGTCATATCAAATTCCTCTTAGAATATATACCCAGTGATGACCCTTGACTCATACAGAATGAAAGAAAACATTTTAGGGCTCAAATACCTTTTGCCAAGCAATATTTAGAGCTTGGTTTTTCTTTTGGTCAAGGTCTTCTATAGTTGCAAGGATTTTGGATTTGTCATTTTCTACAATTCTCTTCTTCTTCATCAAGTCATTATACTGTGAGATTAAAAAGCATAATTTTTAAGCATATTTGGTAAATACAAAGTTTCCTCCATATTCTGAAATTCACTCAGGAATAAGAGGTTTCATTATTTTAAATATAATACATACAATCCTATTTACCAAAAGGTACAATGTACTAAGAATTATAATGCAAACCAAATTATGAGTAAAGTAAATATATCACCCAAATGTTTATAGTAAAATTCAATTATTAGAAGTGAGAATTTTTAGGAATATTTCTCAAAATATTTTAACCATTATTATTATATTATCTTCCTAGCAATCAAAGCAAAAAGGAAAATGTGTCATATGTAAACTCAAGTAAATGTTCTGAATAAAAAGGAAAAGTCTTAGAAATAACATAAGTAAAATTTTAATTCTTCACAATAATAGAATTTGGCTATTATTTATCTCTGATTTTAAAGCATCAGACTCTTCCCCAGAGTCTAGCAATATGTTTATTTATTTATTTTTTTCAGCTTCTTGAACATGATAAACTTATTCTCTTCATTGTTTTTGTTTTTTTTCCTAGAATGCTCTTTCCTGTATCTACATTATGGGTGCCTTGACTTGTAATTCAAACATCATCTCTTCCTTTGAGGGAGGCTGCAGTGGAATAGTTATATCATGAACAGCCTTAAAACATTCTAAAATGCTTCCTAACTCATTTTTCCTCTAAGCTGCACATTTCAAGGAAACTCCATATTCTCTGTTAGTAACTCCAGCCAGTCTTGTTCTTTCTCACTGTCCCAGTCCTTACCGGCCAACCTCCTCTTTGTATTTTTGTATCTTTTTTTTTTTTTTTTTTTTTTTGCATATGTCCATGTAATTTCTTACATGAACAGACCAAAAAACCACAAGAAAAAAAAAAAAAGCCATCTGCTGATCAACAAGAGAGTCTTCATCTCTGATAAGGAGAAAAGACCTGATGAATTCTTACAAAAAAAAAAAAAAGGCCTAGGTATAATTGTTCTCAAAAAGTATGTAAATTCTACAATAGTGTGCAGCTCATATTTAGATAAAATATTTCCTTCCACAAATATGCCACACTTTTAAAGCTATAATGTAAAAAAATGAAAACCAGCATTTTATAGAGAAGATCACAGCACCTGCACTATCATCCTGTTTGGTATGTAAAATAACAGATTGCTTGTATACAGAAATGTCACTAATATATTTTTTTAAAGACATATAACAAAATTTCTTAGGAGTAACCATCTCATACACACTATCACTTCTGCAGATCTCTCAATTTACTTTAATATACAATTTAAACAGAATTTTGTAGAATTAAGGAAAGTATGAGACATTAACACAAAATTTCTAAGATTGCCTCTTCCTACAGTGACCCAAAGAGTGGGGACTGTGGTTCCCACAGGGTTTTTCTCGTGGCAAGACTTTCCAAGTTCATTACTAGGAGACATTAAATTTCCTTTCTAGAGTTTTATCAGGAGTAGGAGAAATGGATAACTATTAAGTAATCAAGAGCATTACGACCTAGAAGATGCTGCTCGATTTAGAGAGTAGTAAAATAGTGGTTATGCCAGAACTAAGGAATTAATGGGATCTGTAAGTGTTTTTTACTTACATGTTTACAGCAAAGAGCAAAAAACAATGGAAATATCATGCAAGGTATAGCAGAACAGAAAAACAACTGGTAAAAAAATAAAGTCATCAGAAAAGAACAAAAGGGGGAAAAAGGGAAATAGAAAACAAAGTACCTAGGGCATTAAGCAAAAGTTGGATGAAATAACTTCATAGAGGTCATACAGAGCCATCAATGCTACTTCATTCTAATATGCTCAGATATCCATAGGAAATTGACTTACTCGCTCTTCAGCTTCTGTCAGTACATTCAAAGCTCTCATATTGACATTTCTTCCTAGTTTTTCCTTCATTTCTTGCAACTTCTGAAGTCTCTGACCAGCTTCTTTGGGGTTATTAGTTTTGAAATCATAGGCACTAGTAGGTTGGCCAAAGAGGTGTTTCTCTGCATTAATCCAGTCATAATCTTTCAACATTTTGGATACCTAGCCACATATGAAAACAGAAAGATCTATGATTGTTTAAAAAACATTTATAAACCAGTTTCATAAATATTTACTAACTTAAAATCAAATATTCGGGAGAAAAAAATACAATAATCATCTGAAAAATTGAGGTTCACCATTGACAGAAATAAGAATGAATATCTTTACCTAGAGCACAGGGTCAAGAAACAACAGATCTTATAGAAAGAGATCTTCCTATTACTTTAGCATTAGAAGAGGAGTCAACTCACAGAAATTTTTACAAGGTACAGATTAAGTATCACTTATCCAAAATGCTTAAGACCAGAAGTGCTTTTGAGTTTTTAAAAATAATTTGGAATATTTTTATATATACACAATGAGATATTTTGGGGAAGGAACCCCAGTCTTTAAAAAAAAAAATTCATTTATGTTCCATACATACCTTATATAATCCGAAAGTTAATTTTATGTATTTTTAATGTGCCTTTGTTTTGACTATGACATATTACATAAGATGTGGAATAATGTCAGATTTTGGATTTTGAAGCAATTAAGATTTTTGGATTAAGATCCTTAAAGTACATACACAGAATATCTCCATTAAAACAAAAGGTAAGTTAGATCAGGATCCTTTAGAGAGACTCTTTCAGATTTTACCAAACTGAATCTATTGCTTCAAAAAACAACTTGTGATGAGCTAAAATTCCTGCAAAATGCTTAAGTCACAGGTTTAGTAAAATCATGGAAGACTAATTCTGACTATGTAATAATTTTATCAAGATTAAAGTCTGAGGAAAAAAAAAAAAAGCCCTAATGTTGACTCTCTATTATTCCTGCTAGCTTCAGTATAATACTTCACAGTATTAATACCTCTTCATATAATACAATGAAAACATTTTCAAATTATAGTTATTAAAGGCTTTCTTCTATAAGAATTAAGATTCATGCTAAATGATAGAATCTAATCCTTATCAACTTGTCAACCATCACTAATTTCATGGGTATATGCTTATCCTTAGGCCCTAAAGCAAAATTATCATTTACAAAAGTCTATCATCTGTGCTGACTTTTAAGTCCTGTGAAAGTATTCCATAGGTGTTACTCATTCTTATATCTTCAGTGCCCAGTATAGTAGCTGTTATTAACAGGCATGCCTAAATGTTTTTCAAAGAAAATATGTTTCAAAGATTTTAGCAGCTCCACTGGCAAATACCTCCTTTTATCCCCTAAATAGCAAAACAGAAACAAAACAACAACCAAAACAAACAAAAAAAACCCAGCAATCACAAATACTAACATTTTCAATTACCAAAAACAATTAGTAGTAATACTGGTATTGGTAATATCTCAGTGATTTCAATACCACTAACTATTATGCTAAAAAGAAATCAACAGTAATGAAGTGGAAGATTATGATTTTTTTTAAGCCAAGAAGTGAACTTATATGGGCATCTATAATTCTTTCAGAAGGTGGAAAGACTATTTTGTATGTTCTTGATGATTCTTTTGAAGTTAAAGTTTTTGTACTTTCAGGATGCTTAAAAAGATCCCACGTGTGAAAAAAGCAGCAGGGTATTATACACTCATAGGAAAATATAATGGATGAATAGTTAAGACCATATGGATGTAGCCTTTCAACTAAACAAATTTCTGCAAAATTTTGTTTTCTTCTTTAAGGTACTGTAACACAGAAAGAAAGTTTTAAAAGTGACCAAAAACCTGTGGAATAATCTCAAAATAACTGTTTTTGTAAAACATCAGATTTTTTAATAAAACTGAAAAAAAACTGATCCTTTTATAAGACCATGTGAAAGGCAATTAATTCTTTTAACAATGCCTATATATGTGTCCGTGTGTGTGTATATATACATACATACATATATATACATATATACATACTTATTTCACTGAATTTTTTTAAGTTGAATTTGAAATAAAGTTAATGAAATATTTATCATTCCAGTACATTAATAGTTAGTTCTATCAATATTTAGGGATAAAAGCAGTTATTCACATGGGAAACCATTAAACATTAAATAAATACATCTTACTGATGGGAACTAATATCTGAAAATAAATTTAAAAATAAAACATCTGTGACATTTGTTGAAAGTAAGTACTGTTGAGAAGCAGTTAAAATAGTGTGTGCTCAAATTATGTTAGGCTATTGTTCTGCCTTTTATATAAAGGTTTTCACTGAGCAGTGTACTAGAATTTTTTCAATGACCCAGAAACAAAAACTTGATTATTAATGATAAAAATAAACACAAACATGCCTTTGCTGCAGCATCTTCTGCTTCCCTTTTATGTTTGCTGATATTATGGTCTAATTCCTTAATTTTAAGGTGAGAATCATTGTTTTGCTCCTTATGTTTTGCCACCTCTGCATATTTAGCTTTAATTACATGGTCTTGAGCTGTTATCACCTCTTTTTGCTTGGTCAACTCTTCTTGAGCTTTATTTACTGACTCCTAAAAGAAAGAAAAAATGTAAATGTTTTTATTTTACTAAAAGCTTGTCTGACAGACTTCTAGCAAGAAGTCAATGTGATTACAATCAGATGGTCACCTAATATTCTACATTTTATATCCCCATTAAGATGATAATGAATTGACACACAGGACAAAGGGATGATTACCACTGGAAGTAAAACAGGCTGGGGAACAATGTTCATACAGAAAATAATAGTTTTTGATGAATATAGTGTAGATGGAATTAATTGGGTAGAAGGAGGGACTACTGGAAGCTGACCTGTGAGGTCTCTCAAAAAAGTAATATTCTGGGTAGTTAACAAGAAGATAATGTAACAGACTCCCAGATGACAGGAAGGGCAAAGATCAGAGAAAAGAGAGGGAGGCTGGGTCTTGCTCCTTCTCTATTCTGTAATATAAAGCATCTGGATCTTACCAAAGGTAACAGAAAGTCACAGCATTTGATTCTAACGCAGGGGTCAAAACAGAGAAATGGAAGAGAAAGCAAAGCTGCTTTGGAAGGAAGAGACCTATGGCACAAAGAAAAAAATTTTTTTTTTATACTATTTATTGAACTCAGGAGCATTTTACCACTGAGCCACATCCCCAGCCCTTTTTTTTTTGTATTTTATTTAGAGACAAAGGGTCTCACTGAGTTGTGAGGCTGACTTTGAACTCAGGATCCTGCTGCTTCAGCATCCCAAGTCGATGGGATTATAGGCGTGGGCCACCCACACCCAGGGAAAAAATTTCTTGACCTGACTTTCACTACTATCATGCTTCCCAAAGTTGGGGCTGCTTAGCTTCTGAAATGCTAACTGTCCTTGGGATTTACTGTACCAATATTCACAAACACCTTTGCTTCCTCCTAGATCTTGAATATCCTTTTGGGTAAAGATATAATTCCAAAATCACACAAATGTGTATTTGAAACAACAAGAAAACAAAACACAACACCAACAGCAGAAAACTCCTAGTTCAATTTATATTTAGGTTGGAGGAAAAACAAAGGGCAAAAACAAATAAATAGAACGAACTGCCAAAAAACTCTAAGGAAGAACAGACCTCCTTAAAGTAGTTTACAAACACCAGTAAAAGTTCAGGTATTTTTTAGGCATACTTATCAGAAAACCAGATAATTTTAAGCAACAAAAAATGCTCCATGTCAGGCTCTTAAATGGTCCCAGTATGATTTAATTTCCTGCCTAAATTGTACCATTAGAGGTCTTTCACAGGAAGGCAAATTCTGGCATTCACCTTAAAACCTCAAAAGATATTTTAGCCGGCTGGGGTTGTGGTTCAGAGGTAGAGCACTTGCCTACCATGCATGAGGCACTGGGTTCGATCCTCAGCACCACATAAAAATAAAGATATTGTGTTTATCTATAACTAAAAAAAAGTAAATAAAAAAAAGATATTTTAGCTTTTTAAAAACATTTCAAGAACAAAAAAAGGAAGTGAATAAAACTCTGCTAACTAAAAGAAATAAAGACAAAGGGTTATTAACTAAAACTACACTTGACAAAAACATGTTTACAAAGATTATCTTTTATCTGGAGTGTAAAGAATATACAGCAGATTTGACTGCCAATCTTTTTTACAATGGCAGAAAAATATGAAGGAAATCTATCACTTAAGACTGAACAGAAATAAAGTTTCAGTCTTGTTTATCTCAATATGATTAATTAGTAGGTAGGTAGTTTTTGTTTTTTTAGCTTCCGACAAGTGTGATTATTTACTCCTATCAGCAAAAGGAAATAATTTATAATGCAGAACCTGAATGAACAACCTTTAAAAACTAAGTGAGAACATTTTATAGTTTTCTGTTAAAAAGAAACAAATACCCTCTTAATGGAATTATGTTCACATTTTGATTTTGGTTTTTAGATTAAGAAAGGAGGGGATTATTTTCACATTTCTCTTTGAAAACTAATACATCCTTTTTAAAAATTCTACAACATGATGCTGATGAAATGTTAGCAGAAAATATGGAGGGACAGAATGAGATAAAAAAATAAAATCAAAAAGTTTACTTTGAAAGCAAAAAAGAAAACTGAATAGAAATGGAAAAACATTAATCACTAACAAAACAAAGTGAGATGAATTGTGATTTTATAATCAAAAAGTGTAGTTAAAATTGTTATTCTATTGTTCTATTTATGCAATAAATGTGTTAAAAACAAAAAAGACATTGAATGTAGCCAAGACTAAAACCAAGAGGAAAATGCATTTTCCAAAACAATCATCTCAAGGGGAAAAACGTAAAAAATATAGAAGCATCTGACAAAAGGGAAAGTGTTTGTAAATGAACCAAAGTCCCCTGTTGACTGCCATGTACATTTAGTTCACATGAAACTCAAATGAGATATACTACTTATAAAAAATAATATCTATAGCTGATGAAAGAAACCTTGATAATGAAAGTGGTATTACAAAAAGGAAAGTACAAACGGAAATCAACAGAATTAAATATTCCACAAAAAGTGATAGAGCATATTCATTATTCATGAAGGGCAGTCTCTAATACAGACTGTTGTAATACTGACTTCCAGGTAACAGTATGTCTTTATAACATTTGAAATCCTCTCAACTCAAAATCTACCCTTCATTATCCTGCTTCTGAGAATGGAACATTTCTCCCTTCCCATCTGCAACCATACTAAGCCTCATCAGTAAATGTTACCATAAGGACAGTGTAGGAAGAAGGGACTCTGTGCTGGTTCCAGCATGCTTTTAACAAAAGCAGTTGCGTCTGGCCTCATAGCACGAGGCTTCACAAGTCTCCAGGATGGACACCATCTTGTGGCCAGTGTTCTAGAAACCCATTTCCAAGTAGGTACCTCATACATGCAGCACTTCACTGTGGACAGCTTCTGCTGACATCTCAGAAAACATCACCACAAGTGGGCCACAGCTATGCCTTCTGCAACTAGATCTGGTCCACAGCCCTCTGAGTGGAATGGGGCTCTTTATCAAATATGTTCCTCAGCCCTAGGGGCTATTTCCTCTTTTTGTTGTTTCTTCATTTTTTAAGAATTCTCTTAACACCTTAGTGATCAATTTCCACCATCCCAAACTTCTACTACAGTTAATAAGTTTTTTCTTTAAACTCTGCTTGTCCAAACTAGTGTGTATTTTGTATTCGGAGTAGACTGAGACTTGAACAATTATTGATGTTATTTCAGGGTTCTTTCTGGATCTATAATCGCCATTTTTTGCCGTATGCTCAAACCGTGACAAGAGTGAAAAGACAGAAAAACTAACGTGTATCTCAGTTTCTCCAATTTGATAAATCTTACCTTATTTTTAGCTACCTCAGCTGCCATTAATTCAATTTGACCTTCATAGGATTTGATAGCTTCATTTACAGCTTCAAGCTGTTGTTTACAGGATGCATGCTCTCTCTTGAGCTCTTCCAGCTCCAAAGTGATAGCTTCAACTTCCTAAACAAACACAATATATAGGTATTCACACAAGTAATTAACTGTTGACAAATAAATATAGGGCTAAAAATTAACAGTAGTCTCATTGTCAATTAACCCACAGCTTAGTTATCAACGACTCAACTACCAAAAGCACATGTTAAATTGCCTCCCCAGAAAAAGGGGAAAATGGAAGTATAATTTCATGTTTAAAAGATGAGGAACAAATTATAATTTTTATTTAAATTATAAATCCCTAATTTTTATGAATTTAAATAACTGTATTGATTCCTTTGTCTTTTTATTCATATAAGGAAAATAATACAAAATTCTACTTAACAGATGAATTAGTTTTTTTTAAACAAAATTATCTTAATTTTCTTTTTACCATTATAAACTTTCAATTCACTAGAAAATACTTTGTGCTGCTATTTAATAACAGAATCTTAAGTTAGGTTAAGAAAAATTGAAAGGTAGAGATGGATGGAAATGATAGGAAAGATTTAGTATTAGGAGACAAAAAGAGAGGTTCAAATTCCAGCTCTGATACTAATTCAAAAACTGTGAAGTACCACAAGTCTACAATTCAATGTAAACGCAGCACACTTTGTTTTCATTCATGTAATTACTTATGAAACAGAAACATCAACTTGCTGAATCTCTGATATGATACAGCTCCACTGTATCATAAACTCCTGAAAGAAGCAATTACTAAGAGGCTACTTTGTTCTTTACCTAAAATTTGTAAGTTAATGCACCCCAAACTCACATGAGACACTCAATTACAGGGTTTTCTTTGGCTTACAAATTCCTAAATAACACAACTCACTTTTAGATTTTGGGATCAATATTAATGAATAATGTCAATCCATGATGTTCTACCATTTTCTGCTTTATGTTGACTTTAAAAGATTGGTTCCATTTCAAGAAAGCTTACCTGTTGTTTTTCTTTCATTTTCTTACTAGATGCATCTGCCTTTGTTTTTGCACAATTCAGTTTTTTCTGAGCATCTTTTAGTTCTCTCTCTCTTTCAGCTTCTGCATTTTTCATTTTATTCTCCAACACTTCATATTTTTCTTCTGCTTTTTTTTGAATTTCTTTGGTGTTTTTTAAGGTCTCCTCACTTTCCTCTGGATCATAAAGTAGTTAAATTAACAATTATTGACAGACTTATAAATTCAACTTTTAATATAATAAATGGCCTGAAAAATGAGAAGCTAGAGTTTAAAAAAATTAACTATTATAACCATATTCTAAAGATTGTATAGTGAAACAAATACTATAAGAGCCATATTTCAATTATCTAAAGATCTATGAAATTATTTCTAATCAGTAACATCAACTTTACCTACAACTTACCTACTTTTAAGTTTTTGAGTAACTTACCAAAAAGATCACAATTCATATATACATACATATACACATGTGTATATGTGTACATTTACGTATCTATGCATACATATACATATAATTTACATATACAAACGTGTGTGTGTGTGTGTGTGTGTGTGTGTGTGTGTGTGTGTGTGTAGGGCCTCATACATGAAAAACACACATCCTAACACTAAGCTATGTCCTAGTCCCACAGTTCATATTTTTAATATACCTAATTCCTAAAACCAGAACTAATAGGACAGCCATGGTATTTTTCAGTGATTTTAAATGCCCACTTATACACATTCAAGGAACCTCTCATTAGAGAAACACTGTGAGAACATATCTAGGATAAAGTATGAAAAAAATATTAAAAAAATAAAAGAGCAAGATGGGCTTGGTGGCATATGCTTGTAATCCCATGGCTCAAGTGGCTGAGGCAGGAGGATTGTAAGTTCAAAGCCAGCCTCAGTAATTTAGCGAGGCCCTGAGCAACTCAATAAGGCCCTGTCTCAAAATAAAAATAAAAATAAAAACAGGTTAGAGTTGTGGCTCAGTGGTTAACTGCCCATGGGTTCAATCCCTGGTAACAAAAACAAGATAGAATGGAAATGTTAATGTAACAACTGAAACATATAAGTGTTAGGTCCTAGGTGCAAACGTGACTCTAGAAGCCATGTCGAAACAGTATTTTACACTACTTTTCATTGCAGAATAAAAATACTAATGGAGAAACAGGTGTGTGGATATTGTAGGAGGAATGACAAAAATAAATTTTCATATACAAATCTGATGAAAAGTGCAAGAAGGTTTGCACTTATTTAGGGGGATGGCCATAAATGAATACAATTAACATTAAAAACTTTTATATGACAAAAATACTATAAACAATGTTAAAAGATAATAAGCCAACAACATCTATAATGCACATAACTTACAAGAAACTGTAATTATGAGGAAAAAAAATACCTAACAGAAGAAAATGAAAAGAGTGAAACAGAAAATTCACAGGAGAAACCCAACAATGCAATAAACATACAATAAATATACAAAAATAGATCCCAAAATTAAATACTTATTAAAAAGCTGATGTGCTATCTCTTCCCAATCAGCAGACTAGAGAATTTTAAAAGTCTAGAAATGATCTGAAGAAATGAATACTTTCACATGCCACTGGTGGAAATGAACAGTGCTAAAAATGGACAGAATTCTGGTGACATATAATGAAGATGACCTAAGACCCTGAAGTTCCATATTGGATTTAATCTACAGAAATGCTCCTACATAAGCCAGGCATGGTGGTACACGCCTCTAATCCCAGAGGCCTGGGAGGCTGAGGCAGGAAGATCTTAAGTTCAAAGCCAGCCTCAGGAACAGTGAAGTGCTAAGCAATTCAGTGAGACCCTGTCTCTAAATAAAATACAAAAAAGGGCTGGGGATGTGGCTCAGTGGTCGAATGCCCCTGAGTTCAATCCTTGGTATGAAAAAAAAAAAAAAAAAATGCTCCCACATGTGTCTTAAATATAACTGAATCTTCAAAATGTAAAGTAAAGAATTTTAACATAAACATGTTAAGCTCAAAATATTTTGATATTACCAATTGTTCTTTTAAGGGCATCTAATTCTTCTTGTTGTTTGTGATATGAGCTTTGCTGAAGCTTGGTTTGTAACAAATCTGCCTCTTCTGTTTTCATCTCCCACTGTTGTTTTAGTTGGCGATACCTTAGAAAAAGAAGTTTGTAATAAATGTTTTTCCTGGTGTACAAGACATGCATTCAAAATCGGGTTCTCACCTAAAATAAACTCACATACATTATAAACAATATTAGATACAACTAGTTATCAAGAAAAGTTGATGACTTTCAAGATTTTGGGGCATCTACTCAAGTCTGATCTGGTCACTAAACTAGTTATAAAAATAGTCTTAATAATAATAAAAAAATAACTTCTGAATAAATAAGTTTTCTCACAAATAATCTCTCCTGCTGATTCATACCTAAAACTACCCACAAAATACTTACCACAAAAATAAGACAATTCCTAAAATTACATAAAGTTTCAAAAATATAGTTACCTACTTATTCCCATTTTTAAACAGTAATAATATTAATATTCCCCTTTTTGTAATGAGACAGTTTATGAAAACATGGAATACACCTTAGTCATCTGTAATGGACTTCCTTGTGCAAATCCTGTAATACTACCTTGGTTCTGATGGCTTAGTCATCTCTTTGGAAGATATTTGGCTATTTCAGTTGTAGTGAAATTTTAAGTTAATGAGTCACAAGATTACCGTGTCACTAGAAATTGATGAAGTTTGAGGGAAAAGGAAACAACTCATAAAATATTAACACTATCTTGAATATTTGTGATTGAAACTCTTGCTCACCAATAATTAAAGTAACTTCAAGACATGTAAAAAATGTGAGATGGACATTTGAAAAAAATGTACACTGATTTCCTAACACAATATGAAAGAATAGCTTTAGCTGATGCTTATAGTCTTATATTTTTCTAAATCTATTTTCTTTCAGTGCCACATTTGTCACAGAACAAATGATCTAATAAAACTAACTGAACAAAATTAACAGATCCAAGCCAAATGTAACTGAACTCATTGCCTTGAGAAAGATTCTGCATGGCACAGAAAAATTTTGTTGCATCATTCACACAGAAAAAGTTCGTTTACTCTCTTGTTAATTTTTGTTACTAAATGTAAAATGAAGAAGGCTTTACATGTTTGTGAGATCTGAAAGAGGCCGTTTTAATACTATCTGTATTTTGAAATGGCCAATTTGAATATGAAAATTTCTTTCATAATACAATATCTCAAGAGTCTTGGTATCATTTTAAGCTTTGATAACTTCAAAAATTAAATGCTATCAATGTACCCTTCCCCCAAATTGAACATATATTTAGATTTTTACATTTATTTAATACTGTGAATTCTGAATGTTTTTCCTATTTGTCTTCAGAGAGACTAAAAAAAATTACAATTAAACATTCAAACAATGCATTTTCTACATTTACAGTACTTCTGATGAAACTATAAAGTAAGTGAAGACGCTCCTGGATAACCACAGGACCTGTTCACAATTATTCTTCAGGTGTTTTACTCAATAGTCATGTTCATAGTGAGCTTTTCATGACCATCCAATCAAAATATCAGCACCTCTTTCCTTCTTAGATCTAACATATTTTACCAATTTATCTTATTTCCTCAACTATATGAAAACTAGATAAAGAGATATTTATCAGATTTACTGCTATGAAGAGTACATGGTACATATAGAAGGCATTCAACAAATATGTAATTGAGTGAAAATGTTAAGTGACAAAAAAAGATTACAAAGTGAAAATATGCATACACCTAAATTATAACTGAAAAGAAGTACTGCTGAGTATACATGCATACCTTTATCTACACTCACACGGAAGAAACACTGTAAGGGAACGTTTAAATCTTAGAGCTGACTCCTTGACATGAACTTTACTTCCTCCTCCAGCAACCTAGTGATCTTGGGACAGCCAGAATGCTGCTAAACTTAGTGCAGACACCTGATTCATGCTCCACTGTTTCGAGTAAGATAAAATCAAGAACTCAAGTATCCTATGATATCTGACTCCAGAATACCTAAGGGTTTCCTCAACAACCCCAAGAGTATACCAACAGTGTACATCAGTAGGGAGAGCAGAGTATTTCACCTTTATTTCCTCCTTTTGCTTAATTAAAATTTGTAAAACATTCCTTTTGACTCTCAATTTATTCAAATATTTTAAACAAAACCAAAGTTATGAATTTGTTTAAACAGAAGTAAATTTTGTATCATTTTCTGCCACACAAATCTTTGAGATACATATATGGCTTAATAAAACATAAGTCTTACTTTTCAGCAGTGTTTTTAAGACCCGCCAATTCTTCCTCTAGAGCCTGTAGCTCGCTCTCCTTAATTCTCAGCTCATCTTGAACATCTTTGAGTTCTTGAAACTTGGTTAAAATAGAAGCTGCCTGGGATCGAGCACCTGATAGAGGCAAAATGAAATAGTTTATTAAACAATAAAGTATTTACTAAGAGAATTATAATGGAAAGAATTCAACAGCAAATCCTTCGTGAACTTACAAAGATACAGATTTCATTCCATCACCAAAACTGAATAACACATACAACTGATAAGAAACAGTTCTAAGTAGATGTGGTATATTATTTATTCTAAATAACCACTGCCTATCCTACCAAGGCCCACTTTCTACCTCACTGATATTGGAGTTGGTAATGTGATTTGCTCTGGCCAATATAATGGGAAATAAAAATAAGCTTTGAAAAGCAACACATAATTAACCACTTGCTTTCCCTCTGCCATGAGAAAAGCATGTTCAAGATAGGGACTACTTCTCTTTTAGTATGAATCACAGAATGAAAACAACACACAGCACAGGGTAAATGTAATATGATTATGGAATAAACTATTGTAAGGTATTAAGATTTGGGGGTTATTTGTTGCCACATCATAATCTGGTCTAAGCTCTGATACAGCACAGCAAAAGAGTACACTGAATTTACGTTAGTGTACAAGCGCCCATAATCATCAGTCTTGAATCATTCCATTGATAAGAAAACTGTTGGTTTCACGGAAGAATGCTAAGGTCAACTAGTAATGCTATTACCTTAATAAGATATGGGATTACATACTTGCCATCTATTAAGTAGGAACTTTTAAGAACATCTAAATAAATGAGATCTAAAAAGTTTCTCCTGTTTTAGATATTTAATAAACATACCAAGTTTATCTTCCATTTACAGAGACAAGTCATTTCAATGTGCACTGGATGTAGAAATATCCAGTGCCACAAGGAATCAGACACATAGTCAGAAGTAGCTCGGCAAGGTGAACTTTACTTCTGCAAAAAAGTATACTACCGGGCTGGCGATGTGGCTCAGGCGGTAGCGTGCTTGCCTGGCATGCACGGGGCGCTGGGTTCGATCCTCAGCACCACATAAAAATAAAAAATAAAGATCTTGTGTCCACTGAAAACTAAAAAATAAATATTAAAAAAAATTCTCTTTAAAAAAAAAAGTATACTACCAAGCTAAGTCTGGCAAATATAAAATTATAAAAATATAATATAAAGGGAGGGCAAATGGTAGGGCTATACAGGCTGGGGAGCTCAGAATGGCTAACTGGGTTATTTAAGGAATTTTATTATACCTTTATTTGTTCCCACCTCCCTTGGTTCATTGTGGCAGGAAAGTCTTCTTGAGGTGAATGCATTCTGACATGTACACAGCTCTTACTTCTTTACCTAAGTTACTATTTCTCAACAGAGAGATTTCTCTCTCTGTTGGTTACACTGACCCCTTCCTCTATTTCCTGTTTCTCAAGGTGCTGTTCAGGTACATGGACTTTGGATCTGCCACATCCATAGGCTATGGTGCTATTGTATAACTTTCCATCCTACTCTATTTCCATTCTGGCTGCCATTCTTACATCCCAATTTTACATTTAAGGCTAAATGCTACATTCTGGAAATAGACCACCAGCCTTTTTATTTCTCACATTGAGGAATCTGATACTTGAACATGGAATTCATTTAATTGGCTTACTAAGATAATAACTCACTGATATCTCAAGAGGCATTATATTGCCTACTGGGTTAAAAGTAAAAAACACAAACTGTGAAATCAAACTTCCTGAATTAGAAAACCAAGTTTTGCTATTTATTAGCAATTTATTTAATCACTTTGTCTTAATGTTTTCAATTGCATTTTGAAGATGATAGTAATATGCCCACCTTATAGCTCTTATTAGAGATTAAATGAATTATTTAAAGCCCAAATAATAGGGTTTTATAAAGTGATAAAAATGTTCAATATACGCATAGTCCAATTACCCATTTACAGTTTGTGGTTTCTGAGCCCTTGAAATGTGACTAGTGCAAGTGAGGAAATTATTTTAAGTTAATTAACATAGAATCACATATGGCTTGTTGCTACTGTACTGGAAAACAATATGAACACTGTCTAATACAGAGTAAGTATTATTCCCTGTTTCTTATATTATCACTTCATACAGATATAGAAAATCGATACGACAAATATTAGAACAAGAAGATATTCACTAAGAATTGCCTTAGGCATTAAGGAACTATGTTAAAGGTTTTTACTTTTAACAGGAACAGTGGCAGCATTGATGTGAGTTAACAAGTTTCCTAAAGAAAGTGGTTAGGCTAAAAAATTAATTAAAGGACTTCATTTTCCTTGAGTGCAGATGGGCAAAAGATAAGAAGCAAGCAAGCAAGAACATCTTAATATCAATATTCCAGTGACTGAAATACCCTGATAAGACAAAAAGCAAGAATAAATAGGAATAGATTTGACACAAATAAGTTATAAAGTTGATTAATACCCAAAAGCTCCTGAGGAGTATGACACTGTATAATTTCCCAATATCACATGGTCAGTATTTAAAGGTTAAATTTGATCCTTGGATTTATATTAATTAAGGCTTTGGAAATAAGTATATATTTGATCTTAAGTGTTGAACCTAGATGCTAGAATTGGTTATAATCAAAGACTGGGAATAATCTCAATTCTACTATTCCCTATTTTAAAAATAAAGGGTGGGGGCAGCCAGAAAGCCCCATCCTATTTACTATACAGAACTATAAAAACAAAGATACAAAACTTACCTCCACTCAATGTTCCATGAGGATCAAATACATCACCTCCTAGAGTTACAGTTCTAGTCATTATCCTTTTATCAAAGGCCACTTTTTTGGCGTTATCCATACTGTCACAAACTAATGTTGTTCCAAAGACAAATTCCATTGCTTTCTGAAGTTCTGGTTTGTAGTCAACCAGGGAAAGAGCCACATGAACATTATCAGGACCAACCTATGAGCCAAAGAATAGATATGCCATATAGACACCCTACTATTTTTCCTTTCAAATATTATTCTAGAAGATAGTAAGAAATACTATATAGAGATTTAAGTAATACAAGTTTAGTAAAGTAACTGTAGGGCTGGGGGTATAGCTCAGTAGTAGAATGCTTGCCTAGCATATGGTTCTGGTTCAATCTCTAGTACTGTCAAAAAAAGGAAAAAAAAGTTTAAACACTGAAAGATCTATTACTACATAAAAATCTTTAGCTAAACTACCAAACATTAGGAGAATTTCTATCAAGAAGGAACCAATACCAAATTCCTAAATCTAAAATGCACTAAGTAAACACAAGTTTCTTAAACTCTTGGATCAATACAATATATAATGTTTTGTTTTCCATCATTAGTAATCTGGTTGGTACACAGTGAATATTTTTTCATTCAAATTAAACATATTAAAGTAGCTAATGACCACTTATAGAAATAAAAACATATTTAATAAATGAGAGTAAAAAAGAAGGATTTGTCAGTCTTCTATTTTGATCCAACTGCCTTTATACAATCTTTGTTGAGAATGTCAATCTCTGGGGCTGGGGATGTGGCTCAAGCGGTAGCGCGCTCGCCTGGCATGCGTGCGGCCCGGGTTCGATCCTCAGCACCACATACCAACAAAGATGTTGTGTCCGCCGAGAACTAAAAAATAAATATTAAAAATTCTCTCTCTCTCTCACTCTCTCTCCTCTCTCACTCTCTCTTTAAAAAAAAAAAGAATGTCAACCTCTGCTCATCTTTAAAAAAAAAAAAAAGCTTAAATCCCTTACTAACAGCTGCAGAAATGACAACAAAGACAGCAAAGACAGCTCTAGTTAATATTGTGTTCACTTATTTGCTTTTACGTAGTAGCTACCATTCAACAGGTCTGGCTATATAGGATCTGAGAAGTGTTTTTGCTGTTACATGAAAACTCAATTAACTTTTAACATAAGAACTTGACCTACGGCTAAGCTTACTTCCTAATCCCATGTTGATTTGTTTTTAAATAAAGAAAGTACAAACCAAAAAACATTATCTTTCAATTACTCTGCATTCATCTTTCCTCTTCTGAGAGTACACTTTTCAATATAGCAACATTTTCAAATAATTTTCATTGAAAACTTCTTGATTTCAATAAGGACAGTAGATATCCACTTAATATCTTAATTACAAATGTTATTTATAGGTTTTATAGAACTGTCTTTTAAACTCATGCACTTCAAATGCCTGTTCAATAACAAACTAATTTTGCTGCTAAATGTTATTGATTAGCTTCATAATTAAGTATTATACATCATAACAACTTTTTAAATATTTCCTTATACATATCTGTTTTCTTATTAACTGTCATCACACTTCAGATCTACTTTAGCAGTTGAATGGGCTGAATAGCAATCTAGAATTATGGATGCCTTCCATAATGGTTACTATCATGAGCAGATCACATCTTGGAGAATTTCAGAATTTTCTGAAAGTTCAAATTCTACCCATTCAGAAACTAGGAATGCAATTTTCACTATCACCTAATAGTCATGTGACTTAATACTAATTTTTAAAGTATCAAAGGGAGTTCCAGCCTTCATTTCTTCTATTCTAGTGTCTTCATTACTTTTCTTGACATCTAATTGCACATGAGTCAACAATAAGTCTTCTCTATCTTAATTTTTTTAAATGGTAACAAAATTAAAATGTTGTGGTTCTGTATGACTATATCCTCCCAAATTGATGCCTACGTTAAAAAAAGATTAAATATATATATATGACATAAAATAAGACTCACAAGATTCTGAGCAACCCTCAGAGTTTCTGGAGCAATACATCTGGCCGTAATTTTATTGAGTGGAATTATAGTGTAACATCGCTTCAATTCTCCCTTTTCTAGTAGCTTTTTACCAGTAACCTAAAACAAGAATTTGAAATTTAAAAAAAAATTAATGAAAGAAAAAACTCATTAAAATAGAAAGAATACAAGTTTAGAAATCCATAGTGAAGTAACAGTTTAGTATATTTGATAATAATTATTAGTCAAGTTCTACAACAGGTTGCAGAACTATCTTTCACACTAATCAGAGAAGCTATAAGTCCTTTCACACAATTTCTGTTCCAGTTCTTCTCTGGATCCTTAATAGAAAAGTTGAGAAAAATTAACATATTAAATCTTCTATCTCAAATGAAAAGATTAAGAATATATAAAATGAATTATTACTCAGCCTTAAAAAAGGAAATGTTGCCATTTGCAAGAACATGAAGAACCTAGAAGAATTTAAGCTAAGTGCTACAAGCCAGACATGGGAAAATACTGTGTAATTTCTAGATGTGCAAAATCTTAAAATAAAAATAAAACAAAAAAGAAATGTAACTAATTAGAGTAGAATAGAAGGCTACTAGGGATGGGGAGGGGAGGAAATGAAAAGAAGTAGCTTGTAGGCCAAAGGGTATATATTTGCAGTTATACAGGATAAGTAAGTGTAGAGATTTAGAAATATAATATACAGCATGAGGACTATAGTTAATATTATATTGATTGTAAAAAACTGGGCAAGAGAATTGATTTTAGGTGCTCCTACCACCATAGGAAAAACAAAAAGGCAATCATGCAAGGTGATAGATATGTATGTTTGATTATAGTAGCACTATGCGTATGTATCAAAATATGTTACACATGTTACAAATACATCAAAAAACATAAAATGTAAAAAACACAATGAATTATATTTGATAATAATTATTATGAAACACTGACATAAATAAGAACATTCTAAAGAGAAAAAAAGAGAAGTGAAAAGTGCAGGTAAATCCAATGTAACCATGATATGGGGGTGGGTGGATGACATTAAAAAAGGTTATTCCTAGATCATTTAAAAAATTTAAATCAACACAAATTTGCACAGGGGAAAAAAAATTTAAAAACTATGATTGGCAATGTGCATTCTGAGTTCCTGAGTAAACATGAAATTTTATCAAGAAGTCACTGACTTAGCCAGGTATGGGGGCACATGCATGTAATCCTAGTTATTCAGGAGGCTGAAATAAGAGGACTGCAAATTTGAGGCCAGCCTGGGCAATTTAGGGAGACCTGTTTCAAAATAAAAACTAAAAAGGGGTGGGAATGCAGCTCAATGGTAGAACACTTGCCTACCATGTGCAAGTCTCCAATACTTAAAAAAAAAAAAAAGTCATTAATTTCATCATATAGATATAACTGACCTGAGAAAATTTTAAGACATCAAAAAAAAAAAAAGTCCAACTATTGTAGCAGTATGTGATTCTTCAAGCAAAATACCTATTTCAAATTTTACTTTAATTAAAATTAATTTACCTCTGTATCCACTACAACATTGTAGAGTCGTTCTCCAGCTACCAGTTCTAAAGCTGTGGTTGCAGAACTATCTTTAACACTAATCAGAGAAGCTACAAGTCCTTTCACACAATTTCTGTTCCAGTTCTTCTCTGGATCCCTAACAGAAAAGTTGAGAAAAATTAATCTTAGGCAACAAAATAGAAAAATTTAAACTTTCCTAGTTAAAAGCTCTTTTGGGCAGCATATTAAACTAAAATGAAAACAAATTACATTTTTACTAAAACAAAAAAATTTAAATGTCCCAGGTGATAGTCAGCCACTGTTTTTAAATCAAAAAGTCTATTTCAACTAGTTTTCAATGTAATTAAGAATTTTGCTGTTCTAAACTCTGTAATATATGATTACTCATTAATAAAACCCTTGTAACAAAACAAATTATAAGACATAAATGTATATATTTAACAGTAATGACAGAAAGACATTGAATTTATATTAAATTCCCTTCATTTGAGTTTTAATTCAAGATTAGTGAAATGAGTAACCATTAAATTGCCCAAGAATTCCCCCCCACAGATGTGTGAAACATTTTAATAAATGTTTAAAGATACAATACCAAAAAAGAAAATGGAATTTATAAGAATTTTCATACAAAAATCCTGGTATTAACAAAAGTTTTAGGTGGTCTTTCAGCTTAAATAAAAACATATCTTTGTTATTACTGTACTAAAATACAAGGTCTAAATCTCTTACTTGTATGCAAATCGAAGATTGGGAAATCTGGCCAAGAGAGCGTCATATGTTTCTTTCAATCTACTGATATCACGAGACAGTTGCCTGCGCTTTTCCAAAAGCCTTTCCTCCTTATTTTCTGAGTAAATCATAAGTACATTAATACAAAGTTTTAGAAACTCTTCAATGTTAAGGAAAATATAAGCAACCTCTATTTCCAAAGCTTTCTAAAAAGCGAAATATACATTTCGGATAAATATTAAATAAAGAAGCATTCTTAACATTCAAATTTCTATCAAATGTCAAGTAGACATTATTTCCAACAATAAATGATGCAATTTTCATTTCAAGAAACAACACATGAATTGAATGCTTACTAATATAAAAATACACAAATGACATTTCTGAGTTTCAAGTGACTGAAGCAAAACATTCTCCATACTGAGTTCTTGAAAATTCAAAGGGATCTTTAATACTTGATTTTTTGTGATTGTATTTATAAATACTTATACTAATACCTGTTAATACGGTAAAAAATGTTTTTTACTTGCTTATTTCCTTTAAATCAGTTTCTATTAATATTCACTACCTCCTAATGATTTGATTATCATGTCTTTAAAACAAACCTTCATAATTTAGCTTCTTCATTTCAGTTTCAAGTTTTTCTTTAAGTCTTTTTACAGCTTCTAAAGCTTCTTGGTCCTTCCTGTAGCCACTATCCATCTTCTTAACTTCTGCTTGTTTATTCTTTAATTCTTGTTGGGCATGTTTCAACTTCATTTGGGCCTGTCATAGAAAAATGTAACAGACTACATGAGGTACACAGTGAGCTAGCAATCAAATGGCCACGGAGTTCAACTAGTTCAATCAAGAGACCTTAGCACTGAAAATGTAACTCTTTGGTGTCATGAAATAGTATTTCAAAAGATCAGTCACTTCCCAGTATTTTCTCCTCAATTACTTGGAGATAGTATCATTAATATAAGTTATTAAATAATTTCTAATTAAAGTCTACATTTTTAATATTTATAAAATATGACAAGAGTGTTAATAAAGTTGACAAATACTGTTAGTAACTGGTTAAATTAAAAATATATCAGAAAGCTAGAAATCTTAACTCTAGTTCCCTTCCTTTCCACTTAGGTGTTCATATTTGTATTTGTGTATCTCTGTATTGTCTAGTAACAGCAAAGGAGCTGCATTGAGCAATGAAAAATATTTTATGAACTAGAAATGGTAAAGCAGCAGAGAGAACAGTTTTGTTTACCTTTTAAAGCTTAAGACTTAAACTTTATGATGTCAATAAAACAAATAAATTACAGCCAAAAAAAATGAGAAATGACTAACCTTCAATATTCCAAACAATGCTATAAAATGAACAGTTATTTACTGCACTTACAAATTCAATTATGGCAATTCATGTCTTACAGTAGGTTGAAAATCTGAAATCATCAATATTTAACAATCAACAAATTTAAATTTTGTTGTAATAGGTATACAAAGTGATTGAATAGTGTAAATAAGTTTCTTGACATTGAACTGAGTATTTTCAACATTTTTTAACATAACAAAGTGCTTAATGTCTTTACTTACCTGTTTGGCCTCTGTCTGAGCTTTACTTATATCATTTTTACAGGCCATCATTTGACCAGCAAGAGTTGCTTCTGCTCCATCTTCATTACTGGACAAGCCAGCAGACACAGCATTGAAGTGTTGCTGTGCAGCAGCCAAAGCTTCAGCATCTTTTTTACTTGCTTCTTGAAGGTCATGCAGCCCATCTGTTATCTTCTTAACTTCTTTTTCCTTTGCTGCTAAAGTTTTAGAGTCCTTCAGGGAAAATTTCAAATTGAAAAATATTGTTATTTTAAGAATATATTTATACACAAATACTCTTACTTCATTAAATTTTGTAACAAATTTAATAACAAGGAAAATCATTATAACTTTAAGTACTGAATTCCCATTCTGAACTTTGCTGTTTGGGGGATGTAACTCTTCCACTCCCTGAAATATTTTCATCCCACATGTAATAGTAAAATCTAGGCAACAATGGGCTAAAAAATGATTGCACATTTAAATAATCTACTTGAAACTAAACATAGTCCTTAAAGTTTTAGAGTTGAAATAATAGCCATCCTACACTAAGGTTAAAAGCAGAGATTTTAGAAGTAAGAGTGTATACATTAAAATACTTTATAAAGTATTAAGGGAGCACACAATTTAATTATTAAATAGTTGTGGGGAAAGAACTACTAAAACCTCTCTTAAGTGATACTAAACAGACATCTGACATGATGTAAGACAGCAATAGCACTGAAAAGTCTAGCTGTCTTGTTTACTAAAAATGACCAGGAATTTGGGGCTACTTGAATAGTTCATAGTTCATAAAATATTTATTAGGTGTTTACTATATACCGAGTATTGTTCAAAGATATTTAAAACACAAACTAAGACCCTATCCTCAGGGAGCATATATTCTAAGGTGGAAGGCATGGCAAAAAATAAAGCAAAGTCAAGGGAAAGAAACTGAGGGCAACTATTAATTTAAGAAAAAGGGAATCTGCTGACATTTAAATAGAAACTAAATGAAGAAAAGTGATCATGTAAATAGCTGTGAACACTGTACCTGTAAGCCCTGAGAACATGTTTGGGCATTTGAAGAACTGCAGTTGCAGCAGAGAAAAAGAATGTTAAGAGGGAGCCAAGAGTCATAGCATGAAGAGTATATAATAGCATGAAACACATAATACAGGCTTTATATTTAATTATACACATGATTTTGATGGAGGTGATAAAAAGTGCTTGTATTTTGCACATACTTTAGAGTCAACAGAATTTGCTGATGAACTCGTTAAGGAGCTTCAGAGAAAAAAGGAAATTCAGAGGGACCCTAGGATTTCTGGCCTAAGTGATTAGGTGATTATGGTGCTATTTATTGACATATGGAAAGTACAGTAATTCGCATTTACATTGGTGTGGAAAATTTATATTTATATATTTATATATATAACATATCCATTGTGGATATGTTAAATTGTATACTTTTTGTTACTCATCTGAAAAAAAAATATTAAGTGGCTAGTTGAACAAATGAATCTGCAGTTTATAGGACAATTCTCCAGGTGACCATGGACTGATCCAGTTCAGTTCCCTTTCTCAGATGTAGCTCTCAAAAATAACCATAGAATGTGTTAGAACAACATCATCCTAAAATAGGTAGGAAAGGGCCTAAATAGCCTATGCTCTATTTTAGTCTCCAACCCTCCAGCCTAGAAATGAAATATCTTTAATGCTTTAACCCAGCAACTCATGTCACCTTGTGGCGATATGATATAAATTTCACCCTGATATAAATCTCAAGGCAAGCTACTTTCCGGGGTCCCTTAGATCTAGGTTGAGTGGGGCATGCACATGAGATTCCCATCTGCCCTTGGCAGCTTTCCCACCATGAATCCCAGGATTCTGCTGTCAATTACTACCCATCTGTAAATAATAAATTTGCTTTATGTAACTGTATGAATATCTATTATGAATTATATAATATCTACTATAAATTATTATGAATATCTACTAAGTATATGACTATTTATTGAACACTGAGAAGTTGGTAATCAGGTACACAATAAACCTGTTTCATAAAAATTGGCACAATTCAGTAGGGTCCAGTCTATATTACTGCCAAAGTTAACCACTCCCAACCCCTCAAAACCCAGCTCACAGCAGAGATGCAAGCCAGCTGGCAGAGTAAGGGGAAATTTAAGAGCTGGACATACACCTGGATGTTTTATGGGAAAGGAGGCACAGTAAGTGGGACACAGGTCACTTCTTATAGATGGGAATAAGCTGGCTGCATGGATTAAAGCAGAGGGAAATACAGAAATGAGGCAGTTCAGTACATGATCCCCTGATTTGGGGGTATTTATGAATTGTTCATGCCAAGTGACAGAGACCCCAGGAAATGGGTAATCGGATGAACCCTGAGGCAGGTGAGAGGGAGTAAACAAACAAACAAACAAAAAAATGCAGGCCTTCACAGAAATAGATAGTATATTGGGGACAGATATGCAGAAAGGCTGGGAACCCCTATACATCCTGACTAAAGTGTTGATTTGATAAAGGTACACTATAGATCTAAACCACTAAACAGTACAGTTTAGAGTGGAAGCAAGATCTCCAGAGGCTTACTGGAGGACAATGGCCTTATACTCCCGTCAAGAAGATAAGGGAATTCCAACTTTTCAGGGTTTCTTGTATACTGGAGACTTATGACAGTATTTCCAGATCTCCTTAGGGGAAAAATTAAATTGATTATATCAGGACATGTTCCCTCATAGCCAAGAACTCAAGTCCTAACAATGAGGCATAATCACTTCTGAAGCTAGCAAAGACCCAATAGCAAAAGTGCCACCACATGCTAAGTAGAAAACAGGGCATAACTTTGTTAATTCAAAATCTGCTACAGACAAAAATATTACAAACTACTCTATTACAAAGCACCAGCTAGTGTCACTGGTCAAAAAGGGCTTCAAGGTATGGAGACTAATAAGTCAGATAAGTATCCCAAATATAATTTAACAAGAATTTTTCACCCTGATGGCACATATAGGAAGAAAGCCTAATGGCTGATATGCCACTTAGGCATAGCACAACTATGATTAGGTGATTATGGTGCCATTTATTGTGATTAGGTGATTATGGTGCATCACATGAGTATTCTTTTGACCACTTCAGTGAAACTGCCAATATTGAGCAGGACTCTTGGAAGCAAGCCTTGTAAGTAGTTCAACATGTCATGGCCCAAGTGCTGCTTTTAAAACCTTTAGCTGGCCAGCCAGATGGAATTACAAGTTACCTTCAGTCTCCATGTATGCGGACTGGGGTCTGTGGCAAGACAAAATTACCACAGGGATTTGCTAGCCTACTGGATTTTGAGACATATAGTTTGCATGATGCAAATATATATCCCTTTTTGATGGGTAACTTGCTTGCTAACATGCACTCTTGAAGATTAAACACCTTAAATAAATACCTTAAAGCTGAATTACCACATGTGACTGTGAGACCTGAACTGCATGTTCTTACTTGGGTTCTTACAAACCCCATCAATAAATTTGGCAGGCTCAAGGTCAATTTTCAAATGAAAATGGTATATTCAAGATCAGGCCAAGCAATCTCCATGAACTAGCTTACAGTTAAGCTTACCAGAAGAGACCAAGTGACCTATAGGGGAATGTTTTGGCTCCTCCCCTGGCTATCTGGGGACTAAGTTTGAAGATAAACCTACTAAGAGAATGACATGGTTTACTGAAGGATCTGTGAAACAAAGCCCAAAGGATCTACAGGATGGTGACCACCATTAGGCCAACAGATGGCCATCTTCTGATTAAGACTGAAGTCTGGATATTCTGCCAATGAGCCAAACTACAAGCAGTAGTAACATCCAAATCATCCTGCTATATTTTCACCAACTCATGGGCTACTGCTATTAGCCTAGCCATCTGGTCAGGAGAATGGCAACTGAACTATTAAAGGATCCCCTATACGGGGACAAGGACTACATCAACAGCTTGCTGCTTGAAGAAACATGTATCTTATTCACATGGACAGTGAAGGCTACCATAGCCATTCATCTTTGAAAAGAACTTACATTATGTTTTTGAATACCCCTTCCAATGTCAAGTCTGACCAAGGAACATACCTGACTACACAAGCAAGATGACAACAGGCACTCTCTCGCAGAATATTAATGGACTTTCCAGGTACTCTGTCATTCACAAGTAATGAAACAACTGACTAATCGGACAGATGACTTTTGCAACAACTGATAGACATCTGGATGTCCTGCTAGTTAGTATGACCTTCTGACTAAGACAGTATGAACACAAGCACTCCAGCACTAGAGAAACACAACACTGCAGTGCATGTTGAGAAATACTGAGCTTAATAGGAGTAGAGCGAGACCAGGCAACAACTGATTTGGATAAATCTATAAAATCCCAATCTGTTTTACCAACCATTCTCTTGCACCTATGAAATCTCAATATTAGTGTTGCTAACCAGTTCCCTCCCTTTTCACTTAGGAGTAAATGTCCCAGGCATCATGTGTGGTTTATGGGATTAGGCTGCCATATTACCTCAGAAAGGGGCTCCTAACTAAATTGGCAATGCTTCCCCAGGGGTGCCTCCTCTCCACAGGATCCCATAGGTATAAGGGATAGGACCAAGTACATCTGATCCTTTCAGTTGAATAGAGCAATGTGATCAGACATATCAAGTTTGTATAGTATGTGATCTCCCCTAATGGACTGGTGACCACCATTAGGCTAACAGATAACCATCTTCTGATTAAGACTGAAGTCTGGATAAAGCCACATGGGCAATGGTGCTCATAGAGGTAGTAGCCTTAGGATAGGGGCACATAACTATACCAACTCAGCTTAACCCCTGATAGGCAGAAAACACTCAAGATCGTGGAGAGTAATGGGGGTGGAGAGGCAGTTAAAATGCTTTTTCCACAGGAGGCAGCTGCACAGAACTAAGCTATGGCCACTGCAAGTACCTAACAAAATGTTGGATATGCTATTGCAGACCTTCTTCTGTCACAGACCTTAGTGACCTACAAGTAGTAAACTTTACCAGCATTCTTAACCCCATAGTGTATACCAACAGACTCCATACCCTGGTTTACCAAGAGAGATTATATCACCAGTTACATGGAAAGGAGCCAGAAATAATCCATTTTAACTTAACTGACTCTGTAGCAAAATGTCACAACCCAAACTAACAAAATCTTAAAGGGCTGGTATTTTAGGCCACGCATGGTGGTGCATGCATACAATCCCAGCAGCTTGGAAGGCTGAGGCTGCTGGATAGCAAGTTTGAGGCCAGCAACTTGGCAGCACTCCATGATTCACCAAGATCTTGTCACAAAATAAAAAGGGCTGGGGATGTGACTCGGTGGTTAAGTGCCCCTGGGTTCAATCCTAGGTACCAAAAAATTTTAAAAAATTAATTAATTAATTAAAAAATAAAATAAAAAGGGCTGGTATTTTAAGGCAGAATGCTTAAATGGTTAAATATCCTAGTAGTAATGACAAAAACAATAACTGGCCTTGTGCTAATCCCATGTGCAGGAGCTTCATGAACAATTCTGTATGAAGGAAAGTGAGCTTCTGCAGTTAGGTCATGAATGAGGCCCATATCCATATGTGGGCCACTGAATAATAAAATGGAGATAAAGGGTGTATATCCCAAATCTACAGCTTTCTCTGTGGTCAGTCTAGGGGTTAGCCAAACCAATGATGTTCAATGGCATGTCTGGAAAGCTCACAGACAGTGGGATTCTATACACTGGGTGTGGTTGGGGTGCCCTTAGATATCACCCCTAGGAATGAGAAGCAGTATTGAGTCATCAGCCTAAGATGAATGTCAGGCTTACAAGGGGACCTACCAGGAAGTATAAAACTACTCTGGGTTTATATGCTTTATCACACACAGAAGTAATTCTCATGAGAAAATAAGAAGAAACCTATCCTCAACCATGGCAGATATTGCCTTCACCTCTCTCCCAGCCTTGGCAGTCAAGGAGACATCTCAACCGCCTTTTAGACAATCTAAACTTTTTATTAAGCTGAATGAAATGTATTCAAGTACCAGCATCTCTTAGTGTATCTGTATAGAGACCTCAGATATTGTAGAAGCTCAAGTAGAAGAGACCCAAAAGCAAGCCCACGGGCTGCAGATAGTAGTGTTACCATCAGGATCCTTCTTTGACCTCTTCAGCAACTCAGTGCTTAGATTCCCAGGATCTAATCTGGGTCAGTGCTCCATCCAGCCCTGATCATCCTGCTTGTTGCAGTCTCCTAATGAAATGTATTCTGGCTATGGCTTCACAATGTTGTACTGTGTATTAGTTAAGGTATTACACATCAACTCAAAGAGACAAATCTCCTCCTCCTCTAAATTTTGGGAGATCCATCGGCATATGAAATGGACTAGCTTTGCTCAGGGGGTTGATTATCTGGGTCAGGAGGATTGCATGATGGTTTTCCAGGTTGCCTTGGACTAACTCAATTTTCCTCTTTCTGGCTTATAGTTCTTAAGAATGTGATGGTCATGCAATGTCCTGATCTGGGAAGGGACTGGCTGGAAAATTCAGGGCTTTGTTCCAATCTGTCCCCAGAAATAGAATGTCTTTCAATTCTTTAGCCCAGTCCCACGCATCACCCTAGGACAGGCTACTTCCTAAGGTGGCTGAGAGGTGGATAAGATCCCATCCACTCTGGGGAACCTTTATTGAGCCTTGGGAACTAGTTCACAATAAATTCTAGGCTTTTGTTGTCCACTGCTGACTATCCATAAGCAATAAACAAACCTCATATAGTATTTTGTGTATGAGTGTGTTCTTTCAGGACTCAGACAAGCTGATAAGTAGTGCACAGCCTGCTTCTTCACGGCGTTCAGGGAAATAGTTAAGTCTAGTTTAGATTTGGAAGGCATCAACTTGTAGACAATGTCTAGGCTAAAATGAGACTGTAAGAAGTAAAGATGTCTGTACTCCAGGCTGTGGCATGCTAACATTGAGAGATCAAGAAGAATAAAAAGATACAGAAAAGGAGATGAAAGAGGAACAATCAGTATATCTATCTGAAACTTAAGGGCCTGGCAAAATTAAAGAAAAATCAGCCAAACCAAGGCAAGTCCACATATTTAGCGCTTTATAAGCCTGATTAGAAAAGGAAATAATGAACTGATTTCAGCTACTGGAAGCCAAAACAGAAATGCTATGTCACACATTCACACTGCTTTGACAGTTTGTCTAAATTTTTATCCCCGTGTTTCTTAAGTTGATAATTGTATTTACATGAAGCAATACCTAATATTACAATAAAAATAAATATTTTATTTTCAAATAAGTTAATTCTTTCCCATAGGAAAGGCAAATCATACTTTCACTGGGACAACAGAATCACACTTAAGAGAACTTCCAAAAGCTCTATCACACACTTATTCATCTGCCTGCATGATAGTACATACTGACTCTTCTTGTGTCTGGGAATGACCTATTTCTGCCCCTTGCAAAGGCTACCTGTTCCAACTGCACACCAGTTTCTATCCTACTCTCACCTACTGAGGGAGCTTGTTTTAAGAATTTAACAATTTCTCTCTCCTGAATCACCAATGTTGCTTTGACTACCAAATTTTTTCCCATCAATGTATAATTTATTCTTTATAAAATCAAGCCCAAAAAAGCTTACTTCTATATTACCCTTCAGTAAGCTCCTTCTTTATCCTTTTCAGAAAATTTTTCAAGAGTTTTCTATATCCATGAATGTATTTTTCTGCTGTCATTTTGTGGGAGTATGAACACACTCTATCAGGATCTCAGGGCTATTTCTCCTTGAAATATTTTTTCACTTGGGCTGTAGGTCAACTTATCGACTGGCATGATTTTCTTTGTATCTTCTCCATTCTTTGCTCACTCTTCCTCATGTACCCTAACTTACATGTTGAATTAGTACACTGCCTGAAGTTTAAACTTCTTCTTTTTTTTTTTTTTTAAATATTTTTTTTTGGTTTTCGGCGGACACAACATCTTTGTTTGTATGTGGTGCTGAGGATTGAACCCGGGCTGCACGCATGCCAGGCGAGCGCGCTACCCCTTGAGCCATATCCTCAGCCCAAACTTCTTCTTCTTATACCTTTGATAGTTTTATCCTGCCTTATGAATTTAAATATCACTTAGATACTAATGATGCCCAAATCTGTATTTTAGTCTGGATTAATATTCATATATTTTACTACCTAATCAACATCACCACTCAAGATTTTTAACAGGAAATCTCAAGCCTTTTATGCTCACTTATTTTCCTCATGTAAACCTGTTCTTTCTGTTCTCCACCGTGGATAATGGCAAGTTCATACTTTAATAGCTAGCCAATTTAAAATACCACATTATGTCCTCCTTCCCCTGAACTCCAAAATTTCTCCTCTACTTTGATATTTTTTCCACATCAGTTACTGCTACATAACGTGCTATATATTTTACTTACTTATTTCATTATAATCATTTTCCCAAATGGACCCACAAGGCTGAGAATTTTAACCATTTTTATCACTAGTATATCTCCAGTTCAAACAATTATTTTTAGCTCATAGTAGACACTAAATATTAACACAATATTAATAAATATACATTAGAATTATATTAAAGCTTTTTTTTTTTTTTTTGCTTACCTCAATCATATTTTTTTCTAGCTCCTTGTGTTTGTTTTCTTCACTTGCCAGATTTTTCTTCTTGAGGTCAAATGCACTTTGAGATTTAGTATTAACCCGTTGAGCCTCTGCAAGAGCATCTTCTAAAGATCGGAGTACACCTCCAACTTCCTATAATCAAATAAACACAACTGAAATTACTTAAAATATATTCATGCTTTAATTTTCTTGTATTTCTATATAAAATATTTATTATATAAGCCATTTTATTATCCTACATTAAGAACAATGCCTAATAAATCCTAAATAGCCACTAATAGTTAGACCCTGTTTCAGAATAAAAAATAAAAAGAGGTGCAGATCTGGGTCAGTGGTTAAATACCCTGGTTCAATCCATAGTATATTAAAAAAAAAAAAAAATCTTAAATAGTTATTGTACATTTTTTTCAGAGTAATTTAACAATTTATATGTTCTGACCTTATCTTTTCTTTTCTCCAATTCTTCTATTTCATGATTTAGTGCATTTATTTTTTTATCATTTTCAGACAATGCTTCTTGAAGTTTTACAACTTTATCCTGCATTTCTTTTAACTCCTCAGCTGAGCGCTCTTTAGTATCTTCAGCCAGTAAAAACTGATAAGCAATGTATAAACGACTCAAATGTTCTATTTCTCTTATTACTTTTTGATATTCCAAATAGGAAGATCTTTCCTGAAAGAGAAATCATAATAAATAATTCAAAATTCATAATTTTCAAAACAAACTTGGAAAGAATCAAACTACAGCATCATGTTTCAAATTTCCCATTACATGATATGATAAATTTTTGTCTTAAATGATCATGGCATTTTAGTTTTAGGAAATTTTAAATAATATCAAAACTCTTGACTTTTTAGATAGCTTCATACCATTTCTAATGAATTCCATGTGACCTATTTTTTTTTAATATAACATGAGGCAATTGGAATTAACAAGGAAATATGGACATATGGTTCAAAAACTGGCAGTAATAAGAATTCTATACACAATCTAGAAATTCATCAAGTGATACATAGTTAAGTACCTAATGTGCAGATGAAGAAACAAATTCTGAGTGGTTAAATGGCCTGTTCATATTAACAGATATAGAAATATTATCCATATCAAGGGGATACCTTCAAGATCATAATTTTTCAGTTTTTCCAGTATCGATTATGTAAGTTCTACTTTACAGTACTATAGTACTACATTTAATTATCCAGGAAAATCACACTTGCTCCTCTTTAATAAAACATTAAAATCTAGCATATCATTTTCCAAGGCAATGGAAGATTATTGTCCAAAATCATGACTTAAGAGATGCAGAATACATACTTTCTACAAGCAGAGGCTGTTATGGAGCACTTAAATTCCTTATTTCTTCTCAAGGAAAATCCCCAAGAAACAGTATACACTTCATCCCTATTTGCCTAATTTTGGATACATCACCAATTTTAAGAGACATTCTAACTGGCTCTCCTTATATACAAAATACATACCTCTTTTAATTTTTGAATGGTTGGAGTAATCTCTTCTTCGAGTATCTGAAAAATGGAGGAATATCAGTATTTTCAGTTTGTCAAATACCATTTAACAAAACTTTAAAAAGTAGACTGGAACACTGAAAAACTGATTAGAAAAAAATATTTCCCTCTTTACAGCAGAAACTCCAAATGCAAAAGGGTACTCTTTTCCAAAAATGTTTTATACAAATTTAATTACCGTCTTAATTTCTTTCAGCTTAGCCTCCTTTTTTTCTATAGTTTTCTGGGCAGCTATTTTTTTGTATTCATACATTCTGGTTCCAGCTGCTTCTTCAATCATAGATAAAATCTGGAATGACAATTATAATAATGTCATAGGAGCCCCAAACAATGCATCTCACTGGAACTTACATGAATTATATCATTTGCAGACTGACCTCCCTAAGCATCTTACCAAAATAAGAGCTTAAAAAGATCATAAGCTATCAGATAAAAATGTAGCTATTAACCACAACTCTTCTATTCAAGAAACATTTCTGGCCTCACTCCTATTCTAAAGTCAAACCTGCTATACACTAAGTTTCCAAGGTTTCTCTCTTCTGAAATTGAAGCCAATAATTCCTCCTTTTCCCTTCAATTACACACTTTAAAAAAAGTAAAAAATAAAAGAACACCCTTTCTTCTTTCATTTTAGGAAGTTTCTATTGAAAATTTTTTCAAGTCAGACTTCAGCTACTTTGCCAACAAGCCTGAAGTATGGCACAACATTAGCCTTCCAATTGTGGCACATGTGTTAACGACTACTACATATAAAGTAATTTCCTCTGTGCTTCAGTTCTTGCCTCCAGAGTACTGACAATGTCTCACAGCAGCCTTGAGAATTAAACAAAACAATGCTGTGAAAAGCACAGTGAAAAAGGAAAATATGAATCAATCATAATTTTATAAGATGGTAATTTTCCTGGAACATGCTACATAACATATATTTCGTAGATTTCAAATTAGCAATTTTCCCCCTCAGCTGTTATCTATGGAAAATAAGCATGCCCTGTACTCAAATAGACTAGTATTATCCATTATCCATCTTACTGGCTCTTCTCAATAAAATTAAAAAAAAAATCTGAAAAGCCTTTGTTCATATATATATAATATTCACTCCTTCACACCAACTGTTTCAAGGTGGTTCCAAGAAAAAATTAAGTCTCAGTGCCCTAAATAACCTATTCTACAAAATGAACTAATTGCAAATTAATCTTTTTTCTTAAGCTTTTCTTTTTTTGGGTGGGGGGGTGGTTACCAGGGATTAAATTCAGGGGCACTCAACCACTGAGCCACATCCCCAGCCCATTTTGTATTTTATTCAGAGACAGGGTCTCAATGAGTTACTAAGCACCTTGCCACTGCTGAGGCTGGCTTTGAACTTATGATCTGCCTACCTCAGCCTCCTCGTAAGTCGTTAGGATGACAGCCATGCACCACCATGTCTGGCTCTTTCTTAAGCTTTTCTATAGTATTAATCCTGACATGGAAGATGAATTGAGCAAGGTTGCTTTATGCTGTCAAAACTCTTTTAATATTGAGTACAGTGCTAAATATTCAACAAACAACTTCCTTTATAATCACTAAACAATGTTTCCAAGAATTTTAATGCATAAAATTATTTTTAAATTTTGTTTCCTAGAAGATTAAAACAATAGCTATAATTAATTACTACCCACAAATGGTACTTTTACCTCAGGAGGCTTCATATTCAATACTTTTGTAATTCGACCCTGAAAATAAAATGACAAAATTACTACAATACTAACAAATTATAAAATGTGAACTAATGGCATTCAATATTTATCTGTAGGAGGGCTTCTTTATATCTCAATATACCAACTGAGGAAGTATTTTTTCATGAAAAGATGTTATTTTTGTTAGGCATAACACTAAAGGAACTTTATAATTCTAGAATTTTAAAAATGTGCTATTGTGGAATATTATATTATCAGTGATACAAATTACCTGAGTTATTAAATGATACAACTAAATTAACTAAAAATTAACTGAAACACAGTTAATTCAGTTTCAGTTTCACAGTTAATTCATTTCTGAGATAGTTAATATTAAAATTATAGGAGTATACAATTCTACAACAGATTAAGTATGTATATAGATTTTAGCAGAGTTGTGAACGTTTCTAGATTTTTTGATAGCCCTCACTAAATATACAACAAACCTGTACACCTCAAATAGAATATTTTATTTCAATGCCAGAACATTAAATCTGTTCATTACGAAAAGCAAACAAAACAAAAATCTGCACATCCAGTTCTCCCAGAATTGAATTTGTTAGGATACATATTCACAAGAAGTAAATTTTCAGCCTTGAAGCTAATATGTAATGAAACTATTTTTATTTTGGTCTACAGTTTGAATATATTCCCCAAAGTTTGTGTGTTGGAAACTTATTCCCTTAAGCAACCCAGTGTTTAGAGGTAGGATGTATTAAGAAATAATTATGTCATACTTTATGTTCTACTATGTTCTTATGAAGGAATAAATGATGTTGGGAGGATGACACAGCCCTCACCAGAGGCCTGTGCCCTGCTCTTGGACTTCCCAAATAAATTTCTATTGTTTATAAATTATCCAGTCTATAGTATTGGTATAGCAACATAAAATGGACAAACACATGGTTCCATTAGGGTCCTGCCAGTGACCTTGCTAGGACGCTCTCAAAAGACAGCTAGATTTCAAGTGAAATGTTAAGTGCAAGATAGTATCAGCCTTATTTTTCATTTATATGAGTTTCTAAACAGAAAAATTATTCAGATTTTTATACCATAAATATTAAGATGCTTTAACCCAATAACTTAAAAATACACAATGATAGCATTTCTACCATTAGAGCTATTGTCCTTAGAGTAATAAAATAAGTCAAGAAAAATAATTTCTAGACATTCTTTAAAATTCAAATGTCCATAGTATGGTAGAAAACATCACTAACAATTAACTAACTGCATTTCTTAAAAGGTGCCCAAACACAGTAAATAACAATTCTAAAAATGGAAATAAAAACAATAAACACAAATAAAAAAAGAAAGGCACATCTGTTGCAATAGTTAAAAATAGTAAAAACCATTACGAAAGACATAAGGACCACAAACAAAATACCTGCATGATGAGAAAGTGAGGGTTATTAACATTCAAACCAACAGAACAGAAGAGATCCTGTACTCTGGTGTTGTTTGCATTCACTCCATTGATTAAATATTTATTTCTGCCACCAATAACCACCTAAAAAGGAAGCATTTTTAAAAACATAAATGTATATACTCAACTTCTTCTAAAATGATAAATTACAAATATTACCTTACATTTATTTGTTCTATCCAATTAACAATAAACAAAATCAATCCCAAGTAAATGGTAGAAAAGTGTGTCATGGTCAAAACAATTACTAACTATATTCAGAACAACTAGATTCTAATTCGGGGAATTTTGCTAACTACCTATGTAATCATGCACAATTCTCTTAACCTCCCCTGCATTGAACTGTCTCTAAAATCACTTCTACCTTTATGCTTCCATGAAAGTATAAAACATGCTTTCTTTTCCTGGTCTTCCTTCTGTTCCACACTCAAAGGTGAACTCCTCTTCCTCTACTTTTCAAAGGGAAAAGAAGTCAGATACTTTTAAAAGCTATACAAGTGGTTTGGCATCATTTTCTGACAAAATTTTTAAAGGAATTAAGACATGTATTTTGGCCACTTAAAGACAGCCATGGAGCTTCAAGATGGCTTCATTAAGAACAAGGCATGCCAGAAACTGGCTTGTTCATACTTTACCATAGCATTTAAATTGTTATGTTGGATATGATTGTTTCACCCCCTAGATACTGAGGCCTTTATTCAAGATCTTTATCTCATATTTCTTTATGTATACTCCAATGTATTCAAGAACATTCAGTACACATCAAGAAATTAATAAATACTGAATAAATGTTAATACATATTAAATAAATGTCTTTCCTGACAGGATTGTTAGATTGATAGTACATATATTAATATATCTGAACAACAAACTGAGTATGCTTGCTCCTAAGTAATTTGGCAAGGACTTTAGGTAAATTTTGGTAAAGACATCTGAATGAGGACAGTTAAAATTAGGTAGATTAGTATTAAATTTAAGAACAATTCCAAAAGGGATATTATTTGATGAATGCCCAATAACAAAGTAAGATTCTGCCCCAATGTAGTCAATTTTTTTTTTAAATCATAGGCATTTATCAAAATAGAGGAGAGTATCTACCAGTGACATAGTTCTAAGATAGAGAATAAGTGTGAATTAATGGAATTTTAAAAAACAAAACTTTGACAAGCTGAAAACACTGACCACCTAAAAAAATAAAAAAAATAGGTCAAATGTAAGGTTCTTATTAGTCTTAAAAAAAAAAACCTGCATATATGCAGAAATGGCAGCAACATAGCACACATAAAAAATTTTATAGTGATTTCAAGTAAATTTTATGAATCCACAATTTATTATGAACATTGCAATGTCAAATGGGAAAAACAGAAGTAGAGTATTGAAATGGAAGAAGTCTTAATTCTGCTCTTACTAGACCAATTCTGGCACACTGTCTGGAGGTATCATGCATTAAAATATATAATAAAAACAAAAAGAAAGATTGAGGAGAGAGGGAGACTAATTAATATTTGATGGGATCAGGCAAGGGAAGGAAGTAGAAACAAACATCAAGTGAAAGACCTGGTGAGATTCTCCTAAGAAAACATTTGATTGGCAGATTACTTAAATATAGAAAATATTTAAAATAGAATAAACCTAGTTTATTCTAATAACAGAGTAAGATTCTGTCCAAATGTAGCCATTTTTTAAAAAATCATAAGTATTTATCAAAATAGAGAAGAGAATCTACCAGTGACATAGTATGAAGATAGAGAATGAGTTAATGGAATTTTAAAAAACAAAACTTATGTTTTTAAGCACCAAGATTAAAGTACACAACTATAAGACAGTTTCACATTTCCATCAGATTTTTAAATAACTTTTTTTTAACAAGACTGGTTCAATGGGTTATTTTAGAAGATAGCAAGATCAGGTTTTTGGAGTATTTAAGTATATAGCCAGAAAGGATTGAAGTATGGTTTACAATTCAGATATGGTGAAATTCTTATAATGGATGAAAGACTTTCCAGATCTCTTTCAATCCTCTTAGTTAATGGTGGAACTTGCATGATCAAAATTTTAATACCATTAAGAATCACATGACTGGGGATACTTTCTGAGAGATGCATCATTAGACAATTTTATCACTGTGCAAACTTCAGAGTGTACTAAACTAAGTCAGCTACATCATCATTAGGTGATATAATCTTATGGAACCACCATCACATATGCAGTTCATCACTGACTGACTTGACATTATGCAGTACATGACCTTATAAGGAAACTACTCTTAAGGACTTGTTTCAGTATCGATGCATCAGTTTTGCTCATAAACCTTGTCTCCAACACTTTCTCTGGTATGGGGATTGAACCCAGGGGCATTTTACCTCTAAACCACATCCTCAACCCTTTTTTTACTTTGAGACAGGGTCTTGCTAAGCTGCTTAGGGCCTCACTAAGTTGCTGAGGCTGGTCTTGAACTTTCGATCCTCTTGCCTTAGCCTCCCAAGACACTGGTATTACAAGCATGCATTTCTGCACCTGGCTTGTCTCCAGCACTTTTTGCAAAGTTATATTGACAAGTAATGCATCAGACCACCAGAGTTCTTATGGTATCCAAATATTTAATAATCACTCACCTGCCTTGTTACTGTGATTTCATCATGAACTTCAAATCCTAAAGGACTTTGTTTTTTGTCAGAATTATCAAAGGTGATCGACACTGAGGCTTTGGTAATTCCAGCCTGCCCATTTTTGTAAACTAAATCTTGTAAATTAGAAGCCCGAACCTGTAACAAAAGAAAAAAAGTGTATCAACTACAAATCCCTATATTATATAAAGCAGCACTAAAAATGGGTTCCCTACAGTTGGAAAACCCACTCATGAATAAGGATAGGCAGTAGCATACACTGGCAAGGAAAGGAAGGACAATGGGCAACAACTCAATGAGTGCCTTTCCTGATTGAACTCTTTGAACTTTCTAATTCATTCTTAACAAAAGTTAACTTGCAAGATTGAAGGGAAGACAGTGCCTATGAATTTCACTTGTCATTCAATCCATTAGTATGTCTTTAAAAGGCATTATAACACTAGAGGGGACAAACAGAAATTTTGGAGTGATACTGCCTTAAAGTCAAAATGCCTGAGTTTGGGTATTACTACCAAACACATTAAGCAACACCTGAGTTTCCATTTTCTCTTCCAACAGAGTAATAATGCTTTCCTGAAGGGGCTTCACTAACATATAATTCACATTAAGTAAAACAACGCAAATGAAGAAAACATTGGCAAGAGTCTCCAAAGTTGCGTGAGGATTCCCTTGCCAAACTTAAATTCACGTAAATCAGAAAGTTTGCACTTTACCTGAGACAGGTTGGAGATTCCCAGCAAAAAGCAGATGGAGTCCAATATGTTGGACTTACCACTACCATTTAAACCAGTGATAGCATTGAAGAGGGGGTCAAAACCATTAACTTCAGTCCTCTGAGCATAGGATTTAAATCCCTCCAGAATGATTGATTTAATATGCATTTTCAATACCGTCTTGCGCCAGTAAACCTCTGTGATGCATCAAACAAACCACAAAACCAGGTCTGTACAAAACAGAAATAACACCACTTAAGTGAACCGCAAACCTAGAATTATAATGTGTGAGAGAAACTAAAACAGGTATGACAGGGTAACAGAAATAAAACAGCTGTCAAACCACCCTATCTGATAAAGGTATCATTCTCCTACTTTAAAAGATAGTTAGTCTCTACTTGGAAATTAAACCATTTAAGCTGTTAATGACCACTAGTACTTACTTTTACAGCTTGCCTTCCACTTTCATCATATTCTAACAAGGACTACTGATTCACATCCTTCACATCCCATTCTCTTTACCCACAACATACTTCTCTGATGGTGGCATGGTTCACTCTGCCCTTTATTGCCATCATGCACAAATATTACCTTACTGGGTGGAGTCCTTCCTATGTAAAAGAGCACCTCTACCCATCCTGTTTAGGCTTTCTTTTTCCTTCATAGCGCTTACAGTTAACACTTAAAACAGCATTTGTTTACCCAACTAATCACAATTCAAGGTTCTGTAGCATGTTCGCCTAAGTCCATCACTGCATATCCGAATAGTGTCTGACTCTGAGGGTCGGGAAAATCAACAAGTATTTACTTTAACAGGGTAGATAAATCTCGCATCTTCTAGCTTCTTGCTTTTACTCAGATTGTTTCTTCTCCTCCCGACAGCTTTTTTCTGCACCTCCTAGCCCCATTCCAAGCCTAGATAGGAACCAGTCTTTAGCCCTAATTATCGCTGTGGTCCCTTCTGGCCACTCGCCCTCCTCCTGCTCCATCTCCCCCAGGATACCAGGCCGGGCCCAACCGGCCGCGCCTACGCACCTACCTCGGCACTGCCTCAGGCCGCCTGTGCTTGGGGCGCCACCAAAACTCCCTCGGATCACGAAGACGGAGAAAGGGGATAACCGCACCAGGCTTTGGATGCTATGAGGCAAACTCTACCATAGCAGGTACTATCCCAAAGCCTTTTACAGCACCCGCGCCGGAACTATTTAAGCCTTTGAATTTCGGCGCGAGCAAAGGACCCCATCTCTGCGGTTTATTTCCTCTGCTGGCGGCTAGGATCTGCCTGAATTTGGAGTTTCACCTTTTTCCTCCACTCGAATGATCAAAGTGACAGGGCGATAGGAAAGAGAATCTCGACAGTGCAATTTATGGCGCGTCAAAGTCGTTGAGCCCGGGAACTACAGGACAAGGAGGTGTATATTCACACCGGCGTCCGGCGCACTCTGGGCAGCCCCAAGCCTCTGCCTGGGGGCCTCATGCTTCTCCCGCCCCGCCCCGCCTCAGGCCCCTTCCGCCCCAAAGTTGCCTCCTGCAGACTCCGCCTTCTGCGAGCGGAGTTTAGCGGGATTCGGTAGTACTTAAGTCTGAGAGCTGCGGCGCAGGGGAGTGAATCGTCTGTTGTCATTCTATGTTACAAGCCTTAGTTTCTCCTCCGATTGCTCAGCTTCTGGGAAGATGGAAGCTGTACTTTGTTGGGCCACGGAGGCGCTGATCTTTTCGGGCCTCTGGTTGACTTCTGAATGGCGAGCCTTTTCATCTGAAGTTTCCATGTCTCCTGGGGAATCCAGTGCTCACGGACTCGATCTGAGCCCGGAAAAATTGTATGAGGCGGTAGTAGGTGCTAGGCCTACTGTTCAACTCCTTACCCTGAAAAACTATGTCATCATAAGCAATGGAAGGCCTAGCATTTCAGGAAGTTTTATTGGAGGTCCTTCAGTACAGCTGGCGCTTACTGAGTTCAGTGTGTCAGGCTGTGATCCTCCGCGTTTAAAAACACGAATTAGCGACTCTATGCAATTCCTGAAACTGTTTTAATTGAACCTCAGGGCGCATTTTCGGCAGTATTTCGCTAAGATGCTGAGGGTCTCAATTGTTGCGGCTGGCCTGAAACTTGTGATCCTCTTGCTGCACCTGACGCGATGGCTGGGATTAGAGGCCTGCACCACGAAGCCAGCTTGACATTGTTCTCATTTTGCAGATGTGTAAACAGTCGCAGAATGGTTAGTCAACTGTTAACCGAGAAATGGATTTGTTCCCAGGCAGTCTAGCTGCAGAGCAAGTGTTCTTAAATATTTACAGAATCCAGTACTACTGGTAAATGATACTGTTACAAGTGTATACTGTTCTTTACTAAAAACAAAAAGCATGGTTTTCAGCTGTACTCACTTGAGCACATTGACGCTAACGAATTAGAAAGGGCTTAGATTAGAAATGGTCATGGTGCTATTCAAGGCAAGGTACAGAAAAATGGCCAACATACTATTTTGAGTGCCTTAGTTCTTTTGAGCTGGTATAACAAAATTAGCTACTTTATGAACAACAGAAATTGATTTCCCCGCAGTTCTGGAAGCTTGGGAAGTCAAGAACTAGGAGCTTATAGTCAGTGTGTGGTGAGGAATGCTTTCCAGTCTTTTTTACTGGTGCACTTTCCACTGTTATTTTGGAAGTCAGAATTTCAATATATGGACTTGTGGGGGGAGGGATAACACATTCATTTAGACCATGTATTTTAGAACATGAATTAAATTGCCTTCTCAGCCCTGAAATGGCTTTGCAATAATCTCAACCAATTTCAAACTACCCAAAACGAGCCTATGTTTTGAAATTGTTTTTCAGTTTAAAGAAGTAAAATAAGATTTTTATGTTTTGTTTTTTTAAAAAAGAACTTAGGGAACTGGGGCCTCCGTGGCAGAGCATTTGCCTACCAATGTGTGAGGCGCTAGATTCCATCCCTAGCACCATATAAAAATAAACAAATAAAACAAAGGCATTTTATGCACCAACAACTACAAAAAATAAAAAATAAAAAGAAAGAACTCATTTATATAATTTGATGTACTACCCACTTGTGCTAGAATGTCAAGGATGGATAGTGGCCTAATATCAATTTAATACACTTTGTCCTCCCTGATTCTTCCATCTCCACACCTATTCACTTATATTGGCTCTATTGAATCTTATACATCTACTTTCAGCTCTCTACATTTTCATTACTTTTCTGAATAAAGAATTTAAACCTACTAGCATATCCTAATGTAGATTTTAATACTGTGAAATAAACTATCCTTTGGAATAAAAATATAAATCAAGACAAACATTATTAGCCTTTACAACTATTTTGATAGATTAATAGTAACTGATCTCCTTAAGTCAAATGGATGAAGATTTATACTGAAATGCACTTTTGCTGGATAAGGACTTTTGTGTATTTTAAGAATGCACACATCTAAATGCTCCCATCAAAACTATTAAAATTGCTTAAAGAGATATCTATTTTACATATAGTACATGCTAGATATGCTAAGGAATTTCTGCTAAATATGGTACAGAGGTACTTGAGGAAATCACTAATAGCTGACTTATGACTGGATCCTCAGATATCTACAGGTAAGTAAAGAACACAAAGGCACAAAGCCAGTGCTACCTGCTGGAGTGAGGGTAGAAACAGACTGTAAAATAGATGCAATTCTTGTTTCATTATCATGGATAAAAAGTTTTGGAAGCCTCAACACTGGCAGGCAGTAGTTAAACTGTCAAGAAATCTGGGCAGCTAGTGGAGCCTTAGTTGTTATGTGGGAGTCAGCAGCAATAACAAGGACTTGGATAAAGCTATAAATCAGGACCTCAGAGAAAAATTTGGTCTTCTACTCCAGGGCATTAGGAGGGATTCCCTTCTTCCCTGAATACGTTTTTATAATTTTAGAGTGCTGAAGTAGCTCTTATATGGTCAGGAGTCAATCCTCTCCCCCTGAAACTTAACACAGAAAAAAAAAAAATGAAAGGACTTGCAGAAAAAGGAAAGGTTGCTGCATTTGTGGAGAGAATATTTAAATTCAAGGGGACGAATTGCTAAATGATGGAAAGTTTATATTTTTAAAGTGAAATGATTAGCACATTTTGAATATTTCATTTCTACTACCATGTTGTCTGACCTTTGGTTCTTCAAAAATAACCTGACAAACTTTTAAAGAAACACAATGAAGCGTAATTTAAAATAAGGAATAGGAAAGGAGGAGATTATATCTGCTAACACATGGGATCTGATTAGAACCATGCATTTTAATTTCAATGACAATACTATTTTCAATAAAACTATGTGTTCTCCTCTTTGTGAAGCTGCCTATTTTGCCTCTCTAACCAGGTTTAAATACTTAGTCTTCTTTTTCAGGTGGTTCGGTTATTCCTGGTTTTTGAATTCCTAAATCTCCCTTTTACAACATTTTCTAAATCTTTTTCATAGTGATTTATTTCTTCATGTGGTGATCTTCAGTGGGGTTGTTTTGTTTATGGAAATCTCTTATGCCTTGAGCTGTGAAAGAATCCCTTTTGAGAAATTGTACATTTATTTCTGCCAAGGTTCTTTGGCTCTTAAAGATCCTGAAGCATTTTTAAATTATAAGTTCTCAGCTCAGGTTTTCTGAATTATGCAGATGTTATAAATCGAGATGAGTTGCAAGAGTTTTGAAGTTTTGTATTCTCACAGGTACATTTTAGAGGATATTCTCCCTATCTGAAGTAACAAAGTCCTTTGCCTTTTATCTCGGCTAAATAGGTAGCATATCTATAATATCAGTAGCTGACACTTCTTTAGGGCCTGGTTGCAATTCCTCTGCCTCATCAATGCTCAAGGACTTGTGTTTGAACATAAAGCCTAGCTACTAGCTGTTGAGAGTGTACTTGAGCTGTAAAAGCAAGAAGCTCTGGGTTCAATCCTCAACACCAAAACAACAGCAACAATAAAAATGTCGGTATTCACCTGGTAGCTCCTGAGGCTCATAACATAGTGAGAAATGCTTTAGAAAGCCACCATAGTGTCAAATTCTGTTTTCTACTCCAATTTTTTAATTTTCTTCTGTCACTGACAATTCCTTTTTTATTATTTTTTTAGTAGTTTAGGTTTATAGTTTACATAACAATAGTTACATTTATTCCAGCATTTCTGAGTTTATAAAGGGAGGTCGAATCAACCACATTAGAGGAGGTCTTCTCATTTTTTTCATAGAGTATCAATGATCTTTGTTTTGTTCCTGCTGATTCTTGCTTATACTTCTCACATTCTATATTCAAAGTAGCTTTTTCTAAAAACCAGTAATTACTTCTCTAAAGAAGTACCAGCTCTTAAAATATTTTTGTACACTATTCATGAAACATCTTCATATTATTATGTATATAGTATTTATTCTTTCAGTTTTTCCAGCTATCCTTGGCTTATAGCCAAAGTTACCCATTTTCTCTCTCTTTTGCTTTGTCTTATTCTTTTCTTTTATGGGAATGATTATTAGCTCCTCATTCAAGTTTTATTCTCATGTTGTCCACACTGTCATAGTGTTTCCTAATTATTTTTTATTTCAAAAACATGTATGCATGTCTGATCCTCCTCTAAATGGTTACTTTTTTCACCTAATCCAGCTTTTACCAGATAAATAAATGCTTCACTCTTAACACAAAGACAAATAGAGAAATACTATTTGAACTTGTCTCCAAGCAGTTTAGAGTAGAATGTAAAAGACATATATGAAGACAATAACCAGAGAAAGAGAAAAGTGAACGGCAATCTAGCCTAGATTGCACAGAAAATGGAATAGAAAATAACATTTAATGAAGCAAGAATTAGCAAAATTTTGTCCAAGAGATGCACAGAAGTCATCTTAACTTTACCATCTTAACCTCCTAAGGTGTAACTTAACTTTGTTACACCTGAAACATTTATCTCTGCCTTTGCACATTCTGCACTTTGAAATGTTCATCCATTATTCCACATCGCCCATGTGTATTTCTATTTCTATTTTAATTCCAAAGTCTGACCCATTCTGAAAAAAATTATAGTCTCTTCTGTAATTCTTTAACCCTTTATCCACATTCTTCTGACCTCTATTCCTATTGTGACATATCTTTGTAATACACCTCAGTGCCTCACATAGCAGACAATAAATATTAGTTGAATATGAATAAGCTCAGTGGGTTCATTTGCTACTTTCTCATTAAGTTGAAGGAAAAAAAAACAGTATAGAAATGAAAAAAAAGAGTTAAAAATGCTGAATGCTAGGATGCACAATATATTCCAGAAATAATCAATATTTTCAGGTTCAGTAAATTGATGGGAGTGATCATTTCTCATTAGTCTAACATTAAAGACTCTAAAAAGAACTTCCAGAAAAATATTTTTATTAATTCTTTTTAGTTATACATGACAATAGAAGTCAATTTGAAGAAAAATAATGTTTGTATCTAATACCATCACTACTGTGAAATTCATAAGGCTGAAGAATGTACCATGAAATACATCTTCAGGTCTATGCTTCATAGGGTTCTCAACACCATATAATTTTTCTCAGGTCATGTTTTTTTCATTTGTTTGTGTTTCATGTTTTGTTGTTGTTGTTTGTTTGTTTTGTTGTTGGACTATAAAGTACAAACAAGCTTCTGATATGATATAGGAGCAACTTTAGTTTCAAGTTGAAAAAACTAGAATTCAGGTATCACTCCCTTAGTTGCTGTCAATGTCCTTTGTGCTCCTTTATTACGTACACACACTCATTCATGTTTGCCTGTCTGCACCGCAGGCATCTTGACATCATTGCTCAAAGCTTCCTAGTATCTGGAGATCTAGCATCAAGTCCAGTTCCCAACACAGCTGTGCTCCATCAATGTTATTAAAAGGATGAATGACTACAAGAACATTCAAATATAGAGTTGGTTTTTCTTTCCAAACCAGAAGACACCCATTCTCCAATTTTTTTCAGATGAAAGTTGTTTTTCAGATAAAAGTTGATAATCGTTTTGTTATTTATTTTTTGTTGTTATATTTAAATTCCTAAGTAATTACTTGCATACTCCATCAAATATATTAACATGAATAGAAACTCAAGGATTACCTTGATTACTAACTCCCTTCCCTTTTCCTTTCTGTCCTCTCCAAACATTGATTTCCACTTCACTATGGGTAGGTGAGCAATGGGAAATTCATAAATTGCTGTCTGTTACTTTTTGCTTTCCAGTCTGCCTATACTTGGAAATCCCTAAGGCTTTGATTTTTCCTTTGAGTCCCAAGGGTCTTACAGACCATAATAGATGGCATCTATACATATCCAAGAGATTGAGGATTTTGGTTTTTTTCTTAACTGGCATTTTTGGGTTGTTCACTGTGGAGTTCAGGTGGGACTTCAGCAATCCAAGTCTGATTCTCTTTATGTATCTTATCTATAGGCGATGAAGATCACATGTCAAAGACATTTCTGCCATTTTCAGGTACCTTATCCCAATCTCCCACAGACAATTTATAAGAAAAATACATACTTTATAAAGATAAGTAATAATATATAAGCACAGTATGGTCTAGATACATACATAAAAAACAAGTGATTTTTAAATGTTTTTATTAGTGCATTATAGTTATATATAATATTTGGGTTCATTTTGACATAATTATAACACGTTGAATACAAATCATTCCACTTTAATATCAAGAATTTCCTCTTTCACTTCCCTCATCCCTTCCCCTGGTCCCCTTCCTTTAATTTACTGGTCTTCCTGCTGTTTATTTACGGTTTGTTTAAATTAGTGCTTTATAGATATAAAGATGAAATTCATTGTGGCATATTCACATATGCACACAGAATAATTTGGACAATTTCATTTCACCCTTTCTCCCTTTTTCTATCTATCCTTCCTTTTCCTTAAGCTTCTACTCTACTGATCTCCCTTCAATTTTCATGGGATTTATGCGAGAGCGCACACACACACACACACACACACACACACACCATCTTATTTTGGTCTATCTTCTACAGACAAAAGAAAACATTCAACCCTTGACTGAGTCTGGCTTATCTCACTTAGCATGAAGTTCTTCCAGTTCCATCCATTTACCAGCAAAATGCATAATTTCTTTGTTCTCTATGGCTGAATAAAACTCCATTGTGTATATATACCACATTTTCTTTATACATTCATTTGTTGACAGGTATCTGGGCTGGTTCCATAACGTGGCTTTTGTGAATTGCACTGCTTTAAAAAAAATGATTAGAAAGAAATGTGATTTTAAAACAAATAGACTACAACTATTTACACTAAAACCAATATATTATAATATTAAGTGGTTTATTTGCTGCTACATGACAGAATATTTCTACTGCAACAGAGAACTATTTCTGTATGTTTGTATAAACTTGAGTATCCATTCAGATGACTTTGTGAAAACAAGCCTTTTTGTGCCTAAAAGTTAGGGGGAAAAGAACAATGCATTTTACATTTTAGGGGAAAGAACAATGCACACATATTTTAAGCAGTTTCCCTTTCATTGCTCTTCAAGGATCTAAAATAATGTTTTATTTTAAACTTAACTTGAGTTATATTATTTGAGATTATTATTAATAGTAATGATTTTATTGCTTAAGATATTGACATATGGTGTACCAAATTCCACATTTTTCCCTGAGTTACTTCATGAAATACAAGTTTGTTATTATTATAGATAAATAAGTTGGATCTTGACACTAGACTTTAAGCATAAAGCAGAGGTAGGACCAAAGTCCATCCATTCAACAAATCATTGAGTCTTTAAAATGTTAGTGGACAACACCTCAAATTTCTGCTGTATGAAGCTTATATTATAGTAGATATCAGCTCTTGTTGATTATGAAGCATATTTTTACAGTAATCATATACAATAATTGTATAGGAGTAGCTATCAGTCTTGATGCCTGAAGCAACTGTCATTCCCATGTGATTCCTGAAGCCCTTAAGTCATTGAAACCCCAGCTGACCCATTTCACAGATGTTTAGATATTCTCAGTCAAGTTTGGATTTATAGTAGGTACTCAGGTTTCAGGCAAAAACATGAAATTTGAACCTCTATAAGTAATACTCATAAGGAGTGAATGCTTAGTGAAAAATCAATGTCCATTAGGAGTAAATAGGAAAAAAGGCAGATTTGCAAATATTTATTAAAACAGATTGGATTAAGCATAAGTTGCAGTGCTGAGCAGGGGGAACAGAAAGAGTGCATGCATCATAGTGAAGTTCACCTTTAAGTATATCTGTAAAGCACAAATTTAAAAATAACTATAAATAAATAGAAGATCAGTAGAGTTGAGGAAGAACATAGGGAGGTATGAGAGGAGGGAAAGAGGAAGTATTGGGGACTAAAGTGTAGCAAATTATATGTCAGTTATATATGATTATGTCAAAATGAACCCCAATATTATGTATAACTATAATGCACTCTTGTAGTTCTGTTTAGTGGCATCTTTTTTTTTTATACAAAGAACTGTTGCCAACAATGCTACTTGGAAGACTAATTTGAGGTAATTTTTATTTTGTATATTTTTTATTTGTTAATGGGATCTAGGAGTATAATAACCTGGTGAGAATTTCTCTGCAAATGGCAATCAAATTAGTCTTATTCATGAAACTAATAAATAAGCTATAATTCAGCATTTATGTGTAGGGAAACGAAAACTGGGATCATGCTGTTTAAGAGGATAAGGGAATTTAGCAAAACACTGGGGGACTCATAACAGATTTATGATGAAGACATATCCTAACTGGAAGCTTAATTGGGATTTAAATTACAGGTCAAGCTGTATAATGTGTTTTTCTGTTTAGAGGGAAATCTTTGGGGAGATAGAGTATACGTGCTTAAAGAGGAAACAGGAAGAAATGAGAAAACAGAGTACATTTTTTTTTCTCTTAAAATTGCAAGCTGCTTTAAGTCAAATTGCCCCTGAGTTCCTTATGATTGCCTTTGTGAAATTTCTCTTTGTTTTACTTTGAGTTATTCTGGTATGTCAGAGTAATAATTTTACTTGATGGTAGCAAAAAAGGTATTTTAGCATGTCTGTCAGCAAACTAATATGGAAACCAGAGATAAGGTATTCTCAACCTTTACAAAATTGAGACATCCCATAAAATTATCAAGTTCTGCAGATGAAGGGGCCCTGGCAGAATTAATGGCCACTCAATTTGCAAATGGGCAAATTAAGGTTTCTTGTGATTTTCCTAAATTTATGTTTTATCTCTAGTAACTAAAGGTCTAATGAGAAACCTCTGTCGAGGTTAACTCTGTAGGAAAATAACAGTAAAACTTGACAACCCAGACTCTGACTGCCTAATATTGCCTTCTCCCTTGGTAAGGTTCCTCAAATACTAATACTATGACTACCATGCAGACTTCAGCCATGAATGGGGATAGAGTCAAGGGCAGGAGACAAAAGCTCTGAGAAGAAATTGAAATGACCTGATAAAGTTCTGAAGCAATGTCATGACAAGAATAGCATTTTTAAAAACTACTAAAGCTTCAAGAATAATAGTGGGGAAATAATCTATAAATTATTGTGAAAAGAGGAAGAATCTGGCTTAGAAGACATTGATGGGACTATAAAATACTCTGGGACTCAGAATCCTAGTGTTAACCATGTGGGACTCCAGAAAAACAAAAGAGACCTACAGTGTCCCTATCTTCAACCTTCAGGTTATCCTTTCTCTGACCCTACCATCTTCCATCTTAGCTTCTCTATGCCTCAGATATGAGGAGCAGCCCCACAGCCATCCACTTAGAGGGTCTTGTCCTCACGGAAAGCAGCCTATAAAACAGAATCAGTGTATAGTGCCAAGAATGTCCACAGAAGAAACACCCTGGGAGGATTTTCTTAGATGATGTTTGAGTGAATCCTTAAGGTGAAATACGCTTTTAATAGTTGGAAACAGAAACAGCAGTTCAAGTGGACAAATCACGGCAAACAAAAACTGAAATAATGGTTTCAACCGAAAGTTGACCATAATTTTATTTGGAAATGTATATTACTTATATAATAGATGTCGTGTTCCCTTATGTAGAATCATCCTCAGGACAGAAATAAGTGTCCTCTAGGCAGCAGGTGTGTTGGCTGCTGATGTCACCCACCAATGACTCCCTTCCTAGGCATTGCCCTCCACTGAAGAAGGCTGCCTATATGAGTTTCATGGCTCTCCTATGGTAACCCATATCCAATAACTGGTTAAAGCAGAGACACAAAAGCCTAAGCCTTTACCTTTAACAAGAACAGCTATACAAGGTTCTCCTAACAGCTCCCTACACCATCAACTGAGGCCTTTGTTCTGACTGCATCATGCTTCAGCTTTCCCCTCTGACAAATTATGTTTTCTGAACTAGATCACAAGTATTCTGGATGGTACTCCAATTAAATTTTGTACATACTAATGTCTGCCTTGAAATCTTTTCTCTGAGGAACTTACCTATGACAACTCTAGAATGTAACTTGAGACACAATTTTAACAGAACTTACTGTGGAATTTGAAGAGCTTAAAGAGTGCATATGATTCAGTCATTAGAAGTGCTGGCTTGTGGTTTCTATGGTAACAATTTGGTATTTCAACTTAAGTGCTGAATTACTAAAGCAATTTAGATTCTACTGAGAAAGGGCTGGAAAGGAGAGAAATTGTACCTGAGCTATGATTCTTCTGTTCTCAAGCTTGTCAAACTTCTCCATCAGTTCTGGCCACTAACTAGCCTTATCGGTAAGGCTATTTCAGAAAGTTATGCTTTAGGGGGCATGAACATATCTGAAGGTTGTAAAAGTAATCATAGTTTATTTTTCTTATTGATGCCAAATGTCTGTTTCAGGTCAGAAGAGGGAGAAGGTAATTTTGCTTATAGTCATGAAGGAAGCCAGACTAAGGAACCACTACTACTTAGAATCTTGCAAATCTCTTCCGTAAGGAACAAGAATTTTGGGAGGGCTTAAAACTGTAATTTTAATGCTCCACCCAAATCACTTAAACTTATAATTTACCACAACTGTTCATCACAAGGGGTTCAGAAAGTTTAATCCCAATATGTGTCTACAAGGGCAGGGGAACTGGAATATGTGACAGATTGCACTAATAAAGACCAAGGGAAAATCTTGGAACTTATGGAAAAAAAATGAAGAGAAAAATCAGGTTAAATTGGTAGTGAAGTTTTCAATATTCAATTCAATTAAAAAATAGCTTAATAATATATAATCATTGGTCCTCTGGTATCTTTCAAGACTTATTTGCTCTCTTTGGAGTTTATTTTATAAACATGTGTTGATTATCTTCTATTTACAAAGTATTGTAATGGTTACTCTCAAGGCATAACTATGAAGAATTCCTGAACTGTTTGTTTAATGACATTTATACTAGTTGGAAATACAGAAACTCAAAATATATAAAGCAGAGAACAAAGAGAAGAGAGGGTAGGGACAATGTTTAATGCGTGTAAAAGACAGCATTGTTGAGAACCAAGTTTCTATGTTTGAAGTGAGAAAGGACCAAGTTATGCCTTCTACAAATATACTTCTACAAATATACTCATATCCACTTGATATGAGCTGTACAGAAAAGATAGATCAAGAAAGATAAATATTACATTATTGCTTTTAAATCCACTTGTTTTCCATTTTCCCATTCCCGTTCTAGACCCTTCTATTTACATTTTGTGGTTAGGATAAATTATTATAAACTGAGAGATAATATCGTTATTCCTTGAGATTAGCAACTGTGCTTTTTGGTATTCTATAAAATCTGTTCAAGCTAATGAGGATTTATGGCAGTAATTATAATAAATTGCACCTCTAATGCCTCTTGCAGCTTATAAAGCAAGTTTACATATACTATTAATGTTATTTCCATAATATGCTAGTAAGAGGAGTTCAGGAGGTTTTGGTAAAATATTTCCATATCATAGAGAAATTGAGACAGAAAGAAGTAAACTAATTTAATCATTGCTGCAGTTATTTACAGCCATGAACAAATCACCCTAAAATAAGGGCTTTAAAAAATAACTTATTTATTTTACTCACCTGAGGATTGCCTGGTCTGGTTAGTCAATTCTTGCTTAGGGTCTCTTATGTAGTTGAAAGCAGGTGCTGGCTAATGCTGAGGGTTCCTCAAAGGCTCCATTCACATATTTGGTGCGTGGCCCAGAATAATGCAAACATCTGGGAGCTAGAACAGCTGGAGCTCCTCAGGCACAGCCCTCTTTATGGTCTCACAACATGGTCTATGTGAAAGCTTCAGGCTACATGGCAGCTGGGTTTCTTACATGGTAGCAAAAGTCTTCCAGAGTGAGTTTCCAAAAGGGACCAGCAGAAGTCACATGCCCTTTATTCCCTAGCCTCAAAGGTCGAATACGACACAGAATCCTTTTCTGCCACATTTCTTTGTTCATTGAATCATTATAAAGCCTCACTAATTTTACAGGTGGGGATGGAGACTCTACCTTTTGATAGAAGAAGTGTCAAAAAGTTTGCTCACCTGTTTACAAGCAATCAATAATGAAACTGAGAATTCTGGTTTTCATATTGTGGGTTGTGCTCCCTGACAGCAGGTACCGAGACAGAACTCAGAGTGCAGGATGTTTATTAAGGACTGCCCTTGGCATCAACACCTGTGAAGGTGAGCATGGCAGCAGGCCTGAGCAGAAGGACAAGCTGAGCTTTGATCCAGGCCTAATGACAATCAACCCTGCAGAGTGATCTCAGATTAGACCTGCCTGCCCCAGCATTTGCATTTCCACATAGATCCGTCATTGGATGTGGGGCCCCTCCAGAAGGGATGTGACCTTGGAAAGATGAATCTCTACTCTACAATTAAGTCAATCCTGGGGGCGCTGACAGCTGAAGGTTGTCGGTCAATAGGACTTCTAGCCCTTGAAGCAATAAGATCTTCATTGAAGTAGGATCACCACCCTTAGTTCTAAATCCAGTGCTCTTCATTATTTATACCTCACTGTATCCACAAATCCTTAGAACTCAACAAGTTTTAATTGTGAAATTATAAATTGAAAATTATCAATAATCACATTGGGACACTGTTAAGCAATCTTACAGCATTTTTGCTTGTGCATCTGTTATCCAAACATCTCAGACCTTACTAATTCATAGGTAGTATCAATGAAATCACATCAACATTAGTATTCAATTCTTGCTAGCTTCAAGTTCTCCCATTCTTTTTCAACAATTCTAGTTTCTTTCGGAGCAGCCTGCCCTTAAACATCAGCCGTAATATCTAAGAGATGGGATATATGTACTGAAAATCAACTCAGGCAATCACTGACTGCCTGCTTTTATTTTTATTCCAGGCGGCATCATCAATACCCCTACCCCCAGTTCAGTGCTTGTTGTAATGCAGACTCATTACTGTGCTCCAACTTATCTATCAAGCTCCAGACTACTGTGTACAGCTACCTAATCCACATTTCCATCAATATCTTGTCAGCATCTAAAGAATTTTCTTTTCTAAAAGCAAACACTTAATTTGGGTGCTTTTATGAAACACTTTGGTTTCCATATTAAATGGCACCAACATGCATCAAAATCTGAAAGTCATCCTTGATTCTTTTCTTTCAGATCTTTTTTAGTTTTGAATACCTGAAATTATGTAATTTATTTACTTATCTACTTAACTATTTTCTCCTTCCTCCTCCTAAATTTTAGCTCTGTCAAAGCAGAAAATTCATTTGTTTACCTAGTGTTCTACAACACCTAGAAAAATTTAGGACCACAACTTGCATAGAATAGGGACTCAGTATATTCATAATGAATGACTCTTTGAAGAAATTAGTTAATGAATTAATTGTATCAACCCATTCAGGATCACACAGCCACCGAATTCAATCGTTCTTCAGAGATGCTGCTTCAAGAAGATAACAGTCTGCTCTAAGTAGAGACTGCATTCATTGGCTGTCAATGATTGGCAATTAATCCACTTCTATCTATCATACCTATTTACTTTTTACCAGCCCCTTTTTGAACTTTGCTTATGTCACATCCACTGTCACTAATCTGATTGGGATTTCCCAGCTGAAAACCTCCAGAACTACTTATAGGATTTGATATTATAATGGCACTATTTCCAGTGGCTTATAATGGCATGAGCCAGCATCACTGCCAGCATGAAAACTCTTCTTCACTTATGAAGCATGGCATGTGCATTTGTAAAAAGAAGCATTCCAAAGCAGTTAATTTATTCTCCCTGAACCTGTGTACAATCATACCTGGGTTGGGATAAATAAAACTAACAACTTCATGTGGAAAGAGTCCAGTTTCTTTTTTGTACAAATTCCTTAAAGAAAATTTCTTGCAAAAGCTCAAACATTCCTTTCTATAGTCTGACACTACTTTATTGGAAGATGTGTGTGTATCTTAACTCCTACTGTAAATAGAGTTGGACTAAACACATACAGATGGATAGGATGCACAATTTTCTGCTTTAGACAGGCTGATATCTGAATAAGAAATCAAATTAAACCACAGACATAATTTTCTTTTGATATATATCACTTGATTTATATATATATATATATATATATATATATACACACACACACACACACATTTATATGCATATGTGTGTGTGTGTGTGTGTGTACATATATATATTCTTCTGAGATCTAGCTATCTATCTTAGGAACTTTCATAACTTAGGAATTCTAAGAGTATGTTAATTATATTTTTGAACCAAGAAGGTACTTGAGTTCTCTCATTCAGGAATGGCAGATACTATGTGGAAATACTGCCAAATATTCCCAATTCTCCCCACCTCCAATCACATGGTAACATTGTATTTCTTGGCCCTCTTGTGGTTGGATGGGGCCATGTGAATACTTCCGACTAAAACATTTGTTTAGTAAAAGTGGCAAGTGTCAAAAGTGGCAAGTAGAACATTTTGTTGAGGGCATGAAATACTTTTTTGTTCTCTGTCCCTTTTACCCAATGTTTCACATGATGGATTCTCTATCAGCTAGGTTGCTTGGAACCTAAAATATATGGTTTCTGTTGGCTAATACATAATGAAAAAACAAGTAAGAAATAAGATTGATTTGTATTAAACAACTGAGATACATATTACCAAAATGCCGTCTTTAGCTGTATGAACTCAGAAAAGTTACTTTTCTTTTTTTATTTTTTTATGTACTTTCTTTTTATTTAGTTTTTAAAATATTGGTTCTTTTTAGTTATATGTGACAGCAGAATCCATTTTGATATAATTATACAAGAATGGAATATATCTTATTCTAGTTAGGATCTCATTTTTATGGATGTATATATTAGTGGGATTCACCATGTTATTTTCATTAATGTTTATATCAGGTCAATTAACAAAAGCTAAGCTATGGAGCCAATCTAGGTGCCCTTCAACAGATGAATGGATAAAGAAAATGTGGTATATATACACAATGAAATATTACTCAGCCATAAAGAAGAATGTCTTTATGGCATTTGCCAGCAAATGAATGGGTCTGGAGACTATCATGTTAAGTGAAATAAGCTGGTCACTTTACATTTGTGAACTTCACATTTTTTCATCTTTAAACTAGAAATTAAGATATTTAGGTCATTTGGTTCCTATGAGATTTAGCAAGGAATGTATTTGGAAAGTAATATTGAAGACAGAATTAGACAGGAAGTCAGCAAAGATAGGTAAATCAGGTCAGGAATCCAATTTTGAGTGAGTCCCAGAAGTGTTGAAGACTGTCCCCAAAGTATTGAATCTTTTTTTTTTCTTAAGTAGTGCTGGGGAATGAACCCAGGGCTTTGTGCATTCTAGGCAAACACTCAACCAATTGAGCTGTTTCCCCAACCCCTGAAATGTTGATTCTTTCAGAGCCCTTCCTCTACCCTTAATAAGAACCTGCTCCTGCTCCAATCGGTTGCCAAGGTAAACTGTCCCAGGAATTGACCTCCCCTACAGGGAGCTAAAGGATTGTTAATGTGTCCTTGGCTGCACCATCTAGCCCTTCCCCCTTCAGCCCACCTGCTTCCCACCTTTTGGCCATCCCAGGAGCATTTCTTAGGTCTACTATGCAGGAAGGAGAGAGATAAGGAGAAGAGGGCAGAACAAAGGAAGCCTAAGACTTATAAAAAGGGCAGAATACCAGTCTCTTGGGATACTAGGGTACCAGCTATGGCCCCCTTCTCCTTCCTGGGAGAAGTCTGTCACCCCTTTTAAAAATAAACCCTGCTTTAATGCTTGCCTCCACGTGCTTCTCTAATGTTCAGACTTCAACATGTGAGGAAACAGAACTTGCCACCAATAACCAGAGGTGTCACTATGACATTTCAAAATGCTACACTGATGCTACTAATTATATTAGGACAAAGGGGCCACAATTAGTTTCACAATGTTTTGGATTTGGCCTGTTTTTTCTTAATTCTAATTTTTCAGCTTTTTGTGCAATTATGTCTATGAATAGAAAAATATTGGTAAACTTGCTCCACATAATTTCAAAGGGTTGCTTCAAATCTACATGAGATGGATGTATTATTTATACAACACCAAACATTTACTTGGTTATTTCCTCCAACTTTCCAGTTCCCCTCCCTTACTTTCCTACTACCTCCCTCCTTTCCTTCCTACCTTCCCCCTAACTGCCCCCACTCCCTTCTTGCCTTCCCTCTTTCTCTCTCTCCCTCCTTTTTATCTGCAACACGTATTCACAGAGCACCTATTTATTCAGTAGTGGTTAAACAAAGACAATAAGACAGAGTGTCTAATCTCATGGTACAGTTGCACACATGGAAAAATATGTATCTTTTTTCATGAATCATGGAAAAATGCTTCAGGATTATGACGAATATATGTTCAAGCTATAATGGGTCCTAAAAATAGGAGTGGTTAATAAAGTTTTAATTTAGGAGGAGAAACAAGTTGTGTCTAGAAATATGTTTAGGTGATAATGGAATGGTGGAAGGCAAGAGAGACAAGGAGACACAAGGCAGTCAGAGCAACACAAGCAAAAACAGAGACATGTGGCCTAACTTGTGACAAACTATAATGCAATGATTCTGCCTAAACTGGACACCCTAAGATTTGTCTTGGTCATCAGTTAGAAAAGATATTTAGGGTACAGTGGTGCACATCTGTAATCCCAGCAGCTCAGGAGGCTGAGGTAGGCAGATTGAAGTTCAAAGCCAGCCTCAGCAATTTAGAGAGGCTCCAAGCAATTTAGCAAGACCCTGTCTTAAAAACAAAACAAAATGAAATGAAATAATAAAATAAAAAGGGCTAGGTTTGTAGCCTGGTGGTTAAGCACCCTTGAGTTCGATCCACCTGTACCGATAAATAAATAAGACATTTAGTTTCTGATAAAAACAACTCCTACAAGGAAGAAGACATCTCTTCATTTTTGATAAACTTTCTGGTTGTGATGGTATTATTGTGTATTGTAGGAATTCATAAAATATAGAAAAGTATATTTAAAAAATCCAGAGAGAAACAGTGATAACATTCTAGTATATTTTCTCCCAATTTAGATGATTGTATATTACATATTGTTAATATTCAAACAGAAATGTTCTTTTACATGTCAATAAGGTGATATTTTATATACCTTGTCAGTTTTTTTGATTTGTAATGTGCATAGTGAATATTTTAACACAAGACTAAGGTGGGAGTCTGTGCATATGTGATCTAAATGCTTCCAGTGCATTGACTGTCCTAGGATAGATTATTCATTCTTATATGATGTCAATTTCTGAGATAAAATTTTCATCAACATAACCCAAATTTCTGATTGATCTGATGGATCTTCTTTAAAAAAAGAGAAGCACAAAATTCTCCTATGTAACACATATTTTAAAAATTAGGTCATATACATCTGTGTGTGTGTGTGTGTGTGTGTGTGTGCGCGCGCGTGCGTACACGCGCATAAATAGAATAGGATTTAATACCTATAAAATATAAAATACATATTTCCTTTTTTTTAAATAAATGAAGCACAAACTATATTTCCACTTATTTAGATGGAATAATAGCTATACCATTTTAAAAACTGATACCTGGCAGAAAAATTTAGACATATTACAACATTTAATCCTGGAAACAACTCTATTTCCTCCTATTTACAGACAGGGAAAACTGATTCCCAGGATGAGTAATGAACTTGCTGAATGTAAAATATCTAATAAATGCCCAAACTGAATTTAAACCCAGGACGACTATGGTAATTTTTGTTGAATTAATACCACAATTTATCCATTTTCTTTTTAATGGATACTTAGAGGAATAGACATTGATATTTTAAGATTAGGTATCTCTGTGTGATAGGATTTTGTGGTTGATTTTTCTTCTACTGTTTATTGTTACGATCAGGAAACGTTAGTATGATAGTGCTTCTACACCTCGCTAGCAGCAGGATGCTGGGTAAGCAACAACCTCTTTAGATTGTATAGTTCGAACTTGTCTCATTTGGAATGCTGAGCCAACTTTGTGGTGGCCTGTTTTTTTTTTTATTTTTTATTTTTATTGTTGGTCGTTCAAAACATTACATAGTTCTTAATATATCATATTTCACAGTTTGATTCAAGTGGGTTATGAACTCCCATTTTTACCCCGTATACAGATTGCTGTATCACATCAGTTACACTTCCATTGATTTACATATTGCCATTCTAGTGTCTGATGTATTCTGCTGTCTATCCTATCCCTGTTTTTATTCTGACATTCTATGGCTGTGAGACTCAACAGGCGGGAAGAATGTTTCCCTGAATAGAATGTGGTGTTTAGAAGACCAATATAATGCTTAGGCTAAAGTTCATGTTTATATAACATTATTTCTAGGAATGCATTTCGAGCTCCAATTTTGTCCAGCAAATACCAATAAAACCTAAGAGGAAAAACTAGAGAAACTAAAAGGAATCATTTAGAGTAAATTGTATGTAGAAAGAACATTTTGCTAAGAAGAAGAAAGAATGAGTGACATTCTAACCTTTACTACTTTCTAGCTGTATTGAGAAAATACTTTCCTTCTTTGATTCATAGTTGCCTCTGCTGTAACAAGTAAACACTTGGGAATCAGAGAGGTTATTATTTTGCTACCATGCTAGGCAAACGTGATGCTACATGGAAGATCAGAATCATGGAAGTAGGCACAAATAACTTTATCACTTTGGAGAAAAATAGTGGAGCAGGGCAAAAAATTGCTAGATCTTAAGCTATAACATCAAAGACTAAAGGCAGCTCATTCTAAAGACAAGATGAGTTTTTCAGTATATATACAGAAATAGGTACAGTATACATACAGAAATGGATAAAGAAATAGAAAAATCTAACTGTCATCTATCTATCTTCTATTATCTATCATATATGTATGGATGTATGTAAGTACATATGTATGTATCTACCTACCTACTTATCTAGGATTTCATATATAAATACATATATATATATATATATATATATATATATATATATATATATGGTTGTAGTTGGATACAATACCTTTTTATTTCACTTATTTATTTTTTTTTTAAATGTGGGTGCTCAGGATCAAACCCAGGGTCTCGCACATGCAAGGCAAGTGCTCTACTACTGAGCCACAACCCCAGTCCCCCCTATCTAGGCTTTCTAGAAGAATTTATGGTAGAGAGCTAAAGATATTTAACTACTAAATCTCAGGCTATGAGACAACAAGAACCTTGCCCTTTGAACTTTTTATGCCTATTTGCAGAGGACTTACCTATATAATAGTCAATTTTTAATCAAATATTTCTTCCATATAGGAGCAGAAAGAGGTGCCTGTTCTCACCTTCCGGATTTCTAATTTCTACAAAATAAATTTCTTTCTTGCTTTGAAGCATGGAGGAGGAGCTAATAAGTTTCCTGTTTATTATATAATCAGGACTCATGATGTAGATGAAGAGAGAATCTGGCAGGTATCACAGTATAGTACTATGTTGAGGTCTGAGTCCAGAGGGAAAGCTAGAATCACAGTAGGCTATAGGTATCATTATATAAAAAGAAAGTATATAACTTATTTTAGAAGGTAAAATGTGGATTACATAAAATTTCATGCACAGCTAATAAATTGTATATTGGTCATATCAATTAAAGTTGAAAATGTATCTATCTCTTCTACAGCTCAGCAGAGAAACTTCCAGGCATACAAAAGGAAATACATTCAAAACTGCTTATGGCAGCATTGTTTTAAAAAGTGAAGACTTGGAAGCATTTAAAGTACCCATCAACAGAAGAACAAATAAATCGTGTGATGTAGGCATGAAATAGAATGTTTTAAAAATAAGGCAGTCAAAATAAACAAACCAGAGAAACACCTATCAATATAGATGAAGCTTGCATATATATAAAGTTAAATAAAACAAAGCAGTTTGAAAAATAATAACACTTATTAGAAGTTTAGCAAAATCATAATATCTGTCACTTATAGATAAATAAAATATTAAATATTAGAAAACCTAACTATAAATTATAATAATTGAATTAGTCAGAGTGGATTACTTATAAGAAAGAGCAAAGATAATGAAAATACAAATGACTTAGAGAGAACTTCAACTATAGCTTAAACAGGTATGGAATAATAATATGAGAATCACAGGAGCTGAGAATATGACTTTGATCATATTATTCTATATGGTTGTCTTAGTTTCATGAACTACTTTATAATTTTGCAACACCTATTTTCTTTTTTTTTTAGATAGATTTTTTTAATTGATTATTTAAAGCATTACATAGTTCATGATATATCATCTTTCATACATTTGACTCGAATTGTGTTTTGAACTCCCATTTTCACCCCAAATACAGATTGCAGACTCACATCTGTTACATAGTCACATTTTTACATAATGCCATATTAGTGACTGTTGTATTCTGCTACCTTTCCTATCCCCTACTATCCCCCCTCCTCTCCCCTCCCCTCCCATCTTCCCTCTCTACCTCCCCTGCTGTTGTTCAATTCTCTCCCTTTTTTCCCTCCCCCTTGCCCCTCATAACCTCTTATAATTTTATGTATCATTGAAGGTCTCCTACTATTTCCATGTGCTTTCCCTTCTCTCTTCGTTTCTCTCCCCCCATTCGTCTTTGTTTACTGTAGTCTTTTCCTCATGCTCTTCCTTCCTGTTCTGTTCTTAGTTGTTCTCTTTATATCAAAGCAGACATTTGGCATTTGCTTTTTAGGGCTTGGCTAGCTTCGCTTAGCATAATCTGCTCTAATGCCATCCATTTCCCTGCAAATTCTATGATTTTGTCATTTCTTAGTGCTGCATAATACTCCATTGTGTACAGATGCCACATTTTTTTTTATCCATTCATCTATTGAGGGGCATCTAGATTGGTTCCACAGTCTAGCTATTGTGAATTGTGCCGCTATAATCATTGATGCAGCCCTATCCCTATAGAGCGCTTTTTTAAGGTCCTCAGGGAATAGTCCGAGAAGTGCGATAGCTGGGTCAAATGGTGGATCCATTCCCAGCTTTCCCAGGAATCTCCATACTGCTTTCCAAATTGGCCTCACCATTTTGCAGCCCCACCAGCAGTGTACAAGTGTACCCTTTTCCCCACATCCCCGCCAACACTTATTGTTGTTTGACTTCATAATGGCTGCCAATCTTACTGGAGTGAGATGGTATCTTAGGGTGGTTTTGATTTGCATTTCTCTGATTGCTAGAGATGGTGAGCATTTTTTCATGTACTTATTGATTGATTGTATGTCCTCCTCTGAGAAGTGTCTGTTCAGGTCCTTGGCCCATTTGTTAATTGGGTTATTTGTTATCTTATTGTTTAATTTTTTGAGTTCTTTGTACATTCTGGATATTAGGGCTCTATCAGAGGTGTGGGGGGTAAAAATTTGTTCCCAGGATGTAGGCTCTCTATTTACCTCTTTTATTGTTTCTCTTGCTGAGAAAAAACTTTTTATTTTAAGTAAGTCCCATTTGTTTATTCTTGTTGTTAACTCTTGTGCTATGGGTGTCCTATTAAGGAATTTGGAGCCCGACCCCACAATATGTAGATCGGAGCCAACTTTTTCTTCTATCAGACGCAGTGTCTCTGATTTGATATCTAGCTCCCTGATCCATTTTGAGTTAATTTTTGTGGATGTCGAGAGAAAGGGATTCAATTTCATTTTGTTGCATATGGATTTCCAATTTTCCCAGCACGATTTGTTGAAGATGCTATCCTTCCTCCATTGCATGCTTTTAGCCCCTTTATCAAATATAAGATAGCTGTAACTTTGTGGATTAGTCTCTGTGTCTTCTATTCTGTACCATTGGTCCACCTGACTGTTTTGGTACCAGTACCATGCTGTTTTTGTTACTATTGCTTTGTAGTACAGTTTGACCTCTGGTATCGCTATACCTCCAGATTCACACTTCCTGCTTAGAATTGCTTTTGCTATTCTGGGTCTTTTGTTTTTCCATATGAATTTCATGATTGCTTTGTCTATTTCTATAAGAAATGCCGTTGGGATTTTGATTGGCATCACATTAAACCTGTAGAGAACTTTTGGTAATATCGCCATTTTGATGATGTTAGTTCTGCCTATCCATGAACAGGGTACATTTTTCCATCTTCTGAGATCTTCTTCTATCTCTCTCTTTAGGGTTCTGTAGTTTTCATTGTATAAATCTTTCACCTCTTTTGTTAGGTTGATTCCCAAGTATCTTATTTTCTTTGAGGATATTGTGAATGGAGTGGTTTTCCTTATTTGCATTTCAGAGGTTTTGTTGCTTATATACAGGAATGCCTTTGATTTATGCATGTTGATTTTATAACCTGCCACTTTGCTGAATTCAGTTATTAACTCTAGCAGCTTCTTTGTAGACTCTTTTGGGTCTGTTAAGTATATTATCATGTCATCTGCAAATAGCAATAGTTTAATTTCTTCTTTTCCTATTTTTATGCCTTTAATTTCTTTTGTCTGTCTAATTGCTCTGGCTAGTACTTCGAGAACTAAATTGAATAGAAGTGGTGATAGAGGGCATCCCTGTCTTGTTCCAGATTTTAGAGGAAATGCCTTCAGTTTTTCTCCGTTTAGGATGATGCTAGCCTGAGGTTTAGCATATATAGCTTTTACAATGTTGAGGTAAGTTCCTGTTATCCCTAGTTTTTCTAGTGTTTTGAACATAAAGGGATGCTGTACTTTGTCAAATGCTTTTTCTGCATCCATCGAGATGATCATGTGGTTCTTGTCTTTAAGTCTATTGATGTGGTGAATAGCATTTATTGATTTCCGTATATTGAACCATCCTTGCATCCCAGGAATGAATCCTACTTGATCATGGTGCACAAGTTTTCTGATATGTTTTTGTATTCGATTTGCCAGAATTTTATTGAGAATTTTTGCATCCAATTTCATTAGAGATATTGGTCTGTAGTTTTCTTTCTTTGAAGTATCTTTGTCTGGTTTTGGGATCAAAGTGATGTTGGCCTCATAGAATGAATTTGGAAGAGCTCCTTCTTTTTCTATTTCTTGAAATAGCTTGAAAAGTATTGGTATTAATTCTTCTTTGAAGGTTTTGTAGAACTCTGCTGTATACCCATCCGGTCCAGGGCTTTTCTTGGTTGGTAGTCTTTTGATGGCTTCTTCTATTTCTTCTTTTGTTATTGGTCTGTTTAAATTGTGTGTGTCTTCCTGTCTCAATCTGGGCAAATCATATGCCTTAAGAAATTTATCGATATCTTCATTATCTTCTATTTTATTGGAATATAGGGTTTCAAAATACTTTCTAATTATCTTCTGTATTTCTGTAGTGTCTGTTGTGATATTGCCTTTTTCATCCCGTATGTTAGTAATTTGAGTTCTCTCTCTTCTTCTTTTCGTTAGCATGGCTAAGGGCTTGTCTATCTTATTTATTTTTTCAAAGAACCAACTTTTAGTTTTATCAATTTTTTCAATGGTTTCTTTTGTTTCAATTTCGTTGATTTCTGCTCTAATTTTAATTATTTCTTGTCTTCTACTACATTTGCTGTTGTTTTGCTCTTCCTTTTCTAGGTTTTTGAGGTGTTGCGTGAGTTCATTTATTTGTTGGTTTTTTCTTTTTTTGAGGTAAGAACTCCAAGAAATGAATTTCCCTCTTAAAACTGCTTTCATTGTGTCCCATAGATTCCGGTATGTTGTGTCTGTGTTATCATTTGATTCTAAGAATTTTTTCATCTCCTCCTTTATGTCTTCTATAACCCATTGATCATTCAATAACATATTGTTCATTTTCCATGTGATGTAGGATTTTTCCTTCCTTCTTTTATCATTGATTTCCAATTTCATTCCATTATGATCAGATATGGTGCATGGTATTATCTCCATGCCTTTATATTTACTAAGAGTTGCCTTATGGCATCATATATGGTCTATCTTTGAGTAGGATCCATGTGCTGCTGAGAAGAACGTGTATCCACTTGATGATGGTTGATATATTCTATATATGTCGGTTAAGTCTAGGTTATTGATTGTGCTGTTGAGTTCTATAGTTTCTTTATTCAGCTTTTGTCTAGAGGATCTGTCTAATGGCGAGAGCGGTGTGTTGAAGTCACCCATAATTATTGTGTTGTGGTCTATTTGACTCTTGAACTTGAGGAGAGTTTGTTTTATGAACGTTGCAGCTCCATTGTTTGGTGCATACGAATTGATGATTGTTATGTCTTGTTGGTGGATGGTTCCTTTTAACAGTATATAGTGACCTTCTTTATCCTTCTTGATTAACTTAGGTTTGAAGTTGATTTTATTCAATATGAGTATGGCCACTCCTGCTTGCTTCCGAGGGCCATGTGAGTGGTATGATTTTTCCCAACCTTTTACCTTCAGCCTGTGTATGTCTTTTCCTATCATATGAGTCTCCTGAAGGCAGCATATTGTTGGATTTGTTTTTTTGATCCAGGTTACTAGCCTATGTCTCTTGATTGGTGAGTTTAGGCCATTAACATTTAAGGTTACAATTGAGATATGATTTGTACTTCCAGTCATGCTTATTTATTTATTTATTTTAGTTTGGCTCGTTTTGCTTTTTGGTTATTTTCCTCCCCCTTTACTGAGATACCTCCTGCTGTTAGTTTTGGGCACTATTTTTCAATTCCTCTTCTTGTAGTGTTTTGTTCAAAATGCTTTGCAGAGCTGGTTTTCTTGCTGCAAATTCTTTTAGCTTTTGTTTATCGTGAAAGATTTTAATTTCATTGTCAAATTTGAAGCTCAATTTTGCTGGATATAGTATTCTTGGTTGGAATCCATTATTTTTCAGCGTTTGAAATACATTATTCCAGGATCTTCTTGCTTTCAAAGTTTGTTATGAGAAATCGGTCGTTAACCTAATTGGTTTACCCCTGAATGTAATCTGCCTCTTGTCTCTCGTAGCTTTTAATATTCTTTTCTTGTTCTGTACGTTGGCTATCTTCATAATTATATGTCTTGGAGTTGGTCTATTATGGTTTTGAATGTTTGGGGTCCTGTAGGCTTCCAGGATTTGGCATTCCATTCCATCTTTCATCTCTGGGAAGTTTTCTAGAATTATTTCATTTAATATGCTGTCCATTCCTTTGGTTTGAATCTCTGTGCCTTCTTCTATCCCTATGACTCTCAGATTTGGTTTTTTTATGACATCCCATATCTCTTGAATAGATTGCTCGTGGGATTTAAGCATCTTTTCTGTGTTGACTATATTCTTTTCAAGTTGATAAACCTTGTCTTCATTATCTGATGTTCTGACTTCTACTTGATCAAGTCTATTTGTAATATTCTCGTTTGAGTTTTTAATTTGGTTTATAGTTTCCTGCAATTCTAGGATTATTGTTTGATTTTTTTTTTAAGATCTCTATCTCCTGGTAGAGCTCGTTCTTTGCCATTTGAATGTGTTTGTTTAATTCATTTTCAAAATATACTTTTATTTCTCGGACTTGCTGTCTCATGTATTCTCTAATATTCCTTTCCATTCGAGTTAGGTATGCCTTGAGTTCTTTCCCTATCCCTGTTTCTGATGTTTCTATGTCCTCCTGTAGAATTGAGTTGTCTTGCATTGTTTGTAATCCTTTTTTCCCTTGTTTTCTCATGTTGTCCACGTTACTTTCCAACTCTTTTTGATTGTCGTGTTTCTGTTCTCTTCTATAGATTTGTTTTGTTTCTGTATTACTCTGATGTCTCTCCTTTGTGTTGTTAAACTAGCCTGCTAACGTGGATTCCGCTGGGAAGGAATTCCGACATCCGAGCTCCAGTGACGACACTACTCTGCTATGAGGGGCCCCATTTTCCTTGCTGGGATGCCCTAATGGGGGGGTGTGACTGGACTGTCTCTGTTTGGTTTCAGCTCCCGGTCGCGGCAGGCGGGCAGTCTCCAGCCACCCAGTATCACAGGCCGCGGGCAGGTGATCAGTCGCCAGCGGGTGGGCGTTCTCCTACCGCCCAGTTACGCGGGCAGTGGGTGAACTGTCGCCAGCGGGCCTGCAGTTTACAGCTGCCCAGTCGCGAGGGCCTTGCCTTTAGTCTCCTGGTTTCTCCTGCTAGTCTTGGTTTCTCCTGTTTTGTTGTTGCAATCTGTCGGAGAGTGGCGGTGGATACTTCAGCTCTCCAAGATGGTGGCCGCTGGTTGCCTTAGTGGAGTGTCCCTTGTGGGGGATGGGACTGTACCGCTTCCTTCCCCGTCTGCAATCCCGAACTCAGCCCGGGGGTCAGTGCGGGCTTGGCTGTTGGGATACCACCGTGTCGCAGCCACTTATCTCCCTGCTTACCAGTTAATCCCTTCTCTGCAGCGCCACGCCTTCTGTAGCCGCGGGGCAGGCTGCGCGAATCAGACAGCCTAGATCTCCGGGGTCACACCGTTGGCTTTTGGGATCCCCGGCACTCTATGGTTTTGATTTTTTCTGCTTGCCCCTCCCCAGCGCTGGCTAGACAGGTTTTGTTTTGGCTGCTGATGGGAGGGGGGGTTGAAGGTCAGGTGCCTCTAGTTCTCCTTTAGTCTTTATGCAGGCTCACTGTGATACTCCCTCCCCCTGGAAGTCTAGGAGAGATTTTATGCGAAATCCCCCTATGTATGGGGGCTGAACTAAGTGACACACACCTGTTTTGTTGTTGCAATCTGTCGGAGAGTGGCGGTGGATACTTCAGCTCTCCAAGATGGTGGCCGCTGGTTGCCTTAGTGGAGTGTCCCTTGTGGGGGATGGGGCTGTACCGCTTCCTTCCCCGTCTGAAATCCCAAACTCAGCCCGGGGGTCAGTGCGGGCTTGGCTGGTGGGATACCACCCGCAACACCTATTTTCAAAGCTTAAATATTATCTTTAGCATATTCAAGCCAGGGTATATTGTTATCTTCTTGAAATTAAAAGGGCTGAGAATGCAGCTTAATGGCAACGCACCCCTGGATTCAATCTCTTGTTTGGTTCCAAAAAGAAAACAAAAATTGCCTTTGACATATGTAAAAAGTAAAATACCAATCAAATGTTAAAAGCACCGAAATACTATTTCAGGGCTCTATAAAACATATGAACTTGTAATAGATTAGGAAATTTATATTTCATTATCACAGAACATTATATTCTCTCATTGAATGAGAGAAATCATACCCATTTTTGTATGACCCAAATCCTAGCTCTGAATTTTACTACATAGAGAAACACAAGTCTGCTTAATTTGCTCTAATTTAGCAATTTATAAAGTGGACATACTGGCTTATGCAGATTATTACTTCAAAGCTCTTTGACAAGAAAAAGTGGCTTCTAAAATTATACATAAAGTCAGAATATTTATTTGACTAGTACACAGTGTATGCAGTTTATTTCAGCAAGTAAAAATTCAGGGGAATGTATTCTCACCATGTCTGCTATGACACATTGAGGTACTGAAGTTCGAAGGTGTTATGTTCCTATAGATTTCTATTATAGTAAAAATCCCTGAAGCATGAGAAGTGTGTAGCCATACTGATTTTCTCCCAGCATGTGATACAGAATTTATATGCTCTATTTTGCTCTGATAAAATAAAATCTATTGTCCTAAATAATGGTCCTGTACAAATTATATATTGAATATGATCAAATGTCTCCTTTTAAAATATCCACTTCTTATATATGACTAAAAATATAAATTAAAAAACTCACTAGTTTGAAGGAAAATGGTTAAAGTTGCTATGGTTTTTAACATCAGTATTATTTTGCTACATATTTTTTAGGAGTTGAATTAAATATAATTTTGTGGTAATAATGCATCTATTTGCATATTTGTGTTAAAAGTTTTTAAAAATCTGTTTCAAAACCTCTTCTAAAAAGATTAGTGGAATAGAGGAAGGAGATTGAGTGGGAGGGAGGAGGGACAGGATAAGGGAGGAACAGTGGAATGAATCTGATCTAAACTTCCTATGTACATGTATGAACATACCACAGTGAATCTCACCATTCTGTACATCCACAAGACACTAATTAAAAGAAAAAAACTATAAGTAAATAGCAGAAAGATCAATAGAATAGAGAGAAGGGAATAGGGGGCAGGGGTGAGGAAAGGGGAACTACTGGAGACTGAATAATTATATTCCATGCTTTTATAATTATGTCAAAATGAAGCCTAATGTTTATGTAGAACTATAAAAATCCTCCTATAAAGCTATATTTTTATAATCCATAAATTTGTTATTTCTTAGAGACACACACGATCTTTATTGGCAAAGATCTACATAATTTAGCAAATATTGAGTTTGTATTAAATTCAAAGCATTTGTTAAGGATGTTGTAATCAAGTATTCCATTTAATTTTATAATAATTGTGGAACTTAGATAAGTATTTATGTTGATATTTGACATTTTCTGTTATAAAGAGGTGAATTTTATTTTCCTGCTACTTGGATATGAGCTACGATCAGTTGATCAGTTTTTTAACCAAAAGAATGTGGCAGAAATGAATGTCATTTTGAGTTTAGGCCCTGAGAAGCCGCTCGCCTTCTCTTGGAATCTTATCACTGCTATGTGGAAAAAGCACGGACTGTATTTCTGGAGAATGATAAGTTATATGGAAAACATCTGCATTGTTCTAAGATCATCCTAGGTCTTTATTATCAGTCAACCACCAAGCACATGAAATAGCCTAGCCAAGATCAGCAGTGCTGCCTCCTTAATGCAAGGCTGATTGCAGGTGCTCAACTAAGCCCAGCCAAGACTAGAAGAACCATGAAGCTTACCTACAGGTTTAGGAGCAATGAACATACTTAATGTTTTAAGTTGTTAAAATTTGGGTAATTTGATACACAGCAACAGCTACCTGCCACACCAATCTTTAGAAATGTGACATAATTTAGTGCTGAATCACACCTGTATGACTTCAAGACCCATGCTATTTTATTATACTACATGGAATGCAAACAATAAAGTAGAAAAGCTTGAAACAAAGTCATGCAACTATTCCATAGACATAGGTGTTACTTTGACTGAAGTAACTAAGAAAATTACCATAAGGAAAGTGTCCATTGCACCAGACCCTTAATTACTGGAGAGTGAGGTAGGAGTTGAAAATGAACTAAGGTTCAGAAAGAAGGTGAAAATCATGCTTGATGAACAGCAAATAAATCTATTACTCAGAAAGTACAATTGATACATCACAGTATTGGGCTCAAAAAGTGAATTTCATTTATACTGGTCTTTCCCTCATTTGGATGGAAATTTACAGAAAGATAAAACCCTTGTTTTCAATCAGAAACCAGTAGTTGAGTATTTTGCTTATTTGGATTATAATTTATTTGTGGTTTTGGATTAAAATGTACTAATGTCAAGTGTAATGTGTATAAAAATTAAGTGCTTAGAGAAGTAAATACACTTATCTTTTAGAATGACTAAAATTAAATGATTAAATGAGTGAATAGTCATGTTTAAGAAAACATTGGTCATAAAATTCAGCTTAGTCGTTTACTTCATGGACTTGCATAAGATTCTGAGTTTATTAGCAGATACTGAGTTCAGTTTCTTTACCTATAGGATTGAGACGATAAATATATATTTTGTAGTATTGTTGGGAGAATTAGAGATAAGACATATAAAAATGTTTGACATACTTAATGCATAGTAGCAATTAAACATGAAGCGGCTTAGGAGGCGGAGACAGGAGGATGGCAAGTTTAAAGCCAGCCTCAGCCATTTAGCAAGGCGCTGAGCAATTTTATTAGAGACCCTGTCTCTAATAAAATACAAAATAGGGCTAAGGATGTGGCTCAGTGGTCAAGTGCCCCTGTGTTCAATCGCTGGTACCCAAAAACAAAAATTAAAAAAAAAGAACAGATTCATTAACAAATTCAGAGATTCTTTGTATTTATATGATTTCTTAGTACATTAAATAGAAACACCTGTGTTATTACACAATCATGGAGCCTGAAGTTCCACCCTCCCTATCTTAATTGCTATTCCTATTTCCCCTATGAGATGCAAAAATGGTATCATGTTTCAGTATCACAAAAGTGAATTTGTGTTAAGAATGAAGTGTAATACAAATCCTTTTCATATATAGTTGAAGATGAACCAGAACATTGGAAAGTGACTTTAAGAGCAGTAGGATGCCCCCCTACTAACTTATCAGCTTTCCTCATGCTTTATTTATTGTTTTAGGAGTCCTTACATGAGAGAACTATAGTCTAGAAGAGAATAATGAGTTCACCTGCAAACAATCACTTATGGAGCAAAATTCAATGTGACTATTAAAGAAGTAAAATCAAGTAAAGTATCATTTTACAACTATTAAATTACCATACAAGTATAAGTGAGTGTGTCAAAATTGGTCCATTCTTGTATACTACTGGGAGTATAAATTTTAATAATCTAAAAAACAAAATTGCAAAGCACATTGAAATTGTTCAGGTTTTTGACCTATTGTTGCTATTGTAGAGGCTCCAAATGGAAAAAAAAATCTCATGCAAGAATACCAATAATTAACTTCCTTTTAATGGTGAAAAACTGAAAGTAACTTAATGTTTGAAAACTGAGTAATAGGGCTGGGGATGTGGCTCAAGTGGTAGCGCGCTCGCCTGGCATGCGTGCGGCCCGGGTTCGATCCTCAGCACCACATACCAACAAAGATGTTGTGTCCGCCGAGAACTAAAAAATAAATATTAAAAATTCTCTCTCTCTCTCTCTCCTCTCTCACTCTCTCTTTAAAAAAAACTGAGTAATAGTTCAGTAGTTAACAGAATATCAATTTGTGAACTATAAGCCATCCAATAAAAAATTTATAAAAAATGGAAATATATAAAAAAAAATTTATAATATGTCAAGAAAAACACATTAAAATATACATTTGTAAACACAGAAACATGTTAATTTATGATCAGTAGAACATAAAATGAGAAATCAAAGGATTTGTTACTGAGGTGGTGCTGTTTCAAAATTTTCTATTTCTTTTGTTCATTGTTGATATGATGTTTCTTAAGCTACAAACAGAAAACAACAACAACAACAACAAAAACAAAAACAGAATCATTATTCCTGTGTCAAAACGTGGAGGTATATTCAGGTTGATTCTTTATAGTTTACTGATATCAGTGTAATTGCTTATTTACAGAAATGCTTTATCTTCCTTGTTTTTTAATTGATTCTTTTTAGTTATATAAAACATTAGGATACATTTTGATATAATCACAAAAGCATGGAATATAATTTTCTCTAATTATAAAAGCACTTCCCTCCTTTATTCTCAAACTGCTCCCAGCCCTCAACTTTGCAGATTTTTCTGCAGTTGATTTAGTTTTTTTTTCTTTTATTAGTTTCTTGTGGATATTCTTGATTTGGGGATTCACTGTGCTATATTCACGTATGTACATATGAAAGTTTGGTCACATTCATTCCACTAGCCTTCCTTTTTCCTGACCTTCCTTCTACCCTCTCAATCCCTTTCATTTATTCTGCTGCTCTTTCCTCTATTTGATGAGATTCCCACTCCCTTCCCACCCCTTTTTGTGGATTATTAACCTGTGCATATCAGAGAAAACATTTGACCTTTGAATTTTTGGGACTGGCTTATTTCATTTAGTATGACAGTCTCCAGTACTATCCATTTGCCAGCAAATGCCATAATTTCATTCTTCTTTATGAATGAGTAATACTCCTGTGTGTGTGTGTGTGTGTGTGTGTATGTGTGTGTGTGTGTGTGACTTTTTTATCCATTCAACTGTTGAAGGGCACCTTGGCTGTTTCCATAGCTTGGCTATTGTGAACTGTGCTGCTATAAATGTTGATGCAGCTGCATCTTTGTAGTATGCTGGTTTTAAAACTTTTTGATGTATACCAAGGAGTGTGATAGTTGAGTCATATGGTGTTTCTATTCCTAGTTTTTTTGAGGACTCTTCCTATTGCTTTCCAGAGTGGTTGCATTCATTTACAGTCCCACCAACAATGTATGAGTGTAACTTTTCTCCCACAACATTGCCAACACTTATTATTGTATTTGTGATAATTGCCAATCTGACTGGGGTCAGATTTTGAGATATTGAACATTTTTCAAGTTTTTGTTGACTATTTGTATCTCATCATTTGAGAAGTGTCTGTTTAGTTCTTTTGACCATTTTATAATTGGGTTATTTGCTTTTGTGGTGTTGAGTTTTCTGTGTTCCAAGACCAGTATCACCCTGAAAGCAAAATCAGACAAAGACATATCAACGAAAGAAAACTTCAGGCCAAAATTCTTGATGAACATAGATGCAAACATTCTTAATAAAATATTGGCAAACTGCATTCAAAAACACATTGAAAGTATAGCACACTATGATCAAGTAGGTTTTTAATCCCAGGGATGCAAAGTTGGTTCAACATATGGAAATCAATAAATGTAATTCACCATATAAATAGAGGTAAGGTCAAGAACTACATAATCATCTCAATAGATGCAGAAAAAGTACTTTACAAAGTATAACACCCATTCATGTTTAAACCACTAGAAAAACTAGAGATAGAAGAAACTTACCTCAACATTGTAAAGGCTATCTATGACAAAACCAAGGCCAACATTATACTGAAACTATTTCCTCTAAAAACAACAATGAGAAAAGGATGCCCAATTTCACCATTTCTATTCAAAAGAGTCCTTGAAACTTTAGCCACAGCAATTAGGCAAGAGAAGAAAATTAAAAAGATACCAATAGGAAGAGAAGAGCTCAAATTATCTGTCTGCAGATTATGTGATCCTATATTTAGAAAACCCCCAAATCTCCACCAGAATACTTCTAGAGCTGATAAATGAATTCATCAAAGTAGCAGGATATAAGAGCAACACTCATAAATCAATTGTGTTTCTATTTCTGCTGAAAAAGAAATTCAGAAAAATATCCCATCATAAGAACCTAAAAAAAAAAATAACCTTGGGAATCAATCTAACAAAAGAGGTGAAGGATCTCTACAATAAAAACTATAGAACACTGAAGAAAGAAACTGAAGAAGACCTTACAAGATGGAAAGACCTCCTGTGTTCTTGGATGGGTAGAATTAATATTGCCAAAGTAGCCACACTAAGAGAAACAAAACAGACATAAAGACCAATAAAATAGAAGACAAGAGACAAAGCCACTATATATAATATATGAAAACATAAAAATATAAAAACATATATATATGTGTGTGTATGTGTGTGTGTGTGTGTGTGTGTGTGTGTGTGTGTATATATATATATATATTCTACATATATATACATCCCTGCTCATTGCCACATAAATGCTGTGTCTCTATGACTCACTGTGGGAGAAATATACTTCCCTATCCTACAGATATCCATATTTTCAACTAGATCTGTTGGCCAATAGAATCAATAGAATGTTTAGAATTTTAGAATATGAGCAGGGGTGATGTGCGCCAGGCCTAGCCGACACTTTAAGAGATAATGCGTTCATCTGCCATTGCTCTTTTCCTTCCGTCATGAGAAATGCATGAAATAAGGATTTTCCCCTTGAGTATGGATCACATAAAGATGACAACATGTCAACTTACAGTCCATATGTAATGCAGTCAAGAGATAAAACTTTGCTTCTATAAACTAAAGTTTGGGGGAATTGTTTGGTGTTGTCCATGTTGTTTCTAAATAAACTGTATTCCCACTATAATATATTTATCAAGAGATAAAATTGGTTGTATCTTGCAGAAATCTGGCAGTCAATTATATCAACCAGCTATGTCAAGAGCCATTTTTTTTTCTTAATACTCCACCTTGAAGACATTGTTCTACTTTCTTCTGACTTCCATTGTTACTATTATAGAGTCTTATGTCACACTGATTGCTGTTGTTTGCTTGTGATCATTTATTTCCAGCTGCTTTTATAATATCCTGTTTTAACTTAGTGTCCTATAGTTTCATTACAAAATATATTTATTTTCCTTAGCCTGTTTGAATAAATATGTTTCCCTATATGTGTGGACTCATATTTTATCAATAGAAAACACTATTCACGTTTCAAATATTTATTCTCTAGTCTCTCCTTCTGTAACTGTGACTAGACATATGTCACACTATTCTCTTTCTCTTAGCCTCTCCTTCAGGTTTCCATCTTTTTATATGCTGTAGTTTTGAATGTTAAACTACAGAGTCTTTCCAGATTTTACTCCTTTTTTCCTCACTAATTTTCTTTGCCTTCTGGTCAAAATCAGTAGGCTACCTATACATATATTTGTAGCTAGCATCTCTATTATGTTCCATTGATATATCTTTTTATCATTATTAACTGTCTTAATTTTGCAGCATTATGCTAAATCTTAAAATTGAGTAGTATGAGTATATGGACTTTGACTCTTCAAAATAATAGGCTATCATATAGTGCTTTTGCTTTTTAATGTAAGTTTTAGAACTAACTTGTCTATATCTATAAAAATCTTGTTGAGATTTTTTTTTATTGGTTGTTCAAAACATTACATAGTTCTTGATATATCATATTTCACACTTCGATTCAAGTGGGTTATGAACTCCCATTTTTACCCTGTATCTTGTTGAGATTTTGTTTGGGAGTGTACTGAGTCAAGAGATAAAATTGGCATGAACTGATGTCTTAATTATATTTAGTCTTCTAGGCACAAATACATACGCATATGGGATATAAAATACAATGTATATTGTATATATATATAGGACACCATAATACAGTATTGTCAAACTCATTTTGCTAATGTTTTGCTAAGAAATTTTAAGTCTATGCTCAGGAATTTCAGTTTATCATTTTCTTGTAATGTCTTTTATCTCTTTTTGTCATAAACAATGCTGGCATCAAAATGAGTTTGAAATGTGTTGCTTTTATGGATCTTCTTTCATGTCACCTTTTTGTTTTATTATCGTTGAGTGTGAGCTCCTATTTGTTTGATCTTAGCTTGTGGAAATCCTGAGTGCCTGTTCCTGGTAAGCCTTCCCTTAGAATCAATCTACATTTGCTTTCCCTGGTAGCTGGACACCATTACCTAATGTGTAGTCATTTCAGCTTTCTCTGAAATTTTTTAACTTACTATGGGATTCTTAGTTTCAACCTTTCCTCTCTGCACCTGGTGTAAGGTATAATCTTCTGATAGTAGCCCAAATAATGGAATTTGTACTTGGGACAACTAAAACATTTTGTTTTAGTGTCATTTTTTTAAAAAATGGGGTAGGTATTAAATTTTACACACATATAGAAGATCTAGTTATTAAGCTTTTAAAAGGCTCTTCAGAATATCTGAACTCCATAGGGCTATAAATAAAGTTGGTTCATCATTTGAATCAGAAGCTCACTCCCTGATATATTTCAATAATGAGAAAATAGAGAATAAAGGTGAGATAAATTCTGTCTATAGTTGCATAGCTAGACAGTGCCCAAGATAGGGTAAGAATCCTTGGATGTTTGCATAAAGTTCGTATTGTTCTAAATAAATTATATTCCCACCTTTTACAAGGTACATACAGCGGGAAATACAATGCATTATAAAATTTTTCATTCTTGTATATGCTTTCACATTAGCTAATTTGTAGGAAATGAATTGTTGATTTTATTAGGGAATTAGCATACTTTATTGTCAGAGCAGTCCACCTTTTACTTTTACCCCTGATTACCCTCTCTTTCTTTTGCACTAACTACATTGTGATTTGCAAGGGTTTCTGCCTATTTGCCAGGATTCCATGGCTCCTGTATTTTTCCTGTAGTTATGTATGTGTTCTGTAACATTTAGCAATCTGAGAATCCAGATTTGCTTTTATCAAACCAATGCTGAAAACACAGCTAGTGTTTCCTGTAATTGAAATACATTCACATTAAATACAATAATTTTAAGCCTTGGATGAAAGATTTTTATCCAAACTTTTTTGTTCTAATAACCATTTTGTGATTCAAACATTTTTTGATCATGTTGTATTATTGTGTACTTTCTCTTTTTTATGTAATAAAAATCCACACCTAATTTGACATGATTTCTTTGGCAGTTAATAAGTCCACATCATACAGTTAAATGAATCTGCAAACTAAATAATGGTTGCAGTGGGTGTGAAAATAGGGATATTTAAATGCATAAGGAAATTCAGCACATATCCCAGTGGCCATGTAAATAGACTTCTGATTCTTTTATAAATTGAAAATACTTTCTTGTGCAGAAACACAGTGAAAAATAGAGTCCTGCATCCATACATAGAGCTCATTATCATACCTCAGAATGTTCACTGAATGCCTATTATCCACTTAAAAGCTCCATTAAAACACCCACTCTGTTTTAGAAGCCACTAAAGTGGTCAAAAAGTAAGCCTCATTTGTCACTATTTATCCCCAGAGATTAAAGACAGCTGTATTGATGAGGTTTATGTAAAATTACATCTCCAGTTATTTTCATAAAAAGTTTCAAGTATGACTTTGTGTCACATAAAATCAGTCTTCAATAATTCATTATCAACATAAATTCTGGGACAGACAAACCCAAGAGAAATGCATATGAAGAAAAATGATTGTGAATAATGAACATTGTTTGGATTGTATTGTTAAATTGCTATACAAAACTGAAGACTTTTGGTTTAATAGTGCTTTATTATTATTGATAATCTACATGCAAAGATGTTGAGTGTGTTCAATGCTTTTACATGAAAGTAAAATAATTAACAAGATAGCATATTTGCTGAGAAACATAAAATGAGGGCCAGCTTAGGACTGAACTACTAAACCATTATACAGAGGCCAATAACATTCAGAATGTGCCCAGGAATAATACACTTTGAAATTTGAGTTTTTAAAGACCCTGATATTGTTTCCTCTTTTATTGGGATGTATTGAGTCTTATTTGGATATCAGAGGTTTTATAATTGCTGCATTGCCATTAGGTTGATAGATGATATCAATACATAAATCAGAATGTGTTAGGTTATGCTTCTAAAACAAATTTAAAATGCACAACTTCTCATATGGAGATGAAGTTATTATTTGTATGCACCATGCCTGCCCTTTGGATATGTGTCATGCGATAACAAGTGGTCTCTATAGGTGAGCCTACATCCATACCCAATGTATGCATATGTCTTTTCCCATATTGAAACATAAAAATGCATTACTTTCTTGATATATTCTTCTACATTTTTATGTAAATATAATTATTAGGAATTCAGTATGCATATTTTTCAAACCTCTTTCAAAGTAAGTACTGAAAGAACATTCCTAAAAATAAAGACTTGCATGTCACTGTTTGCCTCTTGCATTTAAAACACTGCCCAACCCCCCCACTATCTGAATAAAAGCTATCATTTCACCATTTCATGATTTCTGGAAACAGCAGATGTTATTGCCTACTAACCATGGTTTATCCACTCTGTCCTTTCTCCCTCCATTTAAAGAAGCCTGAACTTATATGGTAGGTACATTTCCCTGTTAGCAGTTAACAAGATGAGCATGTGACTTGTTTCTGGCCATTAAGGTGCTCATAGAGGTAGGCCTCCTCTGAAGGCGTTTGTTCCCTGACTAAAAAAGAGAAAAAAGGTGGCTCTTTCTTGACTAATAAGTGTTCTGTGTGAACCTGATGCCAAAAATCATGTTATTGTGTCTCTTTTGCCAGTACAGTAAATTGATGGGAGGAAAAAAGATTCACTAATTAGTAAAAGTTTGTTATGTGAGTTTGAACAACAATAATAACAATAAACAAAAAAAAAAAGCACTGAGGTTAGAGAAGATGGAGTGTGTTCCAGAGGTATTTGAGGAGTCATGTTGACAGGATCTGGTGATGGAGTTGACATGGTAAAAGAGAAAGCAAGTGTTATTGAAAATGATGTTAAAGTTTTTGATACTGATGCCTTTAAATATGAGGGTACTGTTCAGAAAATAGTTGAGAAGAGATCTCCAGGAAATTATGAGGTATACGTTTGGAATAGCAAATTTATAACTATTAGTTAAATTCTTGGGTATAAATGAGGTTATGAGACATGTCAGACATTTCTCCAAGTTAAAATGTGTAAGTCTATATATTCCCATCTCCTTTGCAAGTTAGTATCTTTGGTTGTTGTCTCCTTTTCCATTGATTATTTTAGTTCATGAACACAGAATTTCTTGACTGGATTATGGAGAGAGTCTCCAGACTGGTTTACTTGCTTCTGGTTTTGACTCTTCCTTGATCTGTGATTCAAATTTTGTTACAGTGATTGTCTTAAAGTACAAAGCTAATTGTGAAATCCATCCTTTTGAAATTTTTGAATGGTTCTTAGTATCATTTAGGAATAAATTTAAATCCCTTAACTTGACATACTGGGTCTGTCACTCACTTGCATTTCTCCACGTGTTCACCCTTTCCCCTTTCCAGCTATATACAGTGTATTAGTTTCCTATTACTGCAGTGAAGCAACACCACAAACTTACTGGTGTAAAAGAACACACATTTACTCTTGTGTAATTCTGGAGTTCAGAAGTCCTCAGTGGGTTTGAAGGACTGCACTGGAACCTCAAGGGGAGAATCAGGTTCTCTGTCTTCCCAGCTTCTAGAGGTCATCTGCATTGACTTGCAGCCCATTCTTCCATCTTCAAAGCCAGTCATGTGGTTTCTTCAGTTTTTCTCCTGTCTGACCTCTATGTTTGCTCATCTCCTATTCCACCCCTCCACATGCCTCTTCCTTTTTTTCCTTAAAATGATGCTATGATTACCCTGGGCCCACTTGGATAATCCAGGGAGATCGTTCTATCTGAAGACCCTTAACTTAATCATATCTTGAAAGTCACTTTTGCCATGAAAGGTAACATTCACAGACTCTGAGGATTAGGATATGTACATCTTTGGGTTGAGAAATTAGTCTTCCTACCATGTGTAGAAGTGTACACTTCAGTAGCTCTTAGAAACCATATTTTCCCTTTCTTAGAATGCCATTGCCCCATTTCTGTTTTGATTAATTTCAGCTATCCTGAAGAAACTACATTCGATTTTAGGTTTCAATTCCTTTTCCCTGTGGACAATTATTTATGAACGACATGGAACAAAACACAGAAACCCATATTCTAGACAATGGCTCTAATGCTATAATGAAACAGATGAACGTGGAAATGGTAATAGAATAGTATCCGATTTAGCAAAATGAAACAAAATCAAATCTAAGGACTCCCAGAGTAAGAAAGACACTCTGAGAAGTAAGCTGATTTTTTTCTTCATAGAACCCTGGAAAGTCCTAAAGAATCAGAAGCATAAAATAGTACAGAAGTTCTGGAGGGATACAGCTGAAGGGCTAAATGAAACAGAGGGAATGGTTTGAAAACGTGTATGAAGAGCAATTACTGCTTCCCCTACACACTGCAGGAGACCACAAATACTGTTTTTGGAAAGCAGAACCAGTCTCTGGGCTGTTTAGAGATCTCAGTGGTGAGGCAATGCCATGAAAATGTAAAGATAAATTTGAGTCAAACAGAAGTAACTGAATTGACTTGCTCAATTGTTCGGTGGATTCTGGGGTTAATTTGGGCATAGACACAATGGATTAGACCTGTGTAAGCTTAACCGATTTCTGCTCCTCTATATCCACACCAGGGTCCCAGTCCATAGTCATCCTTATCATGTCTTTCAACTTCCCAGTTGTCTTGGGTTTTCAAACAATTTTCTTTGGGGGAATAAAAATAGTATAATTAAGGGCTAGAGTTGTGGCTCAGTGGTAGAGCACTTGCCTGGCATGTGTGAGGCCCTGGGTTCAATCCTCAGCACCACATATAAATAAATAAATAAAGTAAAAAATCCATTGACAACTAAAAAATATTTTTTAAAAAATAGTGCAATAACTATTCTCAGTAGAAAACATAACTATTCTCAGTAGAAAACTCATTTGTTGAGTTTATATAACATAAGGTAGTATTATATAGTTATAGAGTTAAAGAAAACTAAAAGCATCCCAATGATTACTAGAGAAACACTAAAGACATATTTTTCAAGTTTCCCTCAAACAATATCTAACATGAGGTAGAAAAATATGGAGGATTTCTGGACCATAATTGGAGGCAGAAACAGAGCCCCTCAATACTAATAAAAATTACCATTTAGTACTTTATTACAAGGAAGAAAAGACACTAGACTTTGTAGAGTGATTAAGCAGTGGAAAATGGTCAGACAATGAGACATTGAAGAAAGTCACCCAAAGGTAGTACTTTTTCATGTGCTTGCATCTTGACCACCTAAAGGGTCCTTTCAAAGGCATGCTTTACCTGGAATCAGAACTAGGCCTTGGCTCCTCCCACTGTGCTGAGCATGGGGGGGCTCTACAGTCCCTGGTTTAAAGAAAATTCACTCAGTATTTATTCTTCCTTTTTAAGCAAATCTATAAAATCTGGAATTTCTTGATGCTGAGACTTACCATTCATTCTTTTGGTATTTTAATCTGATTGCTTGAACACATTGCTGGCAAAACTTATTCACTGGGTATAAGGATATAAGCAGAGTTAAATACGAATCTAAATGATTGAATATGATATTTTAAAACAACCCTACTTGTTTTACTTTCAAGGAAATCTGGTGATAGAATATGGAAATTCTACTTTTAAGAGGATGCTTTAAGGAAATAGTTTCTACAATATATATAAAACAGTTGTTATTAGCCTATCATTCCAGGTATTTGTATGCAAATGATGCTTCCCAAGTACTTGAGGTTGTCTAAAAGTGATTTCTTTAATTTCTTCTTTGAGTTAGTCAACAACTTTAAGCATTGTGCTCACAGTGGTTTTGCTCTATTAATCTGCTTAACAAACCATTTCTTCATCATTAGCACATTGTAAACTTCAACAGAATTTTTTAAAAAATGTCCAAATTGTTTTCATCTATATAAGTTTGAAACAAGTATAAATTTTAAATGTCAAAACAGACTTGGCTGTCACATTAGCTTTTCTTACTTCTGTCGGATCAACCAAGAAGTATTGTTATTGCCAGTACTAGCTAAAAAATAATCTTGCCTTTAAAACTTGCCTATGACACAAAGTCAAAGGACAGTGACCACTTCTAAATACGCTGGGTTTCATTCTGCCACCAAGTGTGTGCAGTGCCCTGTGAGGGCAGAGGAGTGAGTCCCAGGGAAAGCAGTTTTCTGAGTTTCGTTGTGATGTTGGGGGACTGATGAGGGCGTGGGAGCTGCCAAGCAGAATCAGCTCCTGTGACAGATGCTCTCAGTTTAAAGAGGTAAATGCAAAACTACAAAAAAAAATAACTTTTCAGCACAAAAGCCTACAGGCCCTTGAGAATAGATGATGCCAGAAAAATGTGAGATTATTGTGCCTGCCAGAGTATATTAATACTATAAATATAGATGATTTCCTGAGGAAAAGATCTTTGAAAATGTACCGACTGTATGATGCTGAATATCAAGTTAAACAGCCAAGACATGGAGTGCCAACAAAGCATTGATTCCCTGTCCTCTCCCTCCCCAGGGTCCTGAAACATGCCTGGATGCTTCAAAGGCACCTGGCATTCGACTGGGTGAATTCAATCTGAATTCATTAAATTTTTTTTCATGCTTCCTTCTCTTTTCAGATTCTTCATCTTCATTAGTCTTATCGATAGCCATTCAGTAATTCAAGAGCTGAATGATCAAGTTCACCCATTCATTCAATAAATACTTACTAAAAAACTCTGGAGTGGGCTGGGGATGTGGCTCAGGCGGTAGCGGGCTCCTCTGGCATGCGTGCGGCCCGGGTTCGATCCTCAGCACCACATACCAACAAAGATGTTGTGTCCGCTGAGAACTAAAAAATAAATATTAAAAAAAAATTCTCTCTCTCTCTCTCTCTCTCTCTCTCTCTCTCTCTCTCTCTCTCTCCCCTCTCTCGCTCTCTCTAAAAACAAAACAAAACAAAAACAAAAACAAAAAAAACCTCTGGAGTGTCAGGTGGTATTCTAGGCATTTGGGATATATCCGTGATGCTCTGGAACCTACATTACAGTGGAGGTAGGTAGTATAAAGGGTAAACAATAAATACAACAAGCAAGTCAATTATATTATGTGTTGGAAATTCTTATGGAGAACAAGTAATGAGGGCAATCAGGATTGTGGTGAGGGAAGGTGCAGAGGAAGAGTGCAATTCTAAATTGGGTGGTCAAGGTAGTTCTACAATGAGCAAAACCATTCTCCTTCCTGCCTTTCTTTTACCTCTTGGCAGACATAGATGTGTTAAATTCTACCCATCCTTTGATGCCCAGTACAAACATCTCCTTTGTGATTCCCGTTCTGATTACCTCAGTGTTCCTTAAATATTCTTTTCTTTACATTCCCAAGCATGGCTGATTGTGTTGTTGCTCATTTCATTTCCTCTGAGTTATGGGCAGACATTAAATATGTTCATATGCAATCTGGCAATTTCTCACAATTGCATTGTTTACATCTGTGCTTCTCTGTCCACGGGGCTTTCCTCAATGCAGGGCATAGTATGCTGGGAAGCTTCTATATGCTAAGGGATATAACACTGCCAGAGATAACCCTCAATCAATGAAAGTTGGGCATGGGTAGATAAAAACCCAGCTTTCCCATTCAGTCACTGGTGAAGGAATTTTGAAGTGCATTTCACTTTATTTCTAAGAAGCTTCCAGTGGGAATAAGCATCAGTTGCCCATAGAAATTTCTGTATATTAATGCACTGTTTATTAATATTCTGCTCTTCCCTATATCCCTCTTTGCACTCTCTCACTTGTGCTGTCTACTCTCAGTTTGTGAATAAGCTATGAACACCCAAGTCCTTTAGGGAAATCTAAATTCAGACATCAGAGCATTTCATTTTGGGACTCTTTATGTTCTTATTAGACACCTCTGCCCCCCGCTGCTTTTTATGGCTATTTGCCTCTTCTACTAATTGTGAGTTCCTTAATTTACATTCTAAAAATTTCATATTTCATACTAAACATAGCTTTCAACACTTAATCCAAAATAATAAGATATCTGTATATTTGGTAAAGGTGACCTGGGTGTAGTTAACCAATTACTTGGTTTCAAATTTTAGCTGTTATTTTATAACTATTAATCACTGTTCTGTGCTTCTGATATCTCAGAAAACTATAAAGTGGAGAGCTATGTAAAGTACTTTCCAATCTCCAATTGATTAATTAACTAAAAATATTAATACTTTGTGGGATTTTTCTTAGGATAATGTATGCAAAGGTCTGAGCATGATGCCTGGCATACCTTAGACATTCAATCAGTATAAGCCCTTTCCTAGCTCTTTTTTCCTTTTTTAATTTTCTGTTGCTGTTAAATCCAATTCTTTAAAGTAAAGGAACTGGAACAGGCATAGTCGAATTTCAAGTCTGATTGAAATATTAACACATTAAAGTGCAGGCATTTTATCTCAGTAAGAAGTAGAACCATAAACTACTTTCTCTGTCTTTCCCCTGATTCCTTTAAATTCAATAAATAATGAGGTTTTGATTTTGGCATCATATATGGCAAGATTCCATTTATATCTTTAAAGAGCCTGCCTTACATTGTAGAAATACACTGCTGATAAAATCACTGTGGCCAGCTAGTTAGCTAGGGCAGATGTGTTAAAAGAAGTATCATATTTTTTTGAAATGTGTTTGCCAAGGGAAAAAAATATGCCAATCACTATATACTATTTTTTCCTCTATTTTATAGTTTAAAACCATGATTTGAGGAAGGAAAAAAAAAACCAAGTGTGATGCCTTGTAAATTGTAGCAAAATATTACTTAACTCACTGATAACTCTAGGTATTGAATGAGAAAATCCTATGTTAGATGAAGCTCAGGAAGAAGAGTAACTATAGGGAAAAGACTTGGAATTGTACCTAAAACCATAGCATGAGTCAAATTGACATCATGAGAGAAATGTGAAATTATTGCAGCATGGGTTTAAAAGAGAGAAGCAGCTGGGGACAGTGGTACATCCCAGTGACTCCAAAGGCAGAGACAGGAGAGTCACAAGTTCAAGACGAACCTTGACAATTTAGTGAGACCCTGTTTAAAAATAAACAAATAAAAAGGGCTGGGGATGTAGCTTAGTGGTTAAGTGCCCTCGGTTCAGTCCCTAGTATTGTTTCAGGAATCAGGAAATCTTCATGTAGAGGTAATATCTGAGATGAGTAGGTCTGAATAGTTTTAGCATGCAAATGAACAGATGGTATTTCTGAAATGAGGGGCAGCCTACAAAGATGTGATCATGAGAAATAAAGAATATTTTAAAAAGAGATTATGTTCTTTCGATATGACTAAAAAATAAGTGTTGAAGTAGGTTTTAGATGAAGGGGAATAAAAGGCCATAGATAAATGATCTTGAAAGAGAGAAAGAGATTTGTGTTTAGTTTATATCATAATTCATTCAGACAATAAGGAAAACATATTATCTCACACAAGATAAATGGTATCTTGCTTTTGGATGCAGAATATCTTCAGGTTTGTTCAGTTAAGTATCTTATGATATAATCAGAGAATCAAGTTCTTTTCATTACTCTCTCTGCTAAAGCTAGGATATTACCTTCGCCCTCTGCTATCTTACTTCCTGACTGCCAACTAGCTACTGAAGTTCCATGCATCCAATAGAGACAAGACATCAACCAACACAAGAAACAAAATGATCATTACATACATACAGAAAAACTTTTCATAAATCTCTTTTCCTGAAGCAGATTCCTCATCACATTTCACAGGCTCAAATTAGATCACTTACTTTCTTTTAAAATCAATTACTGACAAGAGGAATGAGATGTCCATGTTGGCCAAAACAATTCAATTTTACCACAAATCATGATAAGGAGGAGTGAATTCCAGAAAAAGTACTTTTGTCTCAAAAAGAAGGGAGAGCTGATTTTTAAGTGTGCAAACAATAGTCCTGTGCAAGAATATCTATGCATTCTGGTTGCCTGGACAATTCACACTTAGTTCATACCTGCAGGTTCAATGTACTTAATAATTGTGCTCTTTTGCTATCAAAAGTGTGCTCATTTGGACAATAATTATATGGCTGTTACAGCTAAAATAGGTTCTAATGGACTTTTAATGATTTGAGTATGAGAGCTATGATTCCAAGTGATTAATTAGTCAATACTGTTATAAAAAAAATCCAGAGGTAAAAACTAGTGAGATAATTAGAACAGAGTGACATGACAGTGGGAATGGAAATAAAGAGGCAAAGAATTCTTATAGAAGTAGTAATTTAAAATTTGGCATCTGTGGATTATAAGGTACAAAAATAAGAGAGAATAAAAGGGAAAAGTGATATTAAATATTTAAATTTGCACGTGGGGAGCATAACACTGCATTAATGGAAATAGTAAAGTTAGAAATACTTAGTAGTTCAGTGGGCAAACGACAAGTTCAGTTTTGACATGTTTAATTCTGTTGGGGAAAATTGTGTGGAAGAATGAAGCAGGTATACTAAGTGTTTTTCAACAGTCTCTGTGATAATTTAATTAGCTATGTAATCTTTTTGGTAAGCTCTCATGAAGTTTTTAATCCAGTAGAAGTAAATGAAAAAAATTTCAATTTACCATCTACTTAACAAATAAGTACAAAAAGTCAGAATTCTCTAAGAGCCCAGAATTCAGTAGTAAACAAAACAGGCCATATTCCACTCTTTTGGAACTACTGGAGGAAATCACAATAATTAATGTATTATTGTTGTATATTTTGATTGACAGCTATAGAAGAAAAATAAAAGTGTTTAGGTAAGTAGGGGAGATTCTTCCAATAAGGAGACATATTGGCAGAGAATTGGAGGAAACAAATCCTCTAGATATTTAGACAAATAGTGTTATGGTCTGAAGAACAGCAGGAGTAAAGGTTATTACTGGAGGGTTCTTGGAACCTGCAACAACAGCAATATGGTTAGTGGGTCTCAAGCCCAGGGAATGAGAAGGACAGTGGCAGGTGACAAAGTTGTAACAGGTAACCAGGGTCAATTACATACAGACTTATAGGTCCTGGTGATCACAGATTTTGCACTGAGTAATGCAGAAAGCCATGTGGATTTTTTTTTTTAATGCTAATGAGTGCAGAATCAATTGTTGGCAGGCAGGAGTTCTCAATAAAGTAAGGATACTAAGAGACTATTGTAAACATTTTGACAACACATTATAGCACTTTGAGATTGGAAGGCACTATTAGAGATGGTGATGTATGGTAAGATTTAGACATATATTTTGCAGTAGAATAAAAAAAAAGTTGATGGATTGAATATGGGGCATAAAAGCAAGAAAGGAGTAGAATCAATAGTTTGGCCAAAGGGAAAGGAATCTTGAAAGAGCATATTTGGAGGGAGGGAGCAAACCAAATCATATCTGAATATTAAGTTTTGGATGCTAAGATTCACACTGACATGAGTATATTCACATGGCAATTGGAAGGAATTTGATGTTTGACAGAAAAGTTGGGGCTAGAGACATAAATTTGGAAGTGATAAGTAAGTGATATTTAAAACCATGGGCCTGGATGAGATTCCCTGGAGAATGAGGACAGATTTAATTTAAGAGAAAGGGTCTAAAAATTGGGCTATTTCATTGTTGAATGATCAAGAAAATGTTTTTGCAAAGCAGGAAAACTAAGAAAAATGTCCTGTGTTGATAATATAATGGTAAGTAGTATAAATATTTTACCATGGTAGAATGGTGTTAGGTTACTAATTATTCAACAACAGCCATTGTGAAAATTCAAGAAAATTAAGTTAGCTATTGCAAAGAGGGCTTCAGTGTACCATACCTTGAAGGTTATATAATGTATTTCAAGGAAGAGGGTCTGATAAAATGTGCCAAATGCTACTGATGAGATGATCTAGATGGTTAAGAAATGTTCATTGGATTAACAACATGGAAATCCATTGATAAACTTGACCCACAAATACAACAAATGAAAAAAAGTGCTATGAAAGGGTATTTTTATGACAAACTTGAAGGGAGTAATGCTGTTTAGTTAGATGATCAGTTAATGTTTAAAGATTCTTTCTGAGATAGCAGTACTTGAGAGGATGAAGCATTTATCCCCATAAAGAGCAAGGAGAAGAACATTCTAGGGAAGAGGAAAGACACTGTAACAGAAATGAGGTAGCTGGTTTCACGAACTGAAGGCCATCTATCTGGCCCAAGTAAAGCAAGCAAGGCTGGGAATGGCTGGGGATGAGCGAGCAGATGTGAACAAGACCATGGTGCTCCTTGTAGGCCATCAAGAAATTATGTACATTATAAATTAAATGTAAATACACAGAAGGGTTTTAAGCAGAGTTATTTCATAACCTGACTGTATGTTTATAAAAGATTGCTGATAATGAGTAAAGAATGCATTGGAGACTAAGTGGAAATAAGAATAAGTAGAAGAGGTATTGCAGTTATTCAGGTGAGAGGTAATGGCTGTCTGCTCCAAGATGGTGGCAGACAGGAAGAAGAAGAGTTATATTCTGAAGTTATAGTTGACAGTATTTGTTGATAAACTTCCTATAAAAGATGAACAAGAAGGAATTGTGATGTTTAGACATGTGGCTTGAGCACTTGGGTGAGAGGTCATGCCAATTTCTTAGCTAGGAAAGGTAGAAGGATAAATATTATGGGGAAAACATGCATTTAAGTTTTTTTTTAAAAAAAATGTATTTTAGTTATACATGGACGCAGTATCTTTATTTTGTTTATTTACTTGTATGTGGTGCTGAGGATTGAACCCAATGCCTCACATGTGGAAGGCAAGTGCTCTACCACTTAGCCACACCCTAGCCACCTGTATTTAAGTTTTTGTAGGTTAAATGGGTTTAGATTCATGGGGCCAACGATGGGCAGTAAGGTTTGGGTTAAGATGAGACAACCTAGCAAAAGAGAAGAAAGAAGAGAAGATGGTAGAATGGAGGAAGATCAAGAGAAGGACTATTCAGAGAAAAGAAAAGTTAAGAAAAGTGGTATTGTAGGTGCCAAGAAAGAAGAGTACTTCATGAAATAATGGGGCACTGTTGAAGGTCCAATGAAAGCAGAAATCATGGGGATCCATTAGACTTTAAGAATTATTTTATGAGTGTACCTTTTCTCCACATCCTCACCAACATTTATTGTTGCTTGTATTCTAGATAATTGCCGTTCTGACTCAGGTGAGATGAAATCTCAGAGTAGTTTTGATTGCATTCCTCTAATTGCTAAAGATGTTGAACATTTTTTCATATATTTGTTGATTGATTATATTTCTTTCGTGAAGTGTCTTTTCAGTTCCTTAGCCCATTTATTGATTTTTTTTTTTTGGGTGTTAAGTTTATTTGAGTTCTTTACATATCCTGGAAATTCATGCTCATCTGAGGGGCATGTAGTAAACATTTTCTCACATTCTGTTGGCTCTCTCCTCATGTTATTGATTGTTTCCTTTGCTGAGAAGAAGCTTTAGACATTGCTGGTGGGAATGTCAATTGGTGCAACCGTTATGGAAAGTGTATGTATATCCCTCAGAAAACTTGGAATGGAACCACCATTTGACCCAGCTATTCCATTCTTTGGTTTATATCCAAAGGACTTAAAATTAGCATATTATAGTGACACAGCCACATCAATGTTTATAGCAGCTCAACTCACAATAGTTAAACTATGGAACCAAGGTGCCTTTCAACAGATGAATGGGTAAAGAAATTGTGATATATATAGAAAATTATTCATCCTTAAAGAAAAATGAAATTATGGCACTTGTAGGTAAATTGATTGAGCTGAAGAATACTGTGCTAAGCAAAATAAGCCAATTCCAAAACACCAAAGGCTGAATATTTTTTTCTGGTATGTGAGGGCTAATTCAGAATAAGGGGGAGGGGATAGGAAAGAATAAAGTTACTTTAGATTATGTAGAGGGGAGTGAAAGGAGGGGAGTGGGAAAAGAGATAGTAAGGATAGTTGAATGAATCAGACATTATTACTGTATGTATATATACAATTATTTACTGTTGTTTACCGGTGAAGAGTCCTTGCTTCCCCAATGCTGAAGTATAACACCAGAGAAGCACACTGAGGCACATTTAGAGTGGAAAGTAGAAGCTTTATTAAGGACAGCAGAAAAGACTTCTCCCCGGAGGAAGAAGGGGACCCAAGAGGTGGAATCCACGGAAGGGCAAGATCTTCCCTCTTTTATAGCTAAGGTCTTCTTTCAGCTTTCCCTGCATTTCTGTCCGTGTTCTGTTATCTTGCAGTGATGGAATAGGTGGGAAGACCCAAAAGGTGAGGGGCAGATGGGCCAGAGGAGTAATCTGGTCAGGAAGGGCCTGGGGACACTTTTGATTAGCACCTCCCGGTTTGCTGGGAGCTGCTTCATTAACATTTCTTTAGAATGGGCCCTGGGCCTTGGGAACATTAACATTTCAATTTCTCCAGGTACTGCTCTCCTTTCCCTGGCTCCATTCTCAACATGGCCTTCATTTTTTATTTTACTCAATATTAGACCTGATTTACCTAACTACACTAACTACCTATCTTTAAATCTGGCTTCAACTATATGACTAGTGGGATTCTACATCATGTACAACTAGATGAATGAGAAATTACACTCCAACAATGTATGATGTAACAAAGTGCATTCTACTGTCATCTATCATGTATACCTAATTAGAACACATTTTAAAAAAGAGTCATTTTAGAGAGATAGTGGGAGGAAAAAATAAACAATGAAGTAAAGAAAACATTGTAGAAAAAAGTTGGGAGAAAAATTGTAGATCTTATGAGTTGACAACTCTTATAAGAAGTTTGGTGAGGAAGGGGGACAGAGCATTGGGGAAGAGGAAAAAGGAAGTAAGGTAATTTTGTTTAGAGGGTAATGGTGGACAGTATTTTTATGTTAATGGGAAAAATTTACTAGAGAAGGAAGGAGTGATGATACAGAGGAGAGAGAGAATAATCAGAAAGCAATGCCTTTGAAAAGGCAAAGAGCAAATGAAGGTGGACTTCATTTTTTTAAATTTGTTTTAATTAGTTACCCATGACAGTACAATAATCTTGACATATCATACATTTGAATCAAATGAGGTATAATTACTCCTTTTTCTGAGCGTACAGGTTGCTGAATCACATTGGTTGTTCAGTCACCTATATACATACAGCAATAGTAGTGTCTATTTTATTCTGCTGTCCTTCCTATCCCCCCTTCCTCTCCCCTCCCCTCACTTCTGTTTACCCAATCTAATGTGACACACTTTTTTTTCCCCTCACATCGTCGTACATGTAATCTATATAACGATGAGGGTCTCCTTCCATCTTCCGTGCAATTCTCCTTCTCCCTCTCTTTCCCTCCCACCTCTCTTCCCTATCTAGAGGTAATTTTCTTCTCATGCTCTTCCTGAAGATGAACTTCATTTTAAAAAATGACCTGAGCTGGCACTGAGGAGGACATCTTCCCCACTGCCCCTGAATGGCAGAAGAAGATGGGTGCAGTCAGGTAGGTATATTGGTTGGATGAGAGAAAGAATAAGGATTTCCTATTCTACAACTTCTGGGGTTTTTGTTTGTTCATTTGTTTTTTTTTTTTTTTTTGTGAAGGATGAGGCAAAATCATCATAAAGTACTTGGGTCACATGAAATACAATAAAAATAAAGTAACTAAGAATACAAAAATAAGCTTGGAGAAGTATAGTAGGATTGCAGTGTGTCAATGAATATCTATTAGGGAATGATGCTCATGTTGTTTATGAATTTAAAGTGACACTAATAACATCAATTTCCCCAGTTGTATGCTTTTTCTTAGTAATTTTTATTATTATGTTGTGATTAGAAATTCAAATTATGTATTAAATGTACATATCAAAACAATGGAAATTTATGTTTAAGTAGATACAAATTATCAATTTTTCTTTCACTAGCTCTTATTTAGCACCTGCTATTCAGGCACTAAAGATTCAAATATAGAAGCCATGCTCCCTGCTGTGAGGAACCCACAGTGCAGCAGTTCACAAGTGTTGTCTGAATAAATCCACTCTTGTCAGCATAGAAGAGCATCTGATCTGGGTCCTGTAAACATAGGCTGATTTTGTGTATGTGAGCTAGAAAAATTCATAACAACTCTATGATATTTATTTGGATCACCACCCAAAGGAGTATTATCTGATACTTCATCAATCATAGATTATACAAGCTAGAATTTCTGATGTTCTACTCTCTTTCCTGCATATAAATATTAGATATATTCACTAAAGTTATTGTCAAAACAATCTGATACCTTGTATTGATACCGCTGTTGACCGGTGACGAGTCCTTGCTTCCCCGATGTTGAAGAATAACACCAAAGAAGCACGCCGAGGCAAGGTCAGAGTAGAAATTAGAAGTTTATTATTAAAGGACAGCAGAAAAGACTTCTCCCGGAGGAAGAAGGGGACCCAAGAGGTGGAATCCGAGGAAGGGCTGTAGTCTCCCCTTTTTATAGTTTTGGTGATGGAATGTAGGTTGAAAGGCCCGAGGGGTGGGACACTTCTTTGTGATGGGCTATCTTTAAGTTTGCTGGGGGTTGTTTATTAACACTTCTTTGAGGTGGACTTTGGCCTAGGGCCTTTTTGGGACTTCATTAACATTCCATGAGTTGTCCTGTGTTTTCCCTGAGTCATTCCCAGCATGGCCTCCATTTTAGATTTCACTCTGTATTAGACCTGATTTACCTAACTACACTGACTACCTAACTTTAAATCTGGCTTCAGTATCCTACATTAAGTCAAAATCCCCAGTGGTAAATTGTATGTATCTTGCAAATTTAAATTCTAATCCTGTATTTCCATGTGTATGTTTTATCTCAACCTATACATGATATTGTGCCAGGTATTTAACACACATTATCGTATTCAAGCATCACACACAAAAAATGGATTCGTTATTACCTTTTCTTTTCAGATGAAGATTGAATCTAAGTAAATAAATGGATGGAGACCATGGTTTGTAGCTGATGAAACTAAATGAGGCCACCTTAGTAAGAGCTCATTCTATTTTTGATAAATACTTTTAAGAATTATATTAAAAGTTTAAATGTTGCAACCTGTACTAATATCCCACCACCACCATCACCAGGTGCCAACACAGAGCATTCTTGTTAAATCTTTGAATATTTCCAATAAGAAAAACAAACAACAAAATTTCTTTTTTCACCAGTCATCTGCAAATAAACTTCCACTTCACTCTTTGTTCTCACCAGAATGAACTTAGTGAGGGTTTGCCTTCAGAATTTCTGAGGGCAAATCATACATTAATCCTTGATTTATCCCCATCTTCAAATTCAGTTTCTGTCAGAGATGGAGTTCAAAAATGTTGTTTTGTTATGCCTGATTCTTGGGACCCCAATAGACCTCCAGGAGCCGAATCCTATGCAATCACACAAGAGTCTTTATTGCAAGCTGGAGCCTGGACTCAAAACCGTTCCTGATGTAGCAGTCCCAGGGAGTGAGTCCTGATGCTTTGTTCAGTGAGATTTTATAGGTTATGGGGGGATACTCTATGCGTCACAACATCACACAGCAAATCATTCCATACTGAATCATTCCAAATCGCGGGAAAATCAAACAACGACTCTTAACTTTGATTAGCACATTCACTGGCGGGAACAAGTTGGGTAGGGGTGATTGGCTAGTACAAGAG